>NC_031994.1:90620149-90684001 GCF_001879085.1 Nicotiana attenuata | reverse complement strand
GGGGGGGGGGGGGGGTTACAAGATTCATACACTAATATATTAAACCCTCCCCACTTCCCAACCATTGGATTAGAAACCTCGACGGCCCAGATCTACTAGCTATCCTAAACGGGGTCGTTTAAGTTAGTGGGGGGAATGNGGGTATTTGATTGGGCTGGGGTAAAATTAGTCAATTTTGGCCCAAAAACCTATCTCTTTAATTCCCCTTTTCTTTTTCCAAGTTAATTCTTTTTTCTTCTTTTTTTTTTCAAAATTAAATTAAAATCTAAATTAAATCCTAGAACCTAATTGACCTAAAAAACATTAATTAAACATAAATAATAATTATCATAATTGACAAATTAAAGAAAAATTACTCAAAATCAAAATTAAAATTAAAAGTGCAAATCAAATCATTTTTTTCCATTTCTATAAAACAACTAATTTGCTAGTTAATCCTAAAATTTAAATCCTAAATGCAAATGTCACGTATTTTTTTATATTTTTCATTAATTAAACAAAATTAATAATGCACAGACTAATGCAAACAATTGACAGAAAATGCCACAAAAATCCACAAAATTGCAAACAATGGGAAAAATTATTTTGTTGAAATTGTAGGAGCGATTCATATAGGGCAAAAATCACGTGCTCACACCCCCGATGTGGGAACGACCCACGACGGGGAAGACATATTCTGTGGATGCCTTGCGGGGGTCGATGATGTTTCTGACCTAGATGCGGTGATTGTTTTTTATGAGGCCCATCATCTCCTAAACCAGGTAAACGTCATCCCCCGTTATTATGTTCGCTTTCATTTCCTTCTGTCTGATTTCTTTCCTTTCTCTATAGGCTGTGACGCTTCATCGAGAAGCGTTCAACAAATCCCAAGCCAAGCTAAATCAGTGTGATACCAATCTCAAAAGGCTTACTAATGAGAGAGACGCTCTCAAACGCCTCTATGTGCAGAAAGAAGAGGAGATCAGGGACCTCCGAGTAGACTTAGCCCAAGCTTGTAAGGAAGAGGACGAACTAGACGAGCAGGTAAATATCCTTTTGAATGAGTACGGTCTCGACCCAACTGTGGATGCTAATACTTCAATATCTCAGTTGCAGCAAAAGCTGGAAAGGATCGAGCTGCTACGAGGGGAAGTCGATCAAATCAGAGCTGACTATGATCGGTGAAAGGAGAATATAGACCGCCTTGCTGCGGAGAAAGAGGCTACCTTGGCCAAATTGTCATCGTTCGAGGTCCAACTTCGTAGAATTAAAGAGAAAATCTCAGCCTAGGCCAAAAGGATCGAGGAGCTTGAAGCCGAGCTTGCTGAGGCCAAGGCGGAGCCCGAGAAGACGAAGATCACGACTGATAAGTCCATAGCCGTGTATCTGGCCAATGCTGAGGCTGTTCAAAAGCGCAGCTAAGGGAGGCTTCTGATCGAGAGCTATCGAGCAATGACTTGGTGAAGTTCCAATCCCGGAGGGAGACCCTCGAGGAAATCCATGCTTGAGGTTTTGACCTCTCCAAAGAGATAGCTCAAGCTAAGACGCTTGAAGCTGATGCCAGGTTGCTTGTCTCCTCCTCTGTCGATGATGACGATGAAGGCAGCCAGGGCGGATCTGATAACGACGAGGGGCCCGAAGGAGAAGCTGCTCCCGAAGGAGAAACCAACACTGAGCATAGTTAGGATTTTATTTTTCTTTTCCTTTTCTGTAAGACCTCTGTCGGTCTCTTGTACATATTCTTCTTCATCAATATACAAAGGAAATATTCTTTTGAATGCCTTCTCAATTTTTATCTACAAATACGTTTTTTGCCTTGTAAAACTTCAGCACAATCTTATGCTTTGAATGGTACGTTCGAGATTTTGGTCTTGGGTGGCTTCCTCGAAGTCACCACAGTCGAGTTCGAATATGGTTCGAACTTGAGGCATCGGCTCTTTAGGGTTTGTGTCAAATAATGATGAGTCCCCAAGCCATATTCAAGTCAACTTTTATTTGGGCTCGGAATAGTCGAACCCTTGGGTTCGGGTGGAGTGAAAGTAAAATCTCGAACTCTAAGTGTATTGGCCCTTAGGCTCTTTAGATCGGGACAATATGGCCTCTAAAAGATGGCTATTATTCCCCTCTTTTGGCTTAAAATACTTAGTAAAAATTACTTTATGCCTTAGCATGTATTTTTTATCCATTGGGTTTTTTTGAGGGTTCGATGTCGATTAGAACCCCTATGCTTTTTGTGCCTTAGCATGTTTGTGCTAAGATAATTTGATACCTCTTAAGGTTTTTCGAGGGCTGATTTTATCGAAGCCCTTTTGATTATTTGCCGAGGGTAGCCTTTTTTAACCGACTTTTCAAAGAATTTGTAGGCCTATTTTTATTGCAGGACTTGAGCGTCTCCGAGCCGCATTAATTTGGCCTTAGACTTTGGGTATGCCTCTTGGGCTTATTCCCCAATAACATTTCGAACTTGTTCGAAGTGTTAGTCCCCGAGAATGATGGCCTTGGCCTATAGATCGAGGGGTGCCTCTTGAGGTCTTATGAATTTGAGTTTAGATAACTCGAATATGTCGATCGTCAACGACAGCCCCGTGTGTTCGAGGCATATTTGCGCTCGGCCCTTGATCCATTTCTCACAAAATCATAAGTATGGAGCTCGTATAGTAGAAAATTTTCTTTGAGACACAAGATGTTTGACATAGAAAGAATGCTTCGTGGAATAATTTATACATGTTTTGCCATTGGGGCTTGACTAGTCTATATGGACACGGTTGATTTGACCGTTTGGCCCATTATAAAGTTTTCCTATCGAAACCCTTTTGACATGAAGTGCTTTCCTCGAAAACATAACATCCGAGGGTAATGCCCCCCATATTCGAGGTTGATTGTAAAGAAGCCTTGGATACTTCTGAAACTCCCATAGGTAGAACATATTTGTTGCCTCGTTAAAAACCTCGCTGAAAAAACCCATTTGGGATAAAAACCGATCTAAGGGAAAAAGAGTGCAACGCGTGCTTTAAAACCTAAGGTCCTCGTGTTGAAGTGTTTCTCGATGTCTTCCATCGAACACTTGCAATAAGTTAGTATCAAATACAAATGGAAAGGGAGAGATTAATACCTTAGCAATAATACCGTTTGAGGAGTGATATATTTCAATTGTTTGGCAATTGTTCGCCCTCCATTGTGCCAAGTTTGTAAGATCCCTTTCCTTTGACACCAAGGCCCCGATATGGTCCTTCCCAATTTGGGCACAGTTTCCCTTTGTTCGGGTCTCGAGTATTGAGGGTGACTTTCCTCAGAACTAAGTCCCCGATTCCTAAGTGGCGAATGTTGGTTCTTCTATTATAATATCTCTCGATTCTTTGCTTTTGCGCAGCCATCTAAGCAAGTGCAGCTTCTCGTTTTTCATCCAATAGTTCGAGGCTAGTATTCATAGCCTCGTGATTTGATTCTTCCGTTGTATGTCGAAACATGGCGCTAGGTTCCCCGACTTCGACCGGGATCAAGGCCTCGGATCCATATACTAAAGAGAATGGGGTTGCCCCCGTACTGGACTTTGCTGTTGTTCGATATGCCCAAAGGACTTTGGGCAAAATTTCTCTCCACTTTCCCTTAGCGTCGTTCAGCCTTTTCTTTAAGTTTTGAATGATAGTCTTGTTCGTCAATTCGGCATGTCCGTTCCACTAGGGGGATATGGCGTTGACAATATCCTTTTTTTCTATTTTTTGGTCCTTGAAGAATTTCGTTACATTGCTGCCAATAAATTATTTTCCATTGTCACAAACTATGATCCCAGATGAAGTCTACAACCTCTTTATCTCTCACATTCTCGAACGCCTGTGCTTCAACCCATTTGGAGAAATAGTCAGTCATAAATAAAATGAACTTAGCTTTACCTGGGGCCATTGGCAAAGGGCCGACGATATTCACCCCCCATTTCATGAATGGCCATAGGGATAGGACTGAATGAAGTTGTTCTCCGGGCTGATGGATCATCGGTGCAAACCATTGACATTTATCGCATTTTTGAAAAAACTCCTTAGTGTCTTTTTCCATGCTATCCCAGTAGTACCCTACTCTAACGATTTTGCGAATCAGTGATTCGGTGCCGGAGTGATTCCCATAAGTGCCTTTATGGACCTCTCGTAAAACATAATCGGTGTATCCTGGTCCTAAACATACTGCCAATGGTCCATTGAATGTCGTTCTGTATAATGTTCCATCTTCATCCAATGTGAATCGAGCAGCTTTGGTTCGTAGGGCCCTCGACTCTTTAGGGTCAGATGAGGGCTTTCCATTCTTCAAGTATTCAATATATTTATTTCTCCAATCCCGGGTTAAGCTTGTAGAGTTTATCTCCGCATGACCTTCCTCGATCACAGATCTCGAGAGTTGAACGATAGTTCTCGAGCTGATCTCATCTTCCTAGACCGATGATCCTAGATTTGCAAGTACATTGGCCTTACTGTTTTGTTCTCGAGGTACATGCTGTAAATTCCATTCCTTGAAACGGTGAAAAGTTACTTGTAGCTTGTCCAAATACCTTGCATTCTATCCTCTCGAACTTCGAAGGTTTTGTTTACTTGGTTCACCACCAGTAAAGAGTCACGCTTTTATCTAGCTCAAGACCTGCAATCATTGACTCGTAATCGACCTCGTTGTTAGTCAACCTAGAAGTTTTGATAGACTGCCTAATAGTGTTGGCTGTAGGCGGCTTCAAAATGATGCCTAGTCCGGACCTTTTTACATTCGAAGCATTGTCTGTGAAAAGGGTCCATACCCCCGATGATGTGCCTGATTTTCACAAAAGTTCTTTTTCAACTTCGGGCACGAGGGTTGGCGTGAAATCGGCCACGAAGTCCGCCAACATTTGAGACTTGATGGTCGTTTGCGGTTGATACTGGATATCGTACCCACTGAGTTCGATGGCCCATTTGGCCAATCGGCCCAATAGTTCGTGCTTGTGCAAAATACTGCGAAGCGGGTAAGTGGTAAACACACATATGGGGTGACATTGAAAGTATGGTTTTAACTTTCTAGAAATGCTTATCAGTGCAAGTGCCAATTTCTATAAGTGTGGATATCTAGTTTCTGCTTCTCCTAAGGTTCGACTTACATAATAAACGGGAAATTGCGTACCTTGCTCTTCTCGAACCAGGACACCACTTACTGCGATTTCCGATACTACCAAGTATAAGTAAAGTTTCTCATCGACCTTTGGAGTGTGAAGCAGTGGCGGGCTCGACAGGTATCGCTTTAATTCCCCAATGCATGTTGGCATTCCGGGGTCTTGGTGAAATCGTTCTTCTTTTTGAGTAGAGAGAATAATCTGTGGCTTCGATCCGACGACCTCAAGATGAAACAGCCTAAAGCAACTATTCGTCCAGTTAGCCTCTACACGGCTTTTATACTGTCCACGACGGTGATGTCTTCGATGGCCTTGATTTTATCAGGGTTGATCTCGATCCCCTGATTCGACACCATGAAGCCCAGGAATTTGCCCGAACCGACCCCAAAAGCACATTTCTCGGGGTTGAGCTTCATGTTATATTTCTTTAAAATCTCGAACGTTTCCTGTAAATGAGTCAAATGGTCCTCTGCGCGTAGGGACTTAACTAGTATATCATCGATATAAACTTCCATTGACTTACCTACTTGTTCTTCGAACATTTTATTTACTATGCGTTGGTAAGTAGCTCCAGCATTTTTTAGCCCGAAGGGCATTATATTATAACAATATGTTCCATACTTGGTGATAAATGAAGTCTTTTCCTGGTTTTCCGGGTTCATTTGAATTTAATTATACCCAGAATAGGCATCGAGAAAGGTAAAGATCTCATGGCCAGCCGTGGCGTCGATCATGCAATCGATGTTAGGCAGTGGAAAAGAATCTTTGGGGCATGCCTTGTTTAATTCTTTATAATCTACACACATTCTAAATTTGTTCCCTTTTTTAGGGACTACGGCTACATTGGCTAACCATTCAGGATATTTCACCTCTCGAATGGACCCTATTTTGAGAAGCTTAGTTACCTCGTCCTTTATGAATGCGTGCTTTACCTTGGACTAGGGTCTTCTCTTTTGTTTCACCGGTTTGAACCTAGGGTCAAGGCTTAGCCGATACGTCGTTATCTCTAGTGGGATCCTTGTCATGTCTAAATGGGACTAAGCAAAACAATCTATGTTATCAATAAGAAATTAAATAAGCTTTTTCCTGAGTTCGGGGGTTAATCCTGTTCCCAGGTATACCTTTCGCTCGGGCAGATACTCGATCAATATAACCTGTTTCAGCTCTTCGACCGTTGATTTGGTGGCGTCGACTCTTCGGGAACAATAGAAGTTCGAGGAGTTAGAAAATCCTTTTCTTCTTCTTCTTCTTCTTCTATCCCCTGCTTCCCCCATTCGGTCGAGGTTGGTGTCTGTGATTGCTATTTGTCTTCTTGTTTACCTTTGATGCTCAACCTTTTCGAGGTTGATAACGTCGATATCGGCGTTACCGCGTCAACCGCAAACATTTCTTTTGAAGCATGCTGCTCCCCATATATTGTTTTTATATCGTCTATCGTCGGGAATGTCATCACTTGGTGGAGAGTTGAGGGGACTGCCCTCATGTTGTGGATCCGAGGTCTTCCTAGTAGGGCATTGTACCTCATGTCGCCCTCGATCACGTGGAACTTGGTATATTAAATGTTCCAACCACGTTCACCGGTAGAATAATCTCCCCTTTAGTTGTTTCACTGCCATATTGAAGCCGTTTAAGACCCGAGCTGAGGGTACGATTTGATCTTGTAGGCCGAGCTGCTCCACGACCCTGGATCGGATGATATTCGCCAAGCTACCTGGATCCACTAAAACACGCTTAACTTGAACTTTATTTAGTAAGATAGAAATTACCAGAGCGTCATTGTGTGGCCGAGAAATGCCTTTTGCTTCTTCGTCATTGAATGATAAGGAGCCTTCGGGCACATAATCTCGGGTTCATTTTTCCCTAGTGATTGATACCTTAGTGCATTTAAATATGGGTCCATGCGGAATGTCGACCCCACGGACGATCATATGAATGACATGCTGGGGTTCCTCCTGTTCATTTTTCCTGTTGGCGTCCCTTTCTCTGAAATGATTCTTAGCTCGATCACTGAGGAACTCTCGAAGGTAACCCTCATTGAATAGACGGGCTACCTCCTCCCTCAATTGCCTGCAATCCCCGGTCTTGTGACCATGCATGCCATGATACTTGCACATTAAATCTGGGTTTCTTTGGGAAGGATCGGTCTGTATGGGCTTGGGCCACCTAGTATCTTTGATTCTTCCGATTGCTGATACAATGCCTGATGCATCGATGCTAAAGCTATATTTCGATAATCGAGGTGCCTCTGTGGGATCAGCATGCTTATCAAAACCACTTTTTCTCATAAGTCCCAGAGAATTCTGTCCTCGATCACTTCTTTGATAATCTCGGGTGGAATTGCGTCAAGAACCATTGTTCCTTCGATCTGCGGTATATGGTTGATATCGTTCTCTGTTCGACCTTCGCTCCCTGTCGACGCCCATATGAGTTTTAACTGCTGACCTGTTTGGATGTACTGAACCGGAAGGGGCTCTTAATTGGTCGTCCTCGACCCTGATCTTCGATTGATATCGATTGTGCAAATCTCCCCAAGTCACAGCTGGATACTCGATCAAATTTTGTTTTAACTGAAGTGATGCTATCGAACTCTGTTCGTTCAACCCTTGAGTGAAAGCTTGAACGGCCCAATCATCTATAACCTGTGGCAACTCCATGCGTTCCATTTGAAATCAGGATACGAACTCCCTTAGAATTTCGTTATCCCTTTGTTTTATCTTGAAAAGTTCCGATTTTCTTGTTGCGACCTTTATGGCCCCGGCGTGTGCCTTGACGAAACAGTCTGCTAACATGGCAAATGAGTCGGTGGAATTTGGTGGCAGGTTGTGATACCAAATCATTGCTCCCTTTGTTAAAGTTTTCCCAAATTTTTTCAACAAAGCGGACTCAATCTCATCATCTTCTAAGTCATTTCCCTTTATTCCGCATGTGTACGAAGTGATGTGCTCATTAGGAACGGTGGTCCTGTTGTACTTAGGTATGTCCGTCACACGGAACTTCTTAGGAATGGGCTTCGGAGTCACACTTTGAGGCAAAGGCTTCTGCACAAACATTTTTGAATCCAAACCTTTTAGGATCGGGGGTGCCCCCGGTATTTGATCAACTCGGGAGTTGTATGTTTCCATTTTTTATCATTATCTTTGATTTTCTTCTCTCCTGACTCAATTCTTTTCGTGAGCTCCTCGAGCATTTTCCTTATTGCAGGATCAGTCCCTGACTCGTTACCATTCGTCCTTTCTGGCACTGGCTCGGTACGGCGAGTGATTTCTGGCTTGACCCCACTTGGATTCCTATGTTAATTTTGCAACTGAGCAATAGCGGCCTGGTGAGCCTGTAGCATCTCGAATATCACTTGGAGAATAACTCCTTCGTCTCCTCTGCCCTATGTACCTTGACCACCAGATCGGCCTTACCTGCATACACTCCCTTCGGGGTCCGCGTCTAGGTCCACATTTAGAGCAGCATGCAAACTGACATCGACTGGATCGGTAACCCGTGCTCCCCCGAGATTAGCCGGTGGCACCCCGACTCCTGGAGCAATTACATTGTCATTTTTCCCGTAAAATTCGAGACCATCATCAGCATGTATGGGTGAGTTTTGTAAGTTTGACATGTTTTAACCTGAGAGCAAAAAATACTTGAGAAGAACAATCATGAAATAACGTGTGTTATCAAGATCAGTACTGAACAATCACTATTATCCTTAGCCCCACGGTGGGCGCCAAACCGTTTACCCTAAAATTCGAGTAACAATTAAACTTATATTGTGGTTTTAAGGATATGTGATTCAATCCAATACCAATTGATAAACATGGAGTTAAATAGATAAATTGGAGAATAAAATAAATTAAACCAATATGCAAGCCAAATCTTGACTTCGACCTGTGGTAGTCTCGAGGTGTGATAACAGGTATAGAAATTGATAAACCAACTCTAATGAACAGTAAGAGAAATAGCAAGAAAGTAATGAATGCTTTTTTTACTTATCAGTGAACAATGTATGCTTACAAATGAATGGGATCCCTCTTTATATAATAGGGGAGTCCTAAATAAGGTACACTTCTAATTATAGGAGGAAATCATATTAACATCTAATTAACCATTGTAGACCGATCCGTTCCAAGATTCACGCCACGATCTTCGATCCGTTGCGGATATTTCGCCCTTTCTGTTACTGAGTTATACCGGCATCATTTCGAAGTATGCCCCCTTTGTGCTCGATTAGTGATGTCGACCTCGATCTTGGAAAGAAACTTCGATCACGGACTCGACGTCCTAACCTTTCGACGTGGTATTTTTTTCTCCATTGAAGGACGAAATTGGATAGCCCCGATTTCCACCGTATACAAGTGCATACAAATTAAAACTTTTTGTTTATCTTTTAGAACTAATCATAAGTACCGTTCACGCTTCGCTAGCAGCTTCGACGTTATGGAATTACATTCTTCTTCGGCGTCTCGTCAATTGAATAAGTGAACTTAATTACATCGGTCCTCTTCTGAATGAAGACTTTTGAACAATAAGACTTTGATACATAAACTTTTGCCACTTGAAAAATGAAATTCAATATTTGGTGGCCCCAAAGTGATTAACTCTCGGCCAGCTGCTAACTTGCTAGACTGTTATAGGAATAATTGTATAGAGAATCACTGTAAATTAATTTGGAATTAAGTTTATAGTTACATTAAAAATGATAAACATCTATACATTGGAAAATAGATTTACGCATGGTATGAGGCCAAATTATGGCCCTGAATCGTTCAAAATTTAGGAAATGCAAATGAGATCACATAAGTTTGACACCCAAGAGTAATTGCTGCAGACAAAAAAATATAAATAGAAAAATGCTACAAATGATAGGAAAAGAACATTTATGATTTGGTCCATAATAAATGATTTTTCTGTTTTCACACAAATTAAAAAATCCACCTTTTAATATTAATTAGCAATAAAATCGACCATATTAACATTTATTATCTCTTCACGTAAATACTCCTAACACATACTCCAATACTATTTACTCCAAGGGCAATGTAGGAAAAAAAATAATTAATTAATTCTTGAAATCAGAAAAAATCAAATATTTTGGACCACAAAAAAGGCCTAAAAATTACTTATTATAGACCAGAGGGAGTAATTGATGTCCCGATAGGTCATCTTATGTTATAGAACCTAATTATGCACTTCGAAGCTTTAAAAACATCATTTAAACCCTCCTCGATTTGCGTGTGCAAGTGCGTGTTTCCGGAAAGCTTTTATGTTAAAAACTAATGAAAATAAGGATTTTGCCTACGAATTTCATTTGAGTTGCTTCGGTCAATATTTAGAGTAAGCGGACCCGGATTCATGTTTTGACGGTTCCCGTGGGTCCGTATCGTGATTTGGGACTTGGCCGTATGCCCAGAATCGAATTCGGAAGTCCCTAGCCCGAGATATCGGACTTTATCGAAATTTGAAAGTTAAAGGCTTAATGAATTTGAAATGTTTGACCCATAGTTGACATTTTGGATATCGGGTCCGTATTTTGGTTTCAAAATCCGGTATAGGTCCAATACCATATTTATGACTTGTCTTTAAAATTTGGTGAGAAACGGAGTTGGTTTGACGTGAATCGGACGTCTAGTTGTGAAAATAGAAGTTTCAAAGCTTTCTTGAAAATTTCATTTGATTTGGTGCTAAATTCATAGTTTTAGGTGTTATTTTGGTGATTTGATCGCGCAAGCAAGTTCGTATGATGGTTTTAGACTTGTGTGCACTTTTGGTTTAGAGCCCTAAAGGCTCGGCTAAGTTTCGGATAGGCTACAGAGTAAAAATTGGACTTAGAACACTACTGGTGTGTTTCAGATTTTGTCGCAGGCCTCAGACCTCGCAATTGCGAGGTGAATCGTCGCATTTGCGACCACTGATGGGTTTGCATTTGCGATCTACTCATCGCATTTACGAAGAATAGCTGAGGAGGCCATAGTTCGCATTTGCGAACAAAGCTTCGCATTTGCGAATTGGAGGCTGGGTAGGCAGCGATGCAAATGCGATCAATGAGTCGCATTTCCGAATGGATAAGAGTTCGCATTTGCGAAGAAAGCAGGGTGTGATGATCTTAGCATTTTCAATGGATCCTTCGCATTTGCGGGGCTCGCATTTGCGAATCTCAGGTCGCAAATGCGACACCTACAACTGATCAAAACTTGACTTAGACGGAATTTTTAGTTCATTCTTCATATTTTTAAACTCAAGAACCCTAGAGGCGACTTTTCAAAGAATTTTACTTCCCCAAATCATTGGTAACTGATTCTACACTAGTTTTTTTCAATCTTTCACTACTTTTTCTAAGATTTCAACCTAAAATCTAGAGTTTTCATGGTGGAAATTGGGGGTTTATGGTTGAATTAAGGATTTTTTTTTTGAAAAATAGGGATTTAGACCACAAATTGAGGTCGGATTCCAGAAAAAATTAAATAACCGGGCTCGGGGGTGAATAGGTTATCGGGTTTTGGTCCGAATTTTAGGTTTGGACCAAGCGTGTCCGAGTGTTGACTTTTTCAATAATGACCTAAATTGAATTATTTACAATCGTGGGTAGTTTCCAAGGCTTAATTTGAATTGTTTGGTTGGTAAATTGTTAGATTCCATTGGTTCGGAGGATTGTTTGAAAGGCAAGGCAGTGGTTGAGCTTTGAGCTTGGTCTTTGGAGCAAGCTAAGTGTCGTGGTTAACCCGGACTTGAGGGATTAAGATTTATTTGTCTATTTGCTACGTGTTTAGATGTTGGGTACAACGCATATGTGAGGATACGAGTACTTATGCGTTGTTGGCGGGTTGTAGCATGCGGATGGGAGTTGTTCCTTGCAATTGTTGCTTTCCTTGGTCATATTATCCATGCTTAGACTAGTTAATTGTTAAACTGATCGTTCTTATCATGTTTATGAGCTTTGGTGATAATTGATTATGGATATCGAGTTGAAATTGGTATTGCTAGACCGTTGTTGAAGTAAGGCTTATACTTATTGATCTTATCCCCCCCGATTTTTACTTATTCATTGTTATGTGGTAAGGGAGAGTGTTAATGCACGAAGAATGATGTCATGCCATATTATGAGTGATAATGCACGAAGGATGATGCTGTGCCATTGTGAGTGTTAATGCACGAAGGGTGATTCCGTGCTATGTTATAAGAGTTAATGCACGAAGGATGATGTCGTGCCGTTTCTTGATTAATATGGTGAGTTTGAGAGTTAAAGCACGAAGGGTAATGATGTACCTTTTTCTTTACTGTGTTTAATTGTTTTCATTTGTGCAAGGCATATTGGTTGTTATAGTTATCATTGCTGCTGTGATTCTTTTATCTTGTATTTCCCTCAGCATGTCCCCCTCCCGATATTACTTGTCTAGCTTCTATTTGTTGTTATTTTGTACATATATTGTTATCTGCACAGGTTTATTATTGGATGTCTTGTCATAGCCTCATCATTACTTCGTCGAAGTTAGGCTCAACACTTATCAGTACATGTGGTCGGTTGTACCGATACTACACACTGCACTTCTGCAAATTTTGGTACCGGCCCTAGCTGATCGTGAGGTTAGCAGCTGGACTTGCTCGTCAGGAGACCCAAGGTAGATCCTCTGGCATCTGCAGACCCTGGAGTCTCTTCCTAGTCTTGTTATTTTACTGTTTCTTTTCTTTCATAACAGTGTATTTTCTGTCAGATTCTGTTTGTAGTAAATCATAGTAGGTCGTGAGTTGTGACTTCAGATCCTAAATGTATTAGATATTATGGGTTTTATGTGATTCCACAAATCAGTTCAGCTTCTATTTAGCTTAATTGTTATTATTATTGAAATTGGCTAAAGTTGATATAAAGAATCCTCTAACGTTAGCTTGCCTAACACGTGAAATGTTAGGCGTCATTACTGTCCCGACGATGGGAATTTTGGATCGTGACAAGTTGGTATCAGAGCACTAGGTTTCCTAGGTCTCACAATTCACGAGCAGGCTTAGTAGAGTCTGGAGGATCAGTACGGAGACGTCTGTACTTATCTTCCAGAGGCTTTGAAGTTTAGGAACAAATTTCACTTCTATTCTTGTCGGTCGTGCAACTTTTTTCTCTCATTGCTAATTGAACTCCTCTACTCGTTTTCTCTCGCAGATGGTGAGAACACACACTGCATCTTCAGTTGAGCAACAGCCAGAGCCCCCAACGGCAGCTCCTATAAGGGGCAGAGGTCGAGGTCGAGGCAATGCCATAGGCCGAGGTAGGGGTAGGGCTCAGCCAAGAGCTCGAGTAGCAGCACCAACATTGGAGCCTCAGGTACTGTTTGACGAGGAGGTTCCAACCCAGACTGTGTCAGTTGGACCAGCTCAAGTCCCGGAGGGGTTTATCGCCACCCCAGTGCTTCAGAATGCTTTGGTCCGTTTGGTGAGCCTTTTGGAGAGTGTGACATAGGCCAACACATTCCTTATGGCACTAGGCGTCTCTCAGGCTGTGGGAGGAGCACAGACTCCCGCTACTCACACTCTGGAGCAGATGGCTCCCCAGTTTCACACTCCAGCAGCTCAACCAGTTGGGGTAGTTCAGCCGGTAGTTGCAGCACAGGCCGATGATGGACCATCTATGTTTTATGAGGGCTTATTGAGATTGGACAAGTTTACCAAGCTCTTCCATGTCCACTTCAGTGGTGCACCTTCTGAGGACCCATAGGATTATCTTGACTGCTCCATGAGGTGCTGCGGAACATGGGGTAGTTGAGACCAATGGGGTCGATTTTGCTATGTTCCAGATGATGGGTTCCGCCAAGAGTGGTGGAAGGACTTTGTATCGACCAGAACACCTGGGTCACCTACTCTTACTTGGGACCAGTTCTCTCAGATATTTCTTGAGAAGTTCCTTCCTATCACATTGAAAAAGGATTATCGGAGGCAGTTCGAGCGTCCTCAGTAGGGCTCTATGTCTTTCACCTAGTATGTGACCCGCTTTGTGGATCTGGCCCGTCATGCTATTCTTCTACTTCCTACCGAGAGAGAGGGGGTGAGGAGGTTTATTGAGGGACTCGCTCAGCCTATCAAGTTGCAGATGGCCAAGGAGACTGGGAGTGAGATTTCTTTTTAGATGACTCCCAATGTCGCCAGGCGAGTCGAGATGGTTCTAGCATAGGGGGGAGGTTAGGGATTTGACAAGAGGCCTCGTTATTCTGGTGGATTCAGTGGTGCCTCATATGGATGCAGGGGTACTTTTGGTAGAGGCCATCCTCCCAGACCATTTCATTCAGCACTCTAGGCATCCCATGGTGCTTCAGGTGGTCGTGGTCCTCATATGCCTTATTCCGACCAACTAGCCTACAGTGAGCCACCGACTCTTATTAGTTCACTTCTATTCCAGAGTTTTCAGGGTGGTTACTCAGACCGTCAGGGTCAATTTCAGGGTCAGCAGTCACAGTAGTCGAGGTCCGGTTATACTTGTGGTAATCTGAGGCACATTGCTAGATTTTACCCTCGAGCATCGAGCAACTCTCACTATCAGGGTTCTCGTGCCATGGTCCCGGCACCGGGTGCTTCACCGCCTGCTCAGCCAGCTAGAGGTAGGGGTCAGACAGCTAGAGGTGGAGGTCAGGCCATTAAAGGTGGAGGTCAGGCCGCTAGAGATGGAGGCCAGCCAGCTAGGGCTCGACCTAGAGATGTAGTTCAGAGTGGTGGGGCCCAGCCCCGATGCTATGCCTTTCTAGCAGTCCTGAGGCTGAGTCATCTGACGCTGTTATCACAGGTACGATTTCAGTTTGCATGGAGATGCCTCAGTTCTATTTGATCCGGGTTATACTTATTCCTACGTGTCATCCTATTTTGCTTCATATTTGGGTGTGCCTCGAGATTCTTTGAGTGCTCATGTGTATGTGTCCACACCCGTGGGTGATGTTATTGTTGTAGATCATGTTTATCCTTCATGTGTGGTTACCATTGGGAGTCTTGAGACTCGTGTAGATCTCCTACTTCTTGATATGGTTGAGTTTGATGTCATTTTGGGTATGGATTGGCTGTCACCTTATCATGCTATATTGGATTGTCACGCCAAGACGGTGACCTTCTTGCCGAGGTTGCCTCGATTAGAGAGGAGAGGTACTCCTGGCCATTCTACCAGTAGGGTTATCTCTTATGTGAAGGACCGACATATGGTCGAGAAGGGGTGTCTAGCTTATTTGGCTTATGTCTACAATTCTAGTGCGAAGGTTCCTTCTATGGATTCAGTGCCAGTTGTTCGTGAGTTTCCATAGGTGTTTCTTGCAGACCTGCCGGGGATGCCACCTGACAGATATATTGACTTCTGTATTGATTTGGCTCCGGGCACTCAGCCCATCTCTATTCCGCCATACCGTATGGCCACGCAGGAGTTGAAAGAATTGAAGGAGTAGTTGCAAGATTTTCTTGATAAGAGCTTTATTAGACCTAGTGTCTCGCCCTGGGGTCTGCCCATCTTATTTATAAAGAAGAAGGATGGATCGATGAGGATGTGCATAGATTATCGACAGTTGAACAAAGTCACCATCAAGAACACGTATCCATTGCCAAGGATTGATGACTTATATGATCAGCTTCATGGTGCCAAGGTGTTTTCAAAGATCGATTTGAGGTCTGGCTACCATCAGTTGAGGATTAGGGGATCCGATGTCCCTAAGACAGCTTTTCGGACTCGGTTTGGGCATTATGAGTTTCTAGTAATGTCATTTGGGCTGATAAATGCCCCAGCATCATTTATGAATTTGATGAACCGGGTGTTCAAGCCCTATCTGGATTCCTTTGTGATTGTGTTTATTGATGATATTTTGATCTACTCCTGCAGTCGAGAGGAGCATGAGCAGCATCTTCGGATCGTTCTTCAAACTCTGAGAAACAGCCAGTTGTATGCTAAGTTTTCAAAATGCGAGTTTTGGTTGGACTCGGTCGCTTTCTTGGAGAATGTTGTATTGGCAGAGGGTATTCAGGTGGATCCTAAGAAGATTGAGGCAGTTCAGAACTGGACTAGAGTTACTTCAGTTATAGAGATTCGGAGTTTCTTGGGTTTGGCAGGTTATTACCATCGGTTTGTGGAGAGGCTCTCATATATAGCAGCCCCATTGACCAGGTTGACCCAGAAGGGTGCCCCGTTCAGATGGTCGGATGAGTGTGAGGTGAGCTTTCAGAAGCTCAAGACTGCTTTGACTACGGCGCTGGTGTTGGTGTTGCCCACAGAATAAGGATCTTATACGGTATATTGTGATGTCTCGTATTGGACTTGGTGCGGTATTGATACGGGGTGGAAAGGTAATTGCATATGCATCAAGGCAGCTAAAGGTTCACGAGAAGAATTACCTTGTTCATGACTTAGAACTAGCAGCCATTGTTCATGCGCTGAAGATTTGGAGGCATTGTCTTTACGGCGTGTCGTGTGAGGTATTCACGGATCATAGGAGCTTGCAGTATTCGTTCAAGCAAAAGGAGCTCAATATGAGGCAGATGAGGTGGTTGGAGCTATTGAAAGACTATGATATCACCATCTTGTATCATCTTGGGAAGGCCAATGTGGTGGCCCATGTCTTGAGTAGAAAGTGAGTGAGTATGGGTAGCCTTGCGTTCATTCCAGACAGTGAGAGGCCGCTTGCATTAGATGTTCAGGCTTTGGCCAATCTATTCGTGAGCTTGGATTTTTCTGAGCCCAGTCGTGTTCTAGCTTGTACAGTCGCTCGGTCTCATTATTTGAGCGTATTAGGGAGCGGCAGTATGAAGACCCTCATTTTCTCATCCTTAGGGACACAGTGCAGCACGGTGATGCCAAGCAGGTTACGGTTGGAGATGATGGTGTTTTGAGGATGTAGGGTCGTGTTTGTGTGCCTAATGTGGATGGACTTCGTGAGGTGATTCTAGGGAAGGTCCACAGTTCCCGGTATTCTATTCATCCGGGCGCCGCCAAGATGTATCAGGACTTGCAACAGCATTATTGGTGGAGGAGGATGAAGAAGGACATAGTTGCATATGTAGCTCGGTGTCTAAATTGTTAGCAGGTAAAGTACGGGCATTAGAGGCCTGGTGGTTTTTTAGAAGATAGAGATTCTTGAGTGGAAGTGGGATCATATCACTATCGATTTCGTTGTTAGACTCCCATGGACTCAGAGGAAGTTCGATACAGTTTGGGTCATTGTGGATCGACTGACCATGTCAGTGCAATTCATTCATGTGGTAGTTACCTATTCTTCAGAGCGGTTGGCAGAGATTTATATTCGCGAGATCGTTCGTCTTCACGGTGTGCCCGTGTCTATCATTTATGATCGAGGTACGTAGTTCACCTTGCATTTCTGAAGGGCAGTACAGCGTGAGTTGGGCACGCATGTTGAGTTGAGCACAACATTTTATCCTCAGACATACGGACGGACAGTGCGAGCGCACTATTCAGATATTTGAGGATATGCTCCGTGCTTGTGTTATTGACTTCGGAGGCTCTTGGGATCAGTTCTTGCCACTTGCGGAGTTTGCCTACAACAACAGCTACCAGTCGAGCATTCAGATGGCTCCCTATGAGGCATTATACGATAGGCGGTATCGATCTCTAGTTGGGTGGTTCCAGCCGGGGGAGGCTCGGTTATTGGGTACAAATTTGGTACATGATGACTTGGATAGGGTTAAGATCATTTAGGATAGACTTCGCACAGCTCAGTCTATGCAGAAGAGTTATGCCGACCGTAAGTTTTGTGATATTGCATTCATGGTCGTAGAGAGAGTGTTGCTCAAAGTGGCACCCATGAAGGGTGTAATGAGGTTTAGAAAAAAGGGCAAGTTGAGCCCTAGGTACATCAGACCTTTTGAGATTCTTTAGAGAGTGGGTGAGGTGGCTTACAAGCTCGCATTGCCACCTAGTTTTTCAGTAGTTCATTCGTTATTCTATGTGTCCATGCTCTGAAAGTACCACGATGATCCGTCTCATATGCTAGATTTCAACTCTGTCCAATTGGACAAGGATTTGACTTATGAGGAGGAGCCGGTGGCTATTCTAGCCCCGTAGGCTCGTCAGTTGATATTGAAGCATTATCCTCCAGTTTGAGTGCAGTGGAGAGGTCACCCCGTTGAGGCAGCTACTTGGGAGTCCGAGTCGGACATGCAGAGTAGATATCCCCACCTTTTCACCAGCTCATGTACTTTTCTATGTCCGTTCGAGGATGAACTATTGTTTTAGAGGTGGAGAACCGATAGGTTCTTATGTTATAGAACCTAATTCTACGCTTCGTAGCTTTAAGAACCTCATTTTAACCCTCCTCGATTTGCGTGTGCAGTCCATGCGTGTTTCTAGAAATATTTTATGTTAAAAACTAATGAAAATAAGGATTTTGCCCACGAATTTCATTTGAGATGACTTCGGTTGACATTTTGAGTAAGCGGAATCGAATTTGTATTTTGACAGTCCCGGTGGGTCCGTATCATCATTTGGGATTTGGGCATATGCTCAGAATCGAATTCGGAAGTCCCTAGCCCGAGATATCGAACTTTGTCGAAATTTGAAAGTTAAAGGTTTAATGAATTTGAAATGTTTGACCCATAGTTGACTTTTTGGATATCGGGTCCGTATTTTGATTCTGGAACCCCAGTATAGGTCCAATACCATATTTATGACTTGTTTTGTGAAATTTGGTATGAAACGGAGTTGGTTTTACGTGATTCGGACGTCCGGTTGTGCAAAATAGAAGTTTCAAAGCTTTCTTGAAAATTTCATTTGATTTGGTGCTAAATTCGTAGTTCTATGTGTTATTTTGGCGATTTGATCACGCGAGAAAGTTCGTATGATATTTTTAGACTTGTGTGAACTTTTGGTTTGGAGCCCCGAGGGCTTGAGGGAGTTTCGGATAGGCTACAGAGTGAAAATTGGACTTAGAACATTGCTGGTGTGTTTCAGATTTTGTTGCAGGCCTAAGACCTCGCAATTGCGAGGTCAATCATCGCATTTGCAGCCACTGATGGGTTCGCATTTGCGAAGAGTAGCTGGGGAGGCCAGTGTTCGCATTTGCGAAGTGGAGGCTAGGTAGGCAGTGATCGCAAATGCGATCAATGAGTCACATTTGCAGATAGATCAGAGTTCGGATTTGCGAACTATTCTTCACATTTGCGAAGAAAGCAGGGGTGTAATGATCTTCGCATTTGCGACGGATCCCTCGCATTTGCAGGGCTCGCATTTGCAAATCCTAGATTGCAAATGCTACACCTGCAACTCATCAAAACTTGACTTAGACGGAATTTTTGGTTCATTCTTCAAATTTTAAACTCAAGAACTCTAGAGGCGATTTTTCAAGGAACTTTTCTTCCCTAAATCATTAGTAAGTGATTCTAAACTAGTTTTCTTCAATCTTTCACTACTTTTCCTAAAAATTCAACCTAAAATCAAGAGTTTTCATGGTGGAAATTATTTTTTTTATTATAAAAAAATAGGGATTTAGACCTCAAATTGAGGTCGAATTCCATAACAAATTAAATAACCGGGCTCGGGGGTGAATGGGTAATCGGGTTTTGGTCCGAATTTCGGGTCTGGACCAAGCGAGCCCGGGTGTTGACTTTTTCAATAAAACCTAAATTGAATTATTTACAATCGTGGGGAGTTTTCTTAAGGCTTAATTTGAATCGTTTTGTTGGTAAATTGCTAGATTCTTTTGGTTCGGAGGCTTGTTTGAAAGGCAACGCGGTGGTTGAGCTTTGAGTTTGGTCTTTGGAGCGAGGTAAGTGTCGTGGTTAACCTGGACTTGAGGGATTAGGACTTATTTGCCTATTTGCTACGTGTTTAGATGTTGGGTACAACGTATATGTGAGGTGATAGTACTTATACGTTGTTGTCGGGTAATAGTATGTGGGTGAGACTTGTTCCTTGTAATTGTTGCTTTCCTTGATCATTTTTCCATACTTAGACTAGGTAATTGTTAAACTGATCGTTCTTATCATGTTTATGAGCTTTGGTGATAATAGATTATGGATGCCGAGTTGAGATTGGTATTGTGGGACCGTTGTTGAAGTAAGGCTTATAGTTATTGATCATATCCCCCCTGTTTTTACTTATTCATTGTTATGTGGTAAGGGAGAGTGTTAATGCACGAAGGGTGATGTCGTGCCATATTGTGAGTGTTAATGCACGAAGGAAGATGCCGTGCCATGTTATGAGAGTTAATGCACGAAGGGTGATGCCGTGCCGTTTCTTGAATTATATGGTGAGGTTGAGAGTAAAAGCAGAAAGGATGGTGACGTGCACTTTTCTTTACTGTGTTTAATTATTTTCATTGGTCCAAGGCATATTGGCTTTTATAGTTATCATTGATGTTGTGATTCTTTTATCTTGTATTCCCATCAGCATGTCCCCCTCCCGATATTACTTGTCTAGCTTATATCTGTTGTTAATTTGTACGTATACTATTATCTACACAGGTTTATTATTGGGTGTGTTGTCATAGACTTGTCACTACTTCGTCGAGGTTAGGCTCGACACTTACCAGTACATGGGGTCAGTTGTACTGATACTACACACTGTACTTCTGTACAGATTTTGGTACCGGCCCTAGCTGATCGTGAGGTTAGTAGCTGGACTTGCTCGTCAGGGGACCAACGTAGATCTGCTGGCGTCCGCAGACCCTGGAGTCTCTTCCTAGTCTTATCATTTTATTGTTTCTTTTCTTTCAGAACTGTGAATTTTCTTTCAGACTCTGTTTGTAGTAAATCATAGTAGCTCTTGAGTTGTGACTCCAGATCCTAAATGTATCAGATATTATGGGTTTTATGTTATTCCGCAAATCAGTCTTAGCTTCTGTTTAGCTTAATTGTTCTTATTATTGAAATTGGCTAAAGTTGATATTGAGAATCCTCTAACGTTGGATTGCCTAGCAAGTGAAACGTCATCACGATCCTGATGGTGAAAATTCCGGATCGTAACAGTAATATATAAAAAATTTATGCTCAACCCCTTGGGAACATTGAGGATACGGTGGACAAGTTATTTTTTTTTTTTTTTTTTAAATCCCTAGTATAAATATCTCTGACTCTTACTAAAATCAAAGTCATTCACGGTCACTTATTTTATGAATTTTAATCTCATTTGTTGTGACACGTGGTAATTACTCCCTTTGATCATTTTTACTTGTTCACTATTAGCTTTGTATATCCTTTAAAAAATAATAAATAAAATGTATAATTTATCACGATACCCATATTAATTGGTATGATCTTAATTAATTTGGAAAATAATTTTGAATAAGTAATTAATGATAAAGGCAAAACAGGAAAGATAAATTATTTTTCTCTTGATAACCTAAAAGTGACAAGTAAAAGTGAAAATTTATTTTTTAGAATATTGAACAAGTAAAAATAAAGTGAGGGAGTACTTACTAAGGCAACCAATTAATTGATCATTAGCCCAAGGAGGATTGTTGATATTTTAGAAGTTTTAGGATTTCGATGAGCTGGAGATTTAGCGGTAAGTTTTTCTTATTATTTTCTCCGTTGAAACAAGCACCAATAATTAATTAGGTTGACCGAGTCTAATGGAATACGTGCTTCGTAATTTGATGTGAAGAAAGTCAGTTCCCATTGAACGTTTTCTGAAGAAAGGTTTTGCTCAACAAGAAGCTCACATCATAATTTATCATTGGAGTTAAGTTATACTCCCTCCGTCTCATATTATCAGTCGTGATTATTAAAAATATTTATTTTAAGTTATTTTTCATTTTAGAAGTTCAAGATAAAATTGATTAATTTTTTTCCTTTTTTACTCTTTAATAATAATTGTTTTGAAAATGAAGATAACACATAAATAGAATAAATATTCAATGAAGAGAGATTTTATCTTAACGCATAAATAAGGGTAAAATTGACTAATCGTTTTCCTAATTAATATTTCTTAAGGGGCGTGTAAAAGAGAAACACGACAGATAATTTGATACACAGAGAGAGAGTAATAAGTATCCACTAAAAGTAGTATAAACTTTGAGTCCATTACTCAGATAGTCACTGAACTATGTGAAATTATTGAGTAAAGTCATTTTTCTTTTATTTGTAATAAGAAAGTCACTCAACTATTCTTATTGCACTCTCAATCAGATTTATTAATTTTTTCAGTAGAAAATGCTCACTTGGCAGTCCACACGTATTTTTGGACTACATAAAATAATTAACACCAAAATAAAATATAAAAATCCACCCATACACTTGTGGATTTGCACTAAGTATATTGTGATTGCATTGACCCATGGCTGGAAAGGCTCCGCATTTACACTATTAGTGTTATAAATAGAATTGTGTTTATGGTGAATGTCTATATTTGGAGAGATTCTAGGGTTCATTGTTTAGTGGCTAAGTCACCCTCTCCCTATAAATAGAGGGTTCTATTCTATTGTAATTCATCCAATATCAATAAGAATTCTCTCTCTCTCTACTTTTCTCTGCAATATTGTTCTTTTACTTTTATTGTTCTATAACACGTTATCAGCACGAGAAACATATACTTTTACGATTTCACTATAAACATATACTTTTATAAGTATTTGGCCTAATAAGCAAATAGACATCTGAACACGAGATTCTATTATGCTCCTCCGATTCCATGAGTTTTCATTCAAGCATCTATATATATTCAAAACCTGAATCCACTGAAGATATTATTATCAAGAAAATAGCACGAGACTCTATTCAATTGAGAAGAAGCTTTGGAATTGAGCATAATGATTGTCAATTGTTCCATGAACTTCCGTCATGATTAAATTCTAAATTTAAGGTAAGTATTTTACTTTATTTTTCTCTTTTAAATCCTTGAAATTCTATAATTTAATTTTATATACAAGCAAAGACAACAAAGTTTGATTATAACTCTAATGGAGCTTGTAAGAAATTATAACCACCTAAAGTGGTAAAATTTCTATGCCTTGCCATGATCAAATTCATGTATGATTGTGGGCAAAGAATTGAAAATCCGTCCCATTGAATTTGCTCCATTCTCATCCCCTTAAGAGAATGTGATAGCAATATGTGAAAAGTCTGAAAGAAGATAAAATTATTACCGTGAAGGTATCAATGGATGTGGACGTGGCAATAAACGAAATTATAATCGTCATCATTGTGATAATGAGAACAACAACGATTCTCAAAATAATCCTTCACTCCGTGAATGTAATATTCGTCATCGATTTGACATGAGATTTTATAAAGCACATATAGATGATTATGGTCCATTTATGATGTGAATGTGACAACATCTGATTTATGAATACATATTCATTCTTGGAAGAATATGAATGTGCTAGTGGTAGTGAATATACCACACTCACCTTTAAAATGAGGTTTGAGATGATATAAGAAAACAATGTCACTATTATGGCATGAATGGTCAATGGTCACGTACTTATTGCACGCCAAAATATTTTGGTAATGTGACTATTAAAGAATAACATTAATGCAAGAAACATATCTTGGATATAATTTTGACCATAACCATAATGGTATAACTTTCTCTTTAAAAGAGATATTCACCATATGGATGTTGATGAATATGTGATAGTACAAAATTAATTGAGAGCTCTAGAAGAGCCAATTATACTATTTTGGAGAAAATTGATTATCAATAAGACGGTGTGTTGTAGTAAGTCTCAAAGAAACTTATTGAGTTTCTAAAGTATTCGCGAAAGCGGTTGGTCATACTGAGACTATAAATAAAGGAAATATTTAATCTTCTATTACTACAACTTGTAGCGGCGTAATATGTATGTGAAAAGATACCCGCTTTATTCTTCAGTTTGTACTACACAAACAAAAGAATGCCACAATTAAGAGAAGTTTATTGATATAAAAACCCATATCATAATAAACTTGGAGTTTATTGATAATTGCACACGTCATGGTGTAAATCTGAAGTTTATCAATATTGATAATTTATTTAGTTGGCATAATTGGTTTAGCCATATCAATTTAAGTATGATGTGCAAAAATAAAAGAGAATTCACATGGGTAAATATTAAAGAACTAGAAAGCTCTTTCCGAATTCTCTTATGTTGCCTGTTCTCATTAATTAATTGACCAACTAAAATTGGGATTGAATCGCATGAATGCTGGAAATATCAAAGGTGAATATGGGCCCATTCATCTGCCATGTATACCACATAAGATGCATCTATGAGATGGTTACATGTGCGATTATTATTAACCTGCAACCTAGTGTTTGCGAGGTAACTTGCTCAATAATTTAATTTAGAGCATAATTTCCAGATTTTCTATTCAAGACAATTTATTTTGATAAGGCGGTTTACATCACAGTTGGTTTAGCAAAATGATTTATTAAGTGCCTCTACTTAATAGCTAAATATTTGCTTATGAGAACAAAGTTATCTATATCAGTTTGATATATGTTATATATCAAAGTATATTATTTTCTCCCCTCACAAGTGGTTCAGGGTCAGGAACCAAATAATTCTATCTTATTATTATTGATGTGCGGTGTATATTTTTATTAACACCATAAAGCACAAAGATGGGTTCTCAAAGTTGAGGTAACAAGTTAGTTTTTCTAACATGAGGGGGAGACATGATAACCAATTGAGAAAAAGTTACGTGGAATGAATTATCATTTGTACATCTAGATCCTCGAATAAGATAATATGAACTTGAAGTTCATAAAAGGATAATTCATTTGCAAAATATTGCAAAGCATGCCAGACGCATTTGCTGGTCCAAAGAAAGTAACTATATTCTCATTGCAAATGCTCCTATTAAGTCCTAGAAGGACAAAGTCTATGGCACGCTTGAAGCGTATAGACAAATCGGTTTCAAATAAACTTCTTGATAAAGAAGATGAGCAAATGATCTAAATGATCATAACAAAGGAGGCAAGTGATCTAGAAGATCACATGACATAACACTTCATAAAATCTCAGGAGAGATTCAGGTACCTGAAAATATAAATGAAGAGATCTCTATGTTATATCTTTATTAAAAATGTTGAAACCGATATAAAATGTTCGTTGACGACATCTATGATAGCGCTAAATATATATATGAGGATCTTAAGTCTGGAGAAACAATTTCAAATAGAATTAGTTTCATATGAAAGACATGTAGTTTTGAACATGTAGTTCAAACACTTGAAAGTATAAAGTCAATGGTATGTGCAATCAGTTTTCGATATCTTATAATATGTCTAGCATGACATGAAAATTTAATATGCATCTAAAGTCTATTATATGGCTTATATGACTTAACAATCCATGAAGGATTTAAGTTGCTTGAAGCATATACAATTCTTGATCTTGAAGTACCACTTCCTCAGTGCAATTTGTGCACAAATGTATCTTGCTATTACTATAAGCATGATAATGTGATAGCGAGAATTTTCAAGGTGCAACATATTCATTGGAGTTAATATGGCTGATTTATTCACTAAATCTCTCCCGATATCTACCTTCAAGAGGCTAGTGCACAAGATTGGGATGCGAAGGCTCAAAGATGTGAATTGATGCTCTCATCAGGGGGAGTTAATACCCGTTGTACTCTTTTTCCCTTACAAAGTTTTGTCCCACTGAGTTTTCCTTGCAAGGTTTTTAATGAGGCAACCAAAAGGCGTATTGTTAGATATGTGTACTCTTTTTCCTTCTCTAGAATTTTTTTTTTCCACTGAGTTTTATTTTAGTTAAGATTTTAACGAGGCACATTATCTGTTGAATAGACATTCAAGCGGGAGTGTTATAAATAGAATTGTATTTATGGTGAATGTCTATATTTAGAGAGATTCTAGGGTTCATTGCTTGGTGGCTAAGTTACCCTCTCCCTATAAATAGACGGTTTTATTCTATTATAATTCATCCAATATCAATAAGAATTCTCTCTCTACTTTTCTCTGCAATATTGTTTTTCTACTTTTATTGTTTTATAATAATTAGTGCAGTTTAGCCGGTTATGTTCTACTACCAAATAAGTACCAATTAACAAAACAGCTGAAACTCCATCATAAATCAGTACCTAATATATTTTTAGGTTATTAATCATGTTTTAGTGTAACAAATAATATACAAGGAGTTATATAAAAACTAAACTCATTTATCACATTACTAGAGACTAGAGTTATATATGCAAATCAGTAGGTGAAAGTGCCGCCGTACGGCCGTCCAGAGGCCGTCAACAACCCCATTCCGGCATATTGCGGTAGGTGAAAATCATTATGTGGAATAAGTAGGCGTTTGGACATAAGAATTGTAAAATTTTTTAAAAAAAAGTGATTTTTTTTAAGTGAAAATGGTATTTGAAATTAGAGTTGTGTTTGGACATGAATATTATTTTGGGTTGTTTGAAGTTTTGTGAGTGATCTGAGTGAAAATTTTGAAAAAAAGCTTTTTGAAAATTTTTAAATTTTCGAAAAATTCCAAAATGCATTTTCAAGTGAAAATTGAAAATTGAAAATTTTATGAATAAATAAACGCTTATTTCGAAAAAAAGGGAAATTTTATTGGGAAAAAAAAATTTCAACGGGGTCTAAGTCTACATTTTGAAAGGTCAACTTTGAGTACCCCCTCCCCCACCCTTCCCCACCATCTAACTATTGGACCCCATTCCCCTTTCAGAAAAACCACTTTCACCAACCAAACCTCTTCATATTCTCACATTTCTGATATCCCAAAGATAATAGAATTTTTTTTTTTCCATAAAACTGCCCCTAAACAACTTTAAATACCAATCAAGTCCTTCTCACCAACTCCCTCGTTTGGCTTCACGTCTTCACAACAACAGATACTCGTATTTATATTCAACCTTTGATAATTCATCTTCAGGACACCTAAAAGTCTAAATACTTTTATTTGCTCTTAGCGTATCCATTTTTTCAAACTCCTTTTGCCGATGGAGAAAGATACAAAACACGGCGATATAATTTTCCGATCAAAACTCCCTGATATATACATCCCTAATCACCTTCCTTTACATTCCTACTGTTTCGAAAACATTTCCGAGTTCAGTTCTCGTCCTTGTTTAATCAATGGAGCCAACAAACAAATTTATACGTATGCTGATGTTGAACTCAATTCAAGAAAAGTTGCAGCTGGCCTTCACAAGCAAGGGATTCAACAAAAAGATACAATCATGATCCTATTGCCTAACTCCCCAGAATTTGTGTTTGCTTTCATTGGTGCATCGTACCTTGGAGCTATTTCTACAATGGCCAATCCTTTGTTTACTCCTGCTGAGGTTGTGAAGCAAGCCAAGGCTTCTAGTGCTAAGATCATTGTCACACAAGCGTGTCATGTTAACAAAGTGAAAGATTATGCATTTGAGAATGATGTGAAGATCATATGCATCGACTCCGCCCCGGAGGGCTGTCTCCATTTCTCCGTGCTAACTCAGGCCGATGAGCACGATATTCCGGAGGTTAGTGAAAAATTCTGTGACCGGCCATCTCATTTAAAAGTTTAAGATATTAGCTAGGAAAGAACATTTTTAGTTAATTATATTATATTATGTCTCAAGAGGCACCTCAGGTGCGAGGTTGATTGGCCAAACACATTAAAATATTTTTGTTTTTAGGGTTACGGTGAAATTTGAACTCTGGATCTCTATTTGCTCTGATACTATGTTGAAAAGAACGTTTTTAGTTACTTAATTATAATATGTCTCAACAGATAGAAATCCAACCCGACGATGTGGTGGCGTTGCCGTACTCCTCCGGGACGACGGGATTACCTAAAGGAGTGATGTTGACGCACAAGGGACTTGTCACAAGCTTGGCACAACAAGTTGATGGTGAAAATCCGAATTTGTATATCCATAGCGAGGACGTGATGCTTTGTGTGTTGCCCTTATTTCATATCTATTCCCTCAACTCCGTTTTGCTTTGTGGATTAAGGGTTGGAGCAGCGATTTTGATTATGCAGAAATTTGATATTGTTCCGTTCTTGGAGTTGATACAAAGTTACAAGGTGACAATAGGGCCGTTTGTACCACCTATTGTTTTGGCCATTGCTAAGAGTCCTATGGTTGATGATTATGATCTTTCATCAGTAAGAACTGTCATGTCTGGGGCTGCACCATTAGGAAAGGAGCTTGAAGATACTGTTCGAGCCAAATTTCCTAATGCTAAACTTGGTCAGGTAAGATTCTCATTTCCTAGCCAAATCTTACCTATCTTTATAAGGGCAGCGTGGTGCACAAAGCATCTTGCATTTACGCAGAGTCCATCCATAGGGGTGTGATATAGATAGCTACCCTAATGCAAGCATTAGCGACTGCTTTCACGGCTCGAACCCGTGACCTAGAAGTCATACGGAGACAACTTTACCGTTGTTCCAAGGCTCCCTTTCAAAATCAAACCTATCTTGACTGGCGTTTTCGTCTTCATATAGTATTAGTTGATTTCCATGTTACTTAATCAAAAGTCAGATCTCAATGCACATGGTTGCTTAAATGCTGAATATTCTTACATTAATATAGAGATTAAGTATTTCACATGTAAGGCTTTTCGTCCAGATCACTAACTAGCACAACACGTCTTATGTTTTTCTTATTTTAGAATTTTCTAATATTTTCCTACACATTTCCTTGTGGTTGGTAAACGTCTAATCTCAAATTGCTGAGAAAATGCCATCAATTAGAAAATATTGCAAATAAAGCAACTGCACTTTTCTTAGAAATGTATACTAATAGCACTTGCCACATGGAAATGAATAATGATTGTACTTTTTTGTCCATATATATAATAATAATTTAAGACACATAAGATAGTGATTTCTCGACTCATATACAAAGGCACTTGGTTAATATTAGTAATTATCAAATACATGAAAAATAATATCGATTGATGTGATAATTGCTTTAAAATTTATAGGGTTATGGTATGACAGAAGCTGGACCAGTGTTGGCAATGTGCTTGGCATTTGCAAAAGAACCCTTTGAAATAAAATCAGGGGCATGTGGAACAGTTGTGAGAAATGCTGAAATGAAAATTGTGGATCCTGAAACTGGTAATTCTCTTCCCAGGAATCAATCTGGAGAAATTTGCATTAGAGGAGACCAAATCATGAAAGGTACGTATTACTATATTTAAATTAATAATTTAACTCATATATAGTAGCAGTGTAAAATAATTTATACGTATTAATAAAATTTAACATGTTATAGCAATTGTTGCGTACTCTTAAGTCCTTTAGAACGCGGGTATATTTATAAAATTAAACCTTTTTAATAAACCAACTTTTTGGATCGGCACATTTTCGGATTAATTTAATTAAGATTGATTAATTTTAAATTAGGCATTTGTCACTACCTCATGTCATATTCATATATATATATATATATATATATATATATATATATATATATATATATATATATATATATATATATATACCAACAAGCATAACTCCTTTTTAGTATATACCAACAAGCATTCCACTGTTAGGTGACAAAACCTAGTAACAAAAAAGAATACGACATTTATGAGTAAGAGAATATACGAACTACAGAAAAGTACACAAATACTATGTCAGAAACCTAGTGATATTCATGTATATTTATTTGCCTTTCTTTTTGGTATGTCTCTTTTCTTGAAATATATGGAACTGATCTCGTCCCTCAAAATTCTTGGGCAGTAGAGCTATAAACAACATAAAATAATGAAAACAAAATTACACTCCCTTTTTGAGGTTTATCGTAAATGTTGGTGGAGTTTTGAGTTTAATGAGTTGGAGGATTCAAATATTGGTCATTTTACGTGACTCGTCCCATTTGGTAAACCGTCAATTTTATTGTGAGTTTGACACCCATTATCTACTCCTTTTCCAATAGAAAATTGAAAAATAATATGTAACCTACATTCATCCACAAAAACTTTAAAGGGAACCAATATCTGACATCCACACATAGCTTTATCTTCTTGTAGTGCTCAACTCATTTCTCCTTGTTCTCATTTTAAAACGATACAATTATTAAATATTTATAAATATTTAATTGTGAACCCAGTTATTATTACATATTACTCTAAAATTACCATAAATCTCAAATCTTAGATTCGCGTCTGATGACACCCTTCATTCAAGGTGTCTCCACCATTGATTATAGATTTGGTGCAACTAATCCATGTGTATGGCACTACTTAATTACGACAATAAGCTCGAGCGTTTTAGGTATTCCTATTATTAAAGAGTCACAAGAGTTGAACTACGTGTGCCTACACGGTGCAAACTATAGGGTAGTATCGTAAAATAGGCTACCAAAAAAAAATAAAAAATGTAGACTACCATCTTTTACCTGCTGAAAATTTGTGGGCCAATAGCACAACATACCTGAGCACATGAACATGGATCTATTGACCCTTCCACTAAAAATATTCAATCACTTATCATGTACAATGGTGGATCTATTGATTTTTTTTCTCCTTTTTTGGCTCAATATCTTTACCTACCAATTCTAATGCTCAACCAAGTCATCAAAACTATTGCCTACATTAAATGAATCATTCTTTTAATTCTTTGTAGATCTTAGATTTAATGTAGTAAAATTGTTGATTAGGTAAGATATGATGATGCTTCAGCTTACCAGAGACATGATTCTTGATAGGAGGGTGTGAATGTCGAGAATTACGATAAATGGTTTAATAAATAGTCGATCACTTTTCTTTTCAGTACCAGTAGTATTAGTATAGTCTTGTATTTTCTTATTTGAAGATTTCTATTATTAATTGTTGTGTCTTTCTCTTTGATTTTTTACGATCGTACTGTTGTTACTGCTTTTTCTCTTTAGCATCTTTTTTTGAGCCGAGGATCTATCGGAAACAATCTTTTACCTTCTTAATTAGGGATAAGGTCTGCGTATACATTACTCTTCCCAGACCCCACTTATGATATTATACTGGACTTAATGTTGTTGTTGGTGTGAAATTAAAATTGTCAAACTAATTAATATTCTATACGCATGCAGGCTACCTGAATGATCCAGAGGCCACAGCAAGAACAATAGACAAAGAAGGATGGTTATATACAGGTGACATTGGCTACATTGATGATGACGACGAGCTTTTTATTGTGGATCGATTGAAGGAACTAATTAAATACAAAGGATTTCAAGTTGCACCTGCTGAGCTCGAAGCCCTCCTTCTCAACCATCCCAACATTTCTGATGCTGCTGTTGTTCCGTAAGTCTCACTAATTTTGTATTGTATTTTTTTTTTATGTGCTAAGTACTTAATAACATAGGTGGAATCAAGATTTGAGTTTATAGGTTTCAATGACAACCTCAAGATTAGTACAATAGTAACTTAGTTCACAGTCAAATATTTATTAGAAATAGAAGGCTTGAACAAAAACTACTGAATTGATCACGTGAATCACTGTAACTTATAGTCTAGGTTCGCCCCTGCTTATTAAGGCAAACATTTTAATGCAGCGACGACGTACTATTTAAATTCTGATAATCTCTGAACTGTTTCCATTCCACAGCATGAAAGACGAGCAAGCGGGAGAAGTTCCAGTGGCTTTTGTTGTTAGATCCAATGAATCCACCATTACCGAAGATGAAGTCAAGGATTTTATTTCAAAGCAGGTAAGTTTCATTACATTCATTTTCATTTTATAAATTCTTTTAATTTCATTTGACAAAAGAAAATGGGATTATTTCCTTCCTAAAAATAAATTAGCTCAAATACTGAGCTAATTTATTTTTATTTAGTCTTCAAGGTATAATCACTAAGAGGCCAAGTTATGAACTGGAGTATCATTTACTCCATTTCGAAATTTACTGGTCTCAAAAAAATTGGTAGAAATGACATCAGGTAGCCACTCTAAAGGGCTGCTATTTACGAATTAGCCAGTACGTCATGAATTTCAGTTTTTCAATTCAATTTTTTAGGACAAAAATATTCTGAGTTATCATGAAGTTAAGATTTTTAGTTTAAATTTTTAGGACAAATAAGTACCGGCTAACCTTTAAATATCATCCGTGAGAATAGCTATCTGTGCACTTTACCCAAAAAACTTTTATTCAGTAGAATTTCCTTTAATCTCATGTTAATAACTACTCTCTCCGTTCAAATTTACTTATCCATTGTACTAAAAATAAATGTCTACTTTTACTTGTCCAGTTTGGAAAACCAATACCATCTTATACCTATTTTACCTTTAGTTTTTCAATTATAATCTTTAAGGTTGACAAAAGTAAACTTGAACGGAGGGAATATTACGATTTAATCAGGTTCATTTTACTTATCCTAGATGAGTTAAAAAAGTTCATATTTTAAATGGCATTTCCAGGTGATATTTTATAAGAGGATAAAGCGGGTATTTTTCGTGGATGCTGTTCCTAAATCTCCATCTGGCAAAATCCTTCGAAAAGATTTGAGAGCTAAACTGGCTACTGGGCTTCCAAATTAATACTTTCAGCTTCAGCTTTAATAGTGGCAATAACTATAACCAGTTCGCCATTGAAGACAATTTATTTTTTATTAAAAAGTTACATAATATGTTCTTTGGATTGTACCTTCAACTACGTGCCTCTTCGGTCAGAATTAATTAACCGAATTGGCAAAAGGAGGAAAATGTATGTACATTTGACTGTAAGGACTTCAATTTTTTAAATGTCTTTTTGGTATTATTTATTCATATCTTGCATTTACTGGTGAAATTTTTAAGTTCTTTCCACCATAAACCCCCTTGAATGCATGCGTGTTTATTTACTCGAGTAGTAGATTAAAAGAACATTGGGGTAACTTTTTCCAATAGAAAATTTTCTCTCTAGGAAAATATTCTCCTGCTTCTCACTGCACTTTTCCAGAGTTAGGACGGATCAAAATCGAACCGTAATCGTTAACTTAATCGAATCGATGGCTTATTGGCTTATTGGTATCGGATTATCGGGGTAATGGTTGGTGAACGGATTGAGATTTTATAATTAACAGCTCAACGGTATGGGGGCGGATTACTCAATTTTCTTATCGGATAAACCGTTAACCCGTTAAGAATTTTTATTTTTATACTTTTACCCCTATATTAGTGAAATCATTGAAATTCCTTTTTATACCATTTTCTCCTTTGTCGAGTAGATTGAATTTTAAAAAGAAAAAAAACACTAGAATCATGTAACCTGGTATTATGCGATGTTATGTAAACATGAAAGCGTGGCGCATTCATGTCATATTTTAAAGTACCTAAATAATTCAAAATAACTTAGAGATAAAGTTCCAGTCCTTTCTATAGTTATTAGGAGTTTTTTTTTTATGTAGCATAATAGTCTTAATTTATAGGTGGAAATACTTCTTTTTTGATTCATTCGATAATCGAATACAAATTACAAAGTGTTAACAAATTCTATCATGTACCAAAAAATTAGGATTGTTCAAAAAAAATTATTTGATTTATCCGTTAAACCGCCCGATAACTTCTGATAATTATTAATCTGATACCACTCCGTCCGTTATCTTATTGGATGGCTAGCGGATTACTACATTTATAATACGATAATCGATAAGCCGAACCGTTAAGCGTAATTATCCGCTCGATCTGCCCGATAAGCACCCCTATCCAGAAGAATTGCTTGCAAAAACACCAATCTCCCATGCAAGATCTAAACCCCTTGCACCTTTTTTTTTTCAAAAGTCCACCATTGGTGGGTGTTAGGGTTCTGGCAGTAACCCCAATTCGTATATCATCAAAAAGAATAAGTACACGGAGGAGGACACAAACCACAAAATATTATGAAGAATGATATATCTCATCCTCCAGTATAAAAGCATCAAAAGAGTCTGCCTACTTTGGGAGATTTCATCCATTACTCTTTGAAATATGTGAACTTCACTAATAGGTGCTATACATATAGTTAGCACTACTATACAAAAGTCAGCTATATCTAGAAACATCATTAATAGCAAAATGGTTCTTCCTTGGTTTGAATCTAAAGTTTGGGAAACCAACTTGATCAAGTCTCAGCGAAGATCTCACCATGTCCGACAAAGAACTAGTGGTATCAAATGTGACCTTAACTCTTAAACTTTCCCCTAGATTAACAAGTTGATCTGCAACACATATACCTTTGTCCATACATATACCTTCTCTATATGTATGGACAAAAGTAAAATTACCCTTGCTAGAAATTTGAATAATCTGCTCAATGATATGATGTATCAGCTAAGGAGCTATAACACCCCGCACATTCGGATTAGGTATGAATGAGTTAAAGGAGTAGTAAGGTTATATTTTGGACATATTGTTGATACCCAATTTTTCCCTGTATTTTTTTTAAATATGCAAAATACCCTTAAAATAACCTATATAGGCATATATAAGTACATCCCAAGGTCCTATTATTTTTCCTTAGTTTTTCAAAGATTTTTAAATCAATTTACTGCCCTATTTTATCAAGAAAAATCCAATGATGGTCCCTAAAATTATTATTTTTGGTGATTCATTTATTGGATTCTTATGTTTGTACCAAAATATGGCTAAGATATTTTTTACACATTTTTATAAATTTATTTGGTATTTTTAAGGATAAAATTGCATAATTGCAATATTAGCCATTTTTAAGTTTAAATCCGTCTCATATTTATAAAATGGGATTTGATATTTTTAAATTAATAATTATTTATTATAAGACATTTTAGTACTTTTAATTTGTTTCCAGAAATTTGTTTATTATTTTTTATAAATTAAGAGGGAAAAAGAGGCTATTTAACTTATAGCCACATTTGGCCTAATTAAACCCAAGCCCCAACTCAAATTAGACCAATCCAATACCCAGCCCAATCCTAATTATCCTACCCGACCCACTTACCCCATCCAATTTGGACCATTGATCATTCAGATCAACGGTCCCCGTTTAACCTACCTAAATTAAACCAAACGACCCCCCAATACCCCTCATTTTTCCCTCACTCTTCTCTATCTCTCTAACCTCTGGTTCTCTCTAGAACCTTCCCCACCCCCTCCTCTCCGATGAACTCTGTTCATCTTCTCCGGTCACCCTCTAACCTAGATCTATGGTGGTTTCACCACCCACCAAGCCACCTATGGCTCCTCACGTTTGGTTGACTGAAGCTCCATGACTCGTCCATGAAGGGTTATGTCCAGACCTCTGTCGATTCGAGTTCCACGGCCATCTCTGGTCCCGTTCTGACAAGCTATGTCTATTTCGAAGCCTGGTCTCGACTCCTTTTGCTTAGATCCAAGCCTTTCTCGTCGTTTGGGTTCCTCTGAAAACCCTAGTTTTGAGATTTTTCTGATCTCTTTAGATCTGTTCCATATCCATGATTTCCTTAAGATTTTAAACGATTTTCCTGGCTTTTCTTTCAATAACTTCTTTCAAAATCATTTTTTTTCCGATCTAGGGTTTTTCTGAAAGTATTTAAATGTTTCTCTAACTTTCTTTTTTGTGTGTATTTGCCTCTATTGTGTTCTTGTATTTTTTCTTCTACCATGTTCTTGTATGCTTCTTCTACGGTGTTCTTGTATGCTCCTTCTACTGTATTTTCTTATACTGTGTTCTTGCATGCTTTTTCTACTGTATTTTCCTCTACTGTATTCTTGTGTGTTACTCCTACTGTATCTTCTTTTACTATGTTCTTAAGTGTTTCTTATTAAGTTCCACATACTGAGTTCTGGTTAAGCTTCTTCTAAAAAACGTCTTAATATGCTTCTCCTACTGTTCTTATCAATTTTCCATTATGTTTCAAATTAGTTTCTTCTACTCTGTTTCCTTTGAGCTCTTCTACTGTGTTCTACATGTTACTTTTCTATCATGTTTCTCATGAGTTTCTGTTGCTGAAAGAAACGTGTTAGAAGTTTCAGTTCTTTTTTGAGACCTCTGAACCTGTTTCGATTTAATTACTTGCCCTCTCATCTTTTCACTCGATTAACGGTGGAAACCCTAGAATTTGGGGGTTCTTCCAAGTTTGGCTATGTGATTTGCCTAAGCTAGGGTTTTATTTCAAAACCCCAACTCTTCAGACCAATTTCGAGTCTCTGAACTGAGTTAGGACATCCTTGTCTTTCATACTACTCTGACTTTTGCTAAACTCTCCTAAACTCTTTTACACTGGATTCTTCTACTGATTTTACAATGACACGACATCTTTTTCATGCTTGACATGTCTGTATGCTCTTTATATGTGATGAACTTCCCTCTAAAATGGCTTTCGAATTTGTGATTAGTTCAGACTCCCTTCTGAATAGGTCTGATTAATTTTCTTTCCTTGTTTGCTGATTTTCCCTGTGACTCGACTTAAGTTAAAAACCTTTCTCAGCTTTTCTGACTTGGTTTATTCATACAAAATCTCTGACCTCTGATTTACTGGCAAAACTTCTATGTATTTACCCCTAATCGCCTACTTTGCACAAAGTGCTTATTTTAATTTCTTTCCTCAAATAGTTTTTACCCGTTTCTGAATTCCTTAATTAAGGGAAGTCTTGTGTGATTGATTCTTAATTGATATTCTGTTCCTTAACTACTTTCTTGCCTTATTTCTGCCTGATTGTCACACTATAAAGGCACGACCCTTTCACAAACTCAAGGGAATTCACAATCCTTCTGAACTCATACTCACACACAATAGTGTTCTCTTCTTATCTGCACTGTGGCCTGTTTACAAGACCTACTGCTTTTCTCTATTTGTTTCTTTGAAACTGGTATGTCCTGATTTAAGCTTCAGCATCACAACAATGTTTTTGTTTACAGCTTGTGTATCCATGTCTACTTACTGTTCCTGTAGAGTTCAATATTTAAATTAGCATGTTGATTTCTTTCTGCCTGTTTCTGTTATGAATCCCTATTCCCTACCCCCTTTATGTGTTTGAGCTATGGTTTAAGACATGGCAATATGTAAGTTGTTGTCCATGAATTAAACTTGATCCTTTGGGGATCCCAGCCTCTAAACAATGTGTTCTAACAGGCTTATGGGTATGCTAGCACTCCCTATTGCTGGGTATGCCCACAACCTGCTCTTGCTTCTTTCAACTTCCCTATTTCCCCTGCACCCCTATGTGTATTTATTTGTAACTGTTTCCCTTTCCTTTTCCCCCTTTCAGCACTCTATTTCTGCACTTGCACTCTCTCTTAGTCCCTAAGTTCTGCCCCCCTCTTGTGAGCTTTGCCTTGGGACCTTGAGTTCCCTCTGAACTTGGACACTTGAGGGCTGGCCCTTCCACACTGCACTATGTCTTAATCTGGTGATACATTTGGGTGTGAGCACTGCCCGGAGTCCATATGAGACTCTTAGGGAACTCTGACACATCCAAATGGGAGAAAGGCTTTGGATCATGATCTCATTGGAGTTGGTTTACTTCATATTTCAGACAGGAAGTCTGAATCAGGCTCTCCTTGGTTGTACTTTTAATTTCTGATGTATTCTTTTATTTTTCTGGGCTGTAATAATTTGTAATAAACTCTTGGGGATGGCTAGTGAAAAAGGGAGGGATAACTATGTATGCAAAGGGTAGATATCCTGCCTATAGGTACTTTCTGAATTTCTGCACTCTCATATAGATATCCTGTCTATAGGTACTTTCTGAATTTCTGCACTCTCATATAGATATCCTGCCTATAGGTTATTTCTGAATTTCTGCATTCTCTCATATAGATACCATGTCTGTAGGAATTCTGCATTTCTCATATAGATACCATGTCTGTAGGAATTCTGCATTCTCTCATATAGATACCATGTCTATAATTACCTGGAAATCTGAATCCTGCATATGCATATAGAAAATATGCCTACAGGTCTTTCTGAATCTTACATATACATTCTTCATTAGGCAATCATGTTTATAGGTCTTAAATAATCAACTGCAATTAGATATCATGTTCATAGGCTTTAAACAAAAGTTCAGCACCTAGATATCATGGTTATAGGTTTTCTGCATTTTACTATGTCCATAAAAGTGTTTAAAAATCAACAACGCATAGAAAGCATGCCTATAGGAACTATTAATCAAGTATGAATCGCTTCACTCGCTTATAAGTCTAAAACCAGTAATAATGACGTACCATCAGTTGCAGAACTTATGATCTCTCGCTAAAACTTGCCTTTCTTTAATAACTGACAACTTTTCTCAAATCAGTATGTATTCAGTTTACTTCATTGTTTCTGAAATCAGTAGATATCATGCCTATAGGACCCTCGTCCAACACTTAGGCAAACCATAGGGTAAATTTTATAAACTGAATCAGATTTTTATTAGCTACAACCAGCAGGCAGGCTTGATTCGGGCTTCTTATCTGAACTATGTAACAAATCAGTCTGCCTCAACCTTTAAGTTTTAATCAGACCCTAAACAGTATGTGCAAGACATGCTAAATTATGTGCTTCTCTGTCAAAGGAGGTATATCTGAGCCTTTTACTTGTTATGTGCTTCCCCCAACTTGCTATACGTGTTTTTGTATGTCGCCTTAGAGTTTTGCCTTTGAAACTATAAACAAGCCTAATATCCCTTCCCTTTAGGATTAGTAGTCCTAAATGCCTCCGGGACTGATAGGATTGGGGCGGGTAATAGCATGCAATAAGTAAACGAGACCATTCCGCGCTTTAATACCCTAACGGGGTGGGAAATGGTAGATATGGATATGATGACCACGCGATAACATCACGTGTAGCCCCTCACTGAGGAGTGATTACCAGATGTTGTGTGGGGTGATCTATATTATTTATAAACCTAGGACCCCCTCTTCCTTTATATATTTGTTTCTTTGCTTCTTCTCCAATTTCAAACTATTTCTTTAAGAAAGATCAGCTTTCTTTTGATTCTTTCTAACTTTGTTTATTTGTAACCATTATGTGAAAATCCCCTCTTACTTGAAGTCTTTATTTGCCTATGTGTTATTTGCGCTTAAGTTCACAACATTAGTTTGGCCGGGAACCACACTAGTGGATCCTGAGGGGTGCCTAACACCTTCCCCTTGGGATAATTTCAAGCCCTTACCCAATCTTTGCTTATTCAAATCTAACCCTTCTTAGTGTCCTAATGCACTTTAATCATTAGGTGGCGACTCTTCAAATCAAACCCAATTCCCCAAAAGGGAACGAGTTGTCCTCCCAAATGTCATAAACCCAATTTCGCGGGAAAAAGGGGGCGTGACAGCATGGTGACTCTGCTGGGGATTTATTTTAGGCTTTTACCATTTCAGGCTATTATTGTGACTTTACGCTTCTTTATATGTCTTTATTTGCTTAATGCCTTCAAGTATTTAATTCCTTCTTCTACTACAAAACTAACTTGACTTTTTGTTTCTTTCCCTTATTTCTTTTACTGCTTTCCTTTACTGCCTCCCTTTATTACTGTTTTAAATTATTGTAATTATTGCTTTATGAACATGCAAATACGTGACAACTTGTTTAAATTATTGCAACTGCATGTTTTCAACATCATATTCCACTCGTGCCAAACAAAATACCATAGCAACTCTTATAATGAGTGGTTGCGTTCTTCCGATATTATCACCCCCTAAATCCGGCAAAGGCATATTTGCGGTGAAACCAGTCGATCAACGGTGTAGTCGATGGTTCCGCGCCTTTCCCACTTGAGTTGTCCGCTCAAGGGTACTAGTCTAAAACCCCATAGAAACCCTTTCTATTTAAATTGTGCATGTATCATGGTCAAACCTAGCCGAGTCAGTTATGTTGTCCGCATAATGACTCTTTAAGATAGCCTTGTCCGAAGTCCACTGGGTTTCCCTAAAACCCAAACGGACGTTATCACGTTCTGTGCATTTATTTGGAGAACTAAAATACTTTTATGCCAATTGTTGATATTAAATAGTCGAGTCTGGTGAGGGTAAGGGCCTAACCCTTTTGTATTGCAGAAATATGAGGCACGAAGTCCCTAGATTTGGCATGGTCACTAACATCCACCCCAAACTGCTAAGCTGGTGGAAGGACTTTCATTCCAGTGATCAGACTCTTATCCGGAAATACTTGGGGAACCTAACCTCTCTCTTGGAAATTCAACCCAACAACAAAATCATAGAAGCTACTACTCTATTCTGGGATTGTGATAGGTCTGTGTTCCGCTTCGGAGACATTGAAATGACACCCCTGCTCGAGGAAATAGGAGGACTGGCTGGTATACCGTGGGAAACTCCGGGTTTGTTAATGCCGGAAAATCGCAAGGGTAGAGGTTTTCTCAAAATGATGGGTCTAAAGAAGAATCTAGACTTGACATGTTTGAAAGAATCATACATTCCCTTTGACTATTAGTACGAAAGGTACGACCATAGCAAATCTTACCGTACTTATCCCGATGAGTTCGCCCTTACATCATTGGGGCATATCCACCAAAGGGTCTTTGTCTTTATGTTCTGCTTCTTGGGGATAATAGTGTTTCCGATGAAGAAAGCAAGGATCCATACCAGGATAGCTATGGTTACCAAAACTCTAATGGATGGGATTGACGGACAACCATTCAGTCTCGTACCAATGATCATTGCAGAGATATACCGAGCCCTAGAAAGGTGTCAACAGGGAGCCAAACACTTTGAGGGTTGTAATCTGCTACTTCAACTTTGGCTCGTGGAACATCTCCAAAAGGGTGAGTACCGATAGGAAATCCATCGAAGGGACTGGGACGATCATATCGCTTTTCATCACCCAAAGCGAATGAATTACATGCCCAACATGTTCGCCCAACCAGAGAATGCTAGAGAATGGGTCGAACTCTTCGAAAATATGACTGAGGACCAGGTACAATGGATGTTCGAGTGGTTCCCAACCGAGGAGTTCATCGTCCGGTCCAGGGACGCACCTTTCCTGATACTAATCGGCTTAAGAGGAACGTACCCTTACGTACTCTTCGGGTTATGAGGCAAGCGGGCAGGAAGCAGGTTATACCCAGGGTCGACAAGATGAGTCACTTCCGGGCTGACTTCCAGAACGACGATAGTCCTTACAGGTGCCAGGCTCAGCACATGTGGAACTGCAAGATTGTCTTGGGAAGGGACACCATCAAACCGGACAGATACCATGCTGGTTGTACCCCATACTATTCAGGTTGGCTGGAGGATAATCACAATGGTCTGCGTCAACCCGGGTTTGTTCGAGGTCACAAGATCATCGATAAAAAGGCTGAAGCACAGGTCAAGTACAACCAACTACGCAAGAGGATTCGGGAATGTGAAAGTGAGCACCGTGAAATACAAGAAGCCAACCAAAGGCTGATTGAATAGTGGAAAGACATGGCTGTCAGTGCCAACAAGCGACTGGGATACTTGGAGCAGGGTTTAGTTGAGCTGGAAAGGAAATTTCTTAAAAGGATCGAGGATTGCCAGAATGCTGAAGGAAACGAGGGCGGGCACCTAGCCAGAGCGTACCTGTTGCTAGGACTTCGCGAGCTGGTGAAGCTATTCGATGGAGCCAAAGATGCCGAGTCTGAGGAAGGTCCTTCTGGGACCAAATAGATAGGAGTTTTCATTTCTGCTTTATAAAATGTAATAAGGCCTATGGCCACTATTGACATTTTTATTTCCTATTATTTAGTGTCGTTTTGGGATTCGTCTACTTTTATCAATAAAATGAGGTATTTAGCATTTTAAGTTCTCCAAATCAACTTGTCGCTAGGCCTACCTCGGGCACAAAGAGGTTCCCCAAATTAGGACACGCTTTATCTTTCCGCACTATGTGTTTAAATATTGCAACGTTTTTTTATATAATCCTCACTGACTTGGTACCCTTTTGTTTTTACTTTTGTTTATTCCCCTCCCCAAAGGTTAGTTCGTGAAGTCTGGCAACATCATCATATTTTACGAGATCCAGGGGCCCTCCACCTACTCCTCCTCTCAGTCCTGTCAAGCACAAGAACAAAGGGAAAATGGAAGATTTGAACAATGCCAGAAAGGAGAACTCAACTGAACGGGTAGAGGTCACTCATGATCACGGTACTCTGGTCCCCAAGGAAAATGCATCCCAACTAGAACAAAAGCTGTTGAAGTTTCAGGAAGAACTAGATCAAGTCCGGCATCTGGCAAATCTGTCATTTTCCCTCACTACTCCAGAGGTTACTTTCCCAAATACTCAGAATCCTGTACCTCCACAAAATATCCCAAAGCAACAAAACCATCCCATTCCTCACCACCACTGCAATACCTGCCATACCTCAAATAACACCCCACTGCTCATCCCAGAACTCCAGAACTCCACAAATGACCACTGCCAACATAATACCCCCATCTACGTGGAGACCGTGCCGCACTCCACCCAGCCTATTTCAAGCACACCCGAGTCCGATGATAAGGACTTGCTCATCAGAAACCTGGCCGAAGAGCATAAAAAGTTGACTAGTAGAATTCAAGGCGTTGAAGGAAGTAAGGGAATTTAAGGGCTGAACTATGAAGATCTTTGCATACAGCCCGATGTCGAACTGCCCGAGGGGTACAAACCTCCTAACTTCGAGATGTTTGATGGTACAGGAGATCCAAGGGTCCATTTGAGAACATACTGTGACAAGCTGGTTGGAGTAGGAAAAGACGAGAAAATCCGCATGAAGCTTTTCATGAGGATTTTGAAGGGAGATGCCTTATCTTGGTACATTAGCCAAGATCCGAAGAAGTGGTCGAACTGTAAGCATGGCGTCCGATTTTATGGACAGATTCAGGTTCAACACAGAGAATGCACCAGATGTGTTCTATGTTCAAAATTTGAAGAAGAAACCCATAGAAACATTCCGTGAGTATGCTACTCGATGGAGGTCAGAAGCTACTAAGGTTAGGCCTTCTTTGGAAGAAGAACAAATGAACAAATTCTTCGTTCGTGCCCAAGACCCACAGTATTATGAGAGGCTGATGATGATCGAAGGCCACAAATTTTTTGACATTATCAAGCTGGGAGTAAGAATCGAAGAAGGCATCAAAAGCGGTATGGTTACGAATTTTGAAGCCTTGCAAGCTACGAACAAGGCCTTACAGTCAAGCGGTGTGTCCAAGAAAAGGGACGTAGGAGCCGTAATGGTGGCACAGAGAACCAAATCTCCTGTCAAATACCAAACATACCCAATGCCTCCAATCACATATCAGCCTACCCAAAACTACCAAGCACCCTCACTCTCTTACCATACACCACCACTCACTTATCAATCACCTCCCGCATATCAGCCCACTTCACCCAAATACTCCCAACCAGCACATGTTTACCAAGCCTACAACACTCAACCATCCCACTACTAATCCCCTCATCCACGCCAAAATTTTCCTAGACCTCGACCAAACTTTGATCGAAGACCCCCAAAACAGTACACGGCCATTGCTGAACCTATCAACCAGTTGTATGAAAGACTCAAAACTGATGGTTACGTCACCCCTATCCCTGCTGCTCCTGAAAACCCTTCTCAGTGGGTTAATCCAAATAAGTCTTGTGCATACCATTCCGACATGAAAGGACACACCATTGATGAATGCCGCTCTCTGAAAGATAAGATCCAGACTTCGATTGATAACAAGATTATCGTGGCAAAAGAGCCTGCTCTGAATGTCCGCAATAACCCTCTGCCAGATCACAAGGGTGGAGGCGTTCACATGATTGAAATAGAGGATGATTGGGACCCCAAGGGATCGATCGGTTTGATCACAGAAGGTGACGATCCAAAGAAGCCAATAGTCACCCTTAATCCGATTATAGTCCAGATTCAGCCCTCTGGGGATGCCGAGATAAATATGTCCATGCCACTTGAGTTTGATACATCATCATCTGCAAAGACGCCCGCACCAATTGAGGTCGAATTCGTGTCTCCAGCAAAGTCACCTGCACCATTCAAAGTTGCAGTTTTACCGCCCAAGGTGCAGGCGCCGTTCGGAGTAAAGATAACCACGCCAATTCCAGTGGCAATGTCAGCCATAACACCGTTCCATACAAAGGCTATACCATGGGACTACACAGCCGAGGCAAGAAAGAAAGGCAAGGTTATGTTCGGAGAAGCTATTGCGGCACAGGGTATGACGAGAATTGGTAAAGTTTATACCCAGAGTATTTGGCCGAGTCAAGCAAGCAGGCCTCTAGTCGGCCAACCATCACTGAAACTGGACCCGATGATCTCTGGAGAAAGATACAAGCCAAGGAATACTCGGTCATTGACCAGCTGAACAAAATGTCGGCACAAATCTCTATCCTAGCTTTGCTACAAAATTCCGATGCACATAGGAATGCCTTGTTAAATGTGCTGAGTGAGGCATATGTACCGAGCAACATCACCGGAGGAAAGATGGAAAATATGGTAGGACAGGTATTGGAAAGTCACAAGATCACTTTTCACGAAGATGAGCTGCCACTAGAAGGGTTGAGTCACAACAAGGCGTTGCATATCACCGTGCAATGTGAAGATTATTTTATCACCAGAATCCTAATTGATGGAGGGTCCAGTCTCAACATCTGTCCGTTGGTAACACTCAGGACATTGGGAAAAGGGCTGAATGAGATCAAGGACGGGGCCATCAACGTCAAAGCTTTCGACGGTTCTCAAAGGTCCACCATTGGGGAAATTAGCTTGTGTTTGCAAATGGGGCCTACTTGGTTCGATGTGGATTTTCAAGTGATAGACGTGCCGGCATCTTACAATTTGTTGTTGGACGACCATGGATTCATGCCGCGGGGGCCGTAGCATCCATGCTACATCAGGCAGTGAAGTTTGAGTGGAATCACCAGGAGGTGATCATTCACGGCGACGGTAGCAACCCTATATACAGTCGCCAGACCATCCCAACAATCGGAGGCAGAAGAAAAATAGGTGGGGAGACCTATCACCACATCGAGCGAGTCAACGCCATTGACAAGGACAAATAGTGGGAGAACAAAATCGAGAGCATATTGAACTGGAGTGGGTACGAACCGGGTAAAGGGCTTTGCAAGAACCTCCAAGGAATCGCTAAGCCCATAAAGCTCAAGAAGCATGGCACCACTTTCGGTCTGGGATATGAGTACACCTGGGAGGAATTCAACAACCGGTCACCAACATGGAGCAGTCCCTACTACCCATTGGAGCAGCCGATACCATGCTTGGATCAGACTTTCCAAACGGCCGAGGTTATCTACGGGTCAGAAGAAGAAGAAGCACTGGCAGCAGTGAGGAATTTGTTCCTAGAAAACGATGACATGGATTTTTGTGTCGTTTTCGAGGAGGAGGAGGAGGAAGAAGGTCCTTCCATACTAGCTGTAAGCAATGGAGCACGCCTCAATAATTGGACTATCAGAACCACCAGAGCCCGGCGAGCCTCGGGGTAGCAAGGCTGAACAAGCATCATGCACTATCTTTTATTTTACTAGTTGACTTTCCTTTCGCATTTTAAATTTTTGCAATAAGATCTTCGAATGTTCAAAACAGTTATGGAATTTATCAAAGCATTTCGGTTTCCTTATAAATCTTACTCTTATTATTTTATCTCATTACTTTATTTATACAACGTTACTATTACTTATCTTGATGAACCGATGACTGTGACATGCAACGAGACAACGCAACAAACGGACATAGATTCAGAGGAAGATGATATACCGGAAGAGATTGTTAAAGAAGTTGAGAATTTTGAGAACAGACCTAAGTCCAATTTGGACGAGACTGAGATTGTTAACCTGGGAGATGCAGAAAATGTCAAAGAAACACGAATCAGCATTCATTTGTCACCATCAGAAAAGGAAGAATACACATAATTCCTAAAGGAGTACGAGGACATATTTGCCTGGTCGTACGATGACATGACTGGTCTGAGTACATCTATTGTGGCACACAAACTACCAACTGATCCGACGTGTCCACCGGTGAAGCAGAAGCTCAGAAAGTTTAAGCCTGATATGAGTCTGAAAATTAAGGAAGAAGTCACTAAGCAGGTCAAAGCTAAGGTTCTCAGGGTAGTAGAATATCCAACATGGTTAGCCAACATTGTGCCAGTACCGAAGAAGGATGGGAAGGTCAGCGTCTATGTCGACTACCGAGATCTCAACCGGGCCAGTCCAAAAGACGACTCCCCCTTGCCAAATATACACATCCTGATTGACAATTGCGCCAAGCACGAGTTGCAATCATTTGTAGATTATTTCGCTGGGTATTATCAGATCTCTCGATAGACGAAGAAGATGTTGAGAAAACGGCTTTCATTACGCCCTGGGGGATGTACTGCTACAAAATGATGCCATTCGGGTTTAAGAATGCAGGGGCCACCTACATGAGGGCCATGGATACCATTTTTCATGATATGATACACAAGGAGATCGAGGTGTACGTAGACGATGTCATCATTAAGTCAAAGAAGGCCACTGATCACATGGAAGATTTGAGGAAATTCTTCAATAGACCGAGAAGGTACAACCTGAAACTGAATCCCGCAAAATATGTGTTTGGGGTTCCTGCCGGAAAACTACTTGGGTTCATTGTAAGTCGCCGAGGAATAGAACTGGATCCATCAAAGGTCAAAGCTATTCAAGAGTTGCCACCGCCAAAGAACAAGAAGGACGTAATGAGTTTCTTGGGGAGACTCAACTACATCAGACGGTTCATAGCTCAATCTACAGTTATCTGCGAGCCAATCTTTAAGATGTTGAAGAAGGACGCCGCTACCAAATGGACCGATGACTGCCAGAAGGCCTTCGACAGAATCAAGGAGTACCTGTCAACACCACCAGTTTTGGTCCCGCCCGAGCCAGGTAGACCTCTATTACTCTACCTTGCAGTATTGGATGGAGCATTCGGTTGTGTTCTGGGGCAACATGACGAAACGGGGAGGAAGGAGCAGGCCATCTATTATCTCAGTAAGAAGTTCACCCCGTACGAAGCCCGATATTCTCTGTTAGAGCGCACCTGTTTTGCTTTGACTTGGGTAACTCAGAAGTTGAGGCACTACTTCTGTGCCTATACCACATATCTCATATTAAGGATGGATCCTTTGAAGTACATCTTTCAGAAGCCCATGCCTACAGGCAAGCTAGCCAAGTGGCAAATCCTGTTAAGTGAATTTGACATTGTCTACGTAACTCAGAAAGCGATCAAAGGACAAGCATTGGCAGATCACCTTGCCGAGAATCCCGTGGACGGAGAATACGAACCCCTAAAGACGTATTTTCCTAACGAAGAGGTATCATTCATAGGAGAGGATATTTCAGAATCCTATGATGGTTGGAGAATGTTTTTCGATGGAGCAGCAAATTTCAAAGGAGTTGGCATAGGAGCAGTCCTAGTGTTAGAAACCGGTCAGCATTATCCGGTGTTTGCCAAACTCAGGTTCCCGTGCACCAACAACCTGGCCGAATACGAAGCCTGCATCTTAGGGCTCAAGATGGCCATTGACATGAACATCCAAGAGTTGCTAGTAATTGGGGATTCGGACTTACTTATACATCAGGTCCGAGNAGAATGGGCGACCAAGAACTCCAAGATACTCCCTTATCTGCATCATGTACAGGAGTTGAGAAAGAGGTTCACAAAGACAGAGTTCCAGCATGTTCCCAAAGTCCAGAATGAATTTGCCGATGCATTGGCTACCCTATCATCCATGATACAACATCCAGATAAGAACTTCATTGATCCTATTCCGGTGAAGATCTATGATCAGCCAGCTTACTGTGCTCATGTCGAAGAAGAAGCAGATGGAAAACCTTGGTTTCATGACATCAAGGAATATTTAGCAAAAGGAGAATACCCAGAGCTTGCAAACACCACACAGAAACGCACGCTCCGAAGATTGTCTAACAACTTCTTTCACAGCAGAGGAATCCTGTATAGGAGGACTCCGGATATGGGATTACTAAGGTGTGTTGATGCGAAAGAAGCATCTAAGCTACTAGAAGAAATCCATGCTGGGACCTGCGGCCCATATATGAATGGTTTTGTCTTAGCCAAGAAGATACTCCGGGCTGGTTACTTTTGGATGACTATGGAAACAGATTGCATCCAGTACGTCCGGAAATGCCACCACTGCCAGATACATGCAGACATGATCAAGGTACCTTCAAATGAGCTTAATGCAACAAGCTCACCATGGCCGTTTGCCGCCTGGGGAATGGATATTATCGGACTAATCAAACCGGCAAACCTGCCGCATCAAACGGACATAGGTTTATCCTAGTGGCAATTGATTGTTTCACCAAATAGGTTGAAGCAACATCTTATAGAGCAGCAACCAAGAAAGTCGTGGCAGACTTTGTCCGCGACCGCATCATTGGTCGATTCGGAATTCCAGAATCAATCATCACTGATAATGGCTCCAACCTCAATAGTGACTTGATGAGAGCCATATGTGAAACTTTCAAAATCAGACACAAGAATTCTACAGCCTACAGACCTCAGATGAACGGAGCCGTAGAAGCCGCCAATAAGAACATCAAGAAGATACTAAGGAAAATGATAGAGAAGCATAAGCAGTGGCACGAGAAGCTATCATTTGCTTTGCTGGGGTACCGCACCACAGTCCGCAAGGAAACTGGGGAAACCCCCTATATGCTGGTTTATGGTACAGAAGCAGTCATTCCCGTCGAGGTAGAAATTCCTTCCTTAAGGATCATACAGTAAGCTGAGCTCGACGATGCAGAATGGGTTAAGAGTCGCTACGAGCAGCTATCCCTTATAGACGGAATGAGAGTGAATGCGGTTTGCCATGGTCAACTTTACCAGAATAGAATGTCCAGAGCCTTCAATAAAAGAGTCAAGCCAAGACAGTTCGCACCGGGGCAGCTGGTGTTGAAGAAAATTTTCCTGCATCAGGATGAAGCCAAAGGGAAGTTCTCTCCCAACTGGCAGGGTCCATACATGGTTCACCGGGTTCTAACAGGAGGAGCCCTCATACTTGTAGAAATGGACGGAGAAGTTTGGCCAAAGCCGATCAATTCAGACGCAGTCAAGAGATACTACGTGTAACCTTTATGCTTTCCTTGTATGATGTAACATTGAACTACGCCTGAACTGATTCCCGTTTAAGAGGGGATACGTAGGCAGCCCTATGGGTTCGGTCACAATGCAATAAAATTTTCATTTCCCCCGTTATTGGAAACTGGGGCAGAATTTTGAGGAGGTCCCTCAAAATTCTGAAGTGATTTCAGCCATTCGCCACAAGCAGCCGTCAGAAGCAGCAGCCTAGTAAACTGGGGCAGAATTTTGAAGAGGTCCCTCAACATTTCGTAGCAAGAAAGGTTGCAATGTCTTGAACCACGTCACGGTCGTCGGTTCATCTAAAAGAAAGATATTCTTAATTATGCATTTATGTTATATTTTTGCTAAATCATGCATGTCTATTTCCGAAATCGCTTGTTTAGCAACGCTACCCCAACGATACGTACAGTATCACCAGATCAAGATCACGCAGATCAAGCAGAGCCAGCGGGGATACGAACTAACCTCCCACCTCTGCAAAACTCACGACTTTTCTTTGGATGCAGGCATTCAAGTTGCAAAATCATCAGAGATACTATGCACTCACGAGACAAACATTGTTCAGAAATACAACTCTCAGAATCGTTGCACTTACCCACAATGGCTATATGCATACGATAGTGTCCCCAGTAGGCACAATGTCCCCAGCAGTCACAATGTCGTAACCTGCTATCAGCTAAGAAAAACTCCATTATAATTTCCGGCATAAGGCTACCATTCTGTCTTCCGAGACTAAGCACTGTCTCCATCTGCATGGCTGAAAGATCGCCACTTTATTTACGTTTGCATGGCTGAAAGATCGCCTCTTTATTTACGCTTGCATGGCTGAAGGATCGCCACCTATTGCATTGCATAAGGCTACCATTCTGCCTTCCGAAACTAAACTCTGTCTCCATCTGCATTCTTTGCATTGCATAAGGCTACCATTCTGCCTTCCGAGACTAAGCACTGTCTCCATCTGCATGGCTGAAAGATTGCCACTTTATTTACGTTTGCATGGCTGACATATCGCCACTTTATTTACGCTTGCATGGCTGAAAGATCGCCACATATTGCATTGCATAAGGCTACCATTCTGCCTTCCGAGACTACGCACTGTCTCCATCTGCATTCTCGCATTGCATAGGGCTACTATTCTGCCTTCCGAGACTAAGCATTGTCTCCATCTGCATTCTTGCATTGCATAAGGCTACTATTCTTCCTTCCGAGACTAAGCATTGTCTCCACCTGCATTCTTGCATTGCATAAGGCTACCATTCTACCTTTCGAGACTAAGCCCTGTCTCCATCTGCATCGGCTGAAAGATCGCTACCTTGCATGGCTGAAAGATCGCCACCTTTATTTAAATCCTGCATCGGCTGAAATATCGCCATTTTTATTTACATCTGCTGGCTGAAATATCGCCACCTTTATTTAAATCCTGCATCGGCTGAAATATCGCCACTTTTATTCACATCTGCTGGCTGAAATATCGCCACTTTTATTTACATCTGCTGGCTGAAACATCGCCACTTTATTCTTTCTTGCATAGCTGGAATATCGCCACTTTATCCATCTTGCACGACTGAAATACCACCACCCTTTCATTTACATCTTGCATGTGCTGAAAGATCGCCACCTTCTGCATTTCATGGGCTGAAAGTTCGCCAAATTTTCCAAAGGCGTCATTGTTCGGAGGCACCATTTTCATAGCCCGAGAACGCCATGCCATGGCCTGAGGACCCCATTTTTTTATCTTTTGCATATCATTATTCAAAGGCATCTTAGTTCGGAGGCATCATTCTCAAAGCCCGAGAACATCATTGCATAGCCTGCGAATCCTTTATTATACACTTCATGGCCAGGACATCATGGTCCGAGGACATCATCCTACCCGTCCGAAGACAACATTCATGGTCCAATGGGAACTTGCATCATGTTTAAAATTTATGCACAACATATGCGCTCGTGTTGTTATTTACAGGTAAACCGGCCAGCAACGGCCGTGTCAGCAGAAGCGATCCCGCTCCAGTTTTCGCAGCTCTGATTAAACCCGTAGTAATGCTACCCCAATCCAAATATCTCGTCCGTTCTTGGAAAAATCTCCATCGGCATGTTCCGTCGGCGGGTCCTGGACTACATACGGCCTGATTCCTGTAAGACCAAGGATATGTAGGCGGCTCAGGAACCAGAGCTCGGTCAAAATTCTTCAATCATTTCGTTCGGTCAAAATTGGCCATCATATCTTTACCCGATAACTCTTTCATCCTTCCCGGGTAAAGAGGGGCAGCTATTAATACCCAATTTTTTCCTATATAACTTTCATATACAAAATACTCTCAAAATAGCATATATATGCATATATAAGCATAGCTCAGCGTTTTGGCATTTTTCCTAATTTTTAAAGATTTTAAAATTAATTTATTGTCCATTTTTAGCAGTACAAAAATCAATAGTTATTCCCAAAATTATCATTTTTTGATGAATAACTTATTTTATTCTCATATTTACACCAAAATATAGTTAAGGTGATTTTTATATATTTTTACAAATTTATTTGGTATTTAAAAGACTAAATTGCATATAATTGCAATTATAGCCTACTTTGAGATTAATAGCATTTTGTAATTGTAAAATTGGGTCCATTACTTTTAAATTAATGTTTATATACTATTAATTGTTTTCGTACTTTCAATTTGCTTTTTAAATCATTTTACTATTTTTTATAAAATAAAAGAGGAAAATTGGCTATTTAACATTTCTCCAGCCTTCNGAATCCTTTATTATACGCTTCATGGCCCAGGACATCATGGTCTGAGGACGTCATCCTAACCGTCCAAAGACAACATTCATGGTCCGACGGGAATTTGCATCATGTTTAAATTTACAATCTATGCCCGTATTTACTTATTTGCAGGTAAACCGGCGAGCAACGGCCATCTCGGCAGGAGTAATTTCGCTCCAGTTCCCGCAACCCTATTAGACCTTAACCTGAATATTGCGTCCGTTCTTGAAAGGTCTCCATCGGCATACTTCGCCGACGGATCCCGAACTACATATGGCCAGATTCCTGTAAGACAAGGGATATGTAGGCAGCTCAGAAGCCAGGGCACAGCCAAACATCTTCAAGCCGTTTCATCCGGTCAAAATCGGTCATCATATCTTTACCCGACAACTCTTTCATCCTTCCCGGGTAAAGAGGGGCATCTGTTGATACCCAATTTTTCCCTGTATTTTTTTGAAATATGCAAAATACCCTCAAAATAGCCTATATAGGCATATATAAGTACATCCCAAGGTCCTATTATTTTTCCTTAATTTTTCAAAGATTTTTAAATCAATTTACTGCCCTATTTTATCAAGAAAAATCCAATGATGGTCCCTAAAATTATCATTTTTGGTGATTCATTAATTGGATTCTTATGTTTTTTACACATTTTTATAAATTTATTTGGTATTTTTAAGGATAAAATTGCATAATTGCAATATTAGCCATTTTTAAGTTTAAATCCGTCTCATATTTATAAAATGGGATTTTATATTTTTAAATTAATAATTATATATTGTAAGACATTTTAGTACTTTTATTTTGTTTCCAGAAATTTTTTCATTATTTTTATAAATTAAGAGGTAAAAAGAGGCTATTTAACTTATAGCCACATTTGGCTTTCTAATTTGGCCTAATTAAACCCAAGCCCCAACCCAAATTAGACCAATCCAATACCCAGTCCAATCCTAATTATCCTACCCGACCCACCTACCCCATCCAATCTGGTATTCAGATCAACGGTCCCCGTTTAACCTACCTAAATTAAGCCAAACGACTCCCTAATACCCCTCATTTTTCCCTCACTCGTCTCTATCTCTCTAACCTCTGGTTCTCTCTAGAATCTTTCCCACCCCCTCCTCTCCGATGAATTCTCTTCATCTTCTCCGGTCACCCTTTAACCTAGATCTATGCTGGTTTCACCACCCACCAAGCCACCTATGGCTCCTCACGTTTGGTTGACTGAAGCTCCATGACTCGACCATGAAGGGTTATGTCCAGACCTCTGTCGATTCGAGTTCCACGGCCATCTCCGGTCCCGTTCCAGCAAGCTATGTCTATTTCGAAGCCTGGTCTCGACTCCTTTTGCTTAGATTCAAGCCTTTCTCGTCGTTTGGGTTCCTCTGAAAACCCTAGTTTTGAGGTTTTTCTGATCTCTTTAGATCTGTTCCATATCCATGCTTTCCTTAAGATTTTAAACGATTTTCCTGGCTTTTCTTTCAAAAACTACTTTCAAAACCATTTCTTTTCCGATCTAGCTTTTTTTTTGAAAGTATTTAAATGTTTCTCTAACTTTCTTTTTGTGTGTATTTGCCTGTATTGTGTTCTTGTATTTTTTCTTCTACCATGTTCTTGTATACTTCTTCTACGGTATTCTTGTATGCTCCTTCTACTGTATTTTCTTATACTGTGTTCTCGCATGCTTTTTCTACTGTATTTTCCTCTACTGTTTTCTTGTGTGTTTCTCCTACTGTATCTCTTTTACTATGTTCTTAAGTGTTTCTTATTAAGTTCCACATACTGAGTTCTGGTTAAGCTTCTTCTAAAAAACGTCTTAATATGATTCTCCTACTGTTCTTATCAATTTTCCCATTATGTTTCAAATTAGTTTCTTCTACTCTGTTTCCTTTGAACTCTTCTACTGTGTTCTGCATGTTACTTTTCAATCATGTTTCTCATGAGTTTCTGTCGCTGAAAGAAATGTGTTAGAAGTTTCAGTTATTTTCTGAGACCTCTGAACCTGTTTCGATTTAATTACTTGCCCTCTCATCTTTTCACTCGATTAACGGTGGAAACCCTAGAATTTGGGGGTTCTTCCAAGTTTGGCTATGTGATTTACCTGAGCTAGGGTTTTATTTCAAAACCTCCAACTCTTCAGACCAATTTCGAGTCTCTGAACTGAGTTGGGACATCCTTGTCTTTCATACGACTCTGACTTTTGCTAAACTCTCCTAAACTCTTTTACACTGGATTCTTCTACTGATTTTACAATGACACGACATCTTCTTTCATGTTTGACATGTCTGTATGCTCTTTATATGTGGTGAACTTCCCTCTAAAATGGCTTTCGAATTTGTGATTAGTTCAGACTCCCTTCTGAATAGGTCTGATTGATTTTCTTTCCTCGTTTACTGATTTTCCCTATGACTCGACTTAAGTTAAAAACCTTTCTCAGCTTTTTTGACTTGGTTCATTCATACAAAATCTCTGAGCTCTGATTTACTGGCTACTAATTGATTTTCTTACCTTAATTGTACAACCGTGTATTTCAAAATTCTGTACTTAAATAAAACTTCTATGTATTTATCCCTAATCGCCTACTTTGCACAAAGTGCTTATTTTAATTTCTTTCCTCAAATAGTTTTTACCCGTTTCTAAATTTCTTAATTAAGGGAAGTCTTGTGTGATTGATTCTTAATTGATATTCAGTTCCTTAACTGCTTTCCTACCTTATTTCTGCCTGATTTTCACACTATAAAGGCACGACCCTTTCACAAACTCAAGGGAATTCACAATCCTTCTGAACTCATACTCACACACAATAGTGTTCTCTCTTCTTGTCTGCACTGTGGCCTGTTTACAAGACCTACTGCTTTTCTCTATTTGTTTCTTTGAAACTGGTATGTCCTGATTTAAGCTTCAACATCATAATAATGTGTTTATTTACAGCTTGTGTATCCATGTCTACTTACTGTTCCTGTAAAGTTCAATATTTAAATTAGCATGCTAATTTCTTTCTGCCTGTTTCTGTTATGAATCCCTATTCCCTACCCCCTTTATGTGTTTGAGCTATGGTTTAAGACATGGCAATATGTAAGTTATTGTCCATGAATTAAACTTGATCCTTTGGAGATCCCAGCCTCTAAACAATGTGTTCTAACAGGCTTATGGGTATGCCAGCACTCCCTATTGCTGGGTATGCCCACAACCTGCTCTTGCTTCTTTCAACTTCCCTATTTCCCTTGCACCCCTATGTGTATTTATTTGTAACTGTTTCCCTTTCCCTTTCCCCCTTTCAGCACTCTATTTCTGCACTTGCACTCTCTCTTAGTCCTTAAGTTTTGCCTCCTTCTTGTGAGCCTTGCCTTGGGACCTTGAGTTCCCTCTAAACTTGGACACTTGAGGGCTGGCCCTTCCACACTGCACTATGTCTTAATCTAGTGATACATTTGAGTGTGAGCACTGCCCTGAGTCCATATGAGACTCTTAGGGAACTCTGGCGCATCCAAATGGGAGAAAGGCTTTGGATCATGATCTCATTGGAGTTGGTTTACCTCATATTTCAGACAGGAAGTCTGAATCAGGCTCTCCTTGGTTGTACTTTTAATTTCTGATGTATTCTTTTATTTTTCTGGGCTGTAATAATTTGTAATAAACTCTTAGGGATGGCTAGTGAAAAAGGGAGGGATAACTATGTATGCAAAGGGTAGATATCCTGCCTATAGGTACTTTCTGAATTTCTGCACTCTCATATAGATATCCTGTCTATAGGTACTTTCTAAATTTCTGCACTCTCATATAGATATCCTGTCTATAGGTACTTTCTGAATTTCTGCACTCTCATATAGGTATCCTGCCTATAGGTTATTTCTAAATTTCTGCATTCTCTCATATAGATACCATGTCTGTAGGAATTCTACATGCTCTCATATAGATACCACGTCTGTAATTACTCGAAAATCTGAATTCTGCATATAGAAAATACGCCTATAGGTCTTTCTGAATCTCGCATATCCATTCTTCATTAGGTAATCATGTTTATAGGTCTTAATTAATCAACTGCAATTAGATATCATGTTCATAGGCTCAGCATCTAGATATCATGTCCATAAGGTTTCTGCATTTCCCCATGTCTATAAAAAGGTTTAATATCAACAACGCATAGAAAGCATGTCTATAGGAGCATTTAATCAAGTCTGAATCGCTTCACTCACTTATAAGTCTAAAACTAGTAATAATGACGTACTATCAGTTGCAGAACTTATGATCTCTCACTAAAACTTGCCTTTCTTTAATAATTGACAACTTTTCTCAAATCAGTATGTATTCAGTTTACTTCATTGTTTCTGAAATCAGTAGATATCATGCCTATAGGACCCTCGTCCAACACTTAGGCAAACCATAGGGTAAATTTTATAAACTGAATCAGATTTTTATTAGCTACAACCAGCAGGCAGGCCTGATTCGGGCTTCTCATCTGAACTATGTAACAAATCAGTCTGCCTCAACCTTTAAGTTTTAATCAGACCCTAAACGATATGCGCAAGACATGCTAAATTATGTGCTTCTCTGTCAAAGGAGGTATATCTGAGCCTTTTACTTGTTATGTGCTTCCCCAACTTGCTATACATGTTTTTGTATGTCGCCTTAGAGTTTTGCCTTTGAAACTATAAACAAGCCTAATATCCCTCCCCTTTTGGATTAGTGGTCCTAAATGCCTCCGGGACTGATAGGATTGGGGCAGGTAATAGCATGAAATAAGTAAACGAGACCATTCCGCGCTTTAATACCCTAACGGGGTGGGAAAGGGTAGATATGGATATGATGACCACGTGATAACATCACGTGTAGCCCCTCACTAAGGAGTGATTACCGAATGTTGTGTGGGGTGATCCATATTATTTATAAACCTAGGACCCCCCCTTCCTTTGTTTCTTTGTTTCTTTGCTTCTTCTCCAATTTCAAACTATTTCTTCAAGAAAAATCTGCTTTCTGTTGGTTCTTTCTAACTTTGTTTATTTGTAACCATTATGTGAAAATCCCCGCTTACTTGAAGTCTTTATTTGCCTATGTGTTATTTGCGATTAAGTTCACATTAATAGTTTGGCCGGGAACCACACTAGTGGATCCTGAGGGGTGCCTAACACCTTCCCCTTGGGATAATTTCAAGCCCTTACCCAATCTCTGGTTATTCAAATCAAACCCTTCTTAGTGTCCTAATGCACTTTAATCATTAGGTGGCGACTCTTCAAATCAAATCCAATTCCCCAAAAGGGAAAGAGTTGTCCTCCCAAATGTCATAAACCCAATTTCGTGTGAAAAAGGGGGCGCGACACTTATGAAGTCCTATCGGGATGATTATGGGTGAAAATAGTTGTTTCAAAATCAAGATGGAAAGTGAGGTGCATTAGATTCGACAAAATCGACTAAGTTTGCAGAAGGTCCGTCTTCCAGCAGGGTTTAGTTAAAATGTGTAAGGAATTTGGAAAAACTCAAAGCATAAAAGTTGTATGTCTTTGAAATAGGTTTTTAACGATATATTGTGGAGCCTAAACGGAGCTTTGTGCAAAATGTTATGCCCATTTTACAGAATAGTGCGTAACCACCGCGTTCGGCCATGTTTGACCGTGACCGCGGTCCTGAGGTAGTGCTCCAGCGATTTACCACGGTCGGGACCGCGGTCAGGCCTATTAGGATGCGGTGGCCGACTTGGGAAGTCATTTTTTTAGCCATATTTCGTCCCCCACAGCCCCAAAACATAAAAACTTGCTCTAGAAAGGAAAACTCTCAAAAACCTAACTCCTTAAGGGTCCCTCCACCACCCAAGGTAAGTTCTAATGGTGATTCTAAGTTAATTTCAATTTCCTAATATCTTATTAACATGGTTAAACCCTCCATATCATTAGATATTCGATTGGGACACCATTGTTGAGAGATGAAACCCTAGAACTCGAATTCAAGAAGGTTGAACGTCAAAAAGGTAATATGTTCACCCTCTAATTGATTCTATCATTGAATTAATGATTATAGACTCTAGTTCATGAGATATGAGTTGATGGGTTTGATAGAAAAGCATGAACGGTGATAGGTTTGGGTTGTTGATTGGTTATTATTGGTTATGGGTGTTGATTACCTTATGGGTGATAAAGAATAATGTTGATTATAACCCTTTGAGACTTCAGAATTTATCTAGGAGCAAGAGAATGGGTTATTGGGTGTAGAGACACCATTAATAAGGTCTATGAATCTATATGCCACCGAGTGTCTGATAAAATGCCAAAGTGACCAAAACATGACTATTGTTGCTAATTTGGAATCCCTTTGACTTGTATTGATATAGATTAAAGTTTAAAGGGTTGGCGAATGTTGTATTATGCTCAAGAGCAGGAAGTTAAGGTATGTGAGGCTAACTCGCTATGTTTGGGAATGTTAATGATTCTCCCTACACTACGTTTCTTTTATGATGTTACTAATTGCCTTAGAAATATAGTTTAGCCTAGTTCCTTGAATAGTTGCAGAACTTCTATTCTCTAGCTTCATAACTCGTTCACCACTTTCATTCTGAACGTTGTGAGCTCAGTGCGTATTCAATATAGACTTGGGTTTGATGCCCCCGAGTCTTAGTATAGATTACTCAGTATGCCATATACTGTTGAAGTTTCAGTGTTCATAATCAGTTCAAGAATACATGTCTCACTCAGGTCCCATTCAGTATTCCAGTATTATGTAACTCAGTGTGATCCGTATTCCAGTATTATGTAACTCAGTGTGATCCAGTATTCCAGTATCATGTAACTTAGTGTGATTCAGTATTTCATTATCATGTATTGCAGTTTGATTCTCAGTTCCTGAATGTTGAACACCTGTATTTGGGCCTGAGGCTGCAGTTTATGCTTTATACGTCTTTGGGCCTGAGGCCGCAGTTTATGCTTTATGCATCTTTGGGCCTGAGGCCGCAGTTGTGCATACACACACACACACAAATATATATATATATATATATAGGGCCTGAGGCCGCAGTTTATTTATTCAGATAAACAGGTTGTTCATCATTCAGAACAGGGAGTATTCATATCCTTACTTCCTTTGTTCAGTTCAATTATTAGTTATCATTTCAGTTATCAGTTATCATTTCAGTCACCAGTTATAAGTTCAGTTATCAGTTATCAGTTACCAGTTATCATTTCAGTTTTAGTTTCAATAGTTATCATTTCAGTTATCAATTATAAATTCTCAATTATCAGCTTGGTTTCAGTTTCAGCATTTATAATTCTTTCTTTCAGTTGCTTTACATACCAGTGCAATTCAAATGTACTGACATCCCTTTTGCCCGGGGCCTGCATCTCATGATACAGGTAATGATTTACAGGTTGATGATTCAAAGCGCTAGGATTCTCGTATCAGCTACTTGGTGATCCCCAGTTCTTCCGGGGGCATTATTATTACGTTACAGTCTTCAATATTTTCAGACAGTCAGTGTCTTTAGTACTTCATTAGAAGCTTCATAGACTAGTGTAATAGTTAGACAGTGTCTCGAGCTTTTCATGTTAAGCAATGTTGGCTACATATATGTTTCAGACTTGTTTTAGTATTTCCGTACTTTGATTTATATCATCCAGCCTTTCAGTATATCAGCATGTGTTAGTTTATCTTCCGCATTCAGTATATTATGATATCACATGTTGATTCAGCCAGCCAGTTGGTTCGCTCGATCACATATAGTTAGTCACCGAGTGCCGTGTTACGTCCAGGCCCAGGTTCGGGGCGTGACAAAGCTTGGTATCAGAGCACTAGGTTCAAGTGTCCTAGGGAGTCTATCAAGCCGTGTCTAGTGGAGTTTCCTTTATATGTGTGTGCCGGCCACTTATATAAACGGTTAACTACCAAGACATCCAGGATTGTCTTATTTCTTTCTACTCTAGATCGTGCCATGAAGCCTAGAGCAATAGTTAACCTTCTCTTCCTATAGAATTCCAAACTTTGGATGCCCAAGCGACGCGCAGGAGAAACCTAAAATCCTAGAGAGGATAATTATGGAGTACAGCTTGGTAAATATGATACTTGAGAGGATGTTAAAAGTGGGATGCAATGGATAGTAGTACAGATTAGAGTATAACCTTATCAGAAAGTACAAAAGCAGTTATCATGTTTTATGGATATTAGATTATCTCAGTTACCCGTTAGCGGCCTTTCAGCTAGCAAGTTTATGGTTATTCAGTATGCCAATTATTAGTTATTCAGTTACCAAATCTCCAATTTTCAGTGTATAAAAATCCTGGTGACTGGTGAGTATACAATGATGCCTATGGGTGCTAAAAGATAATGTAAGTAACAGTGATCACAGCGAAATCTTCGCATATTTTAGGTTCGGATTAAGACCAAGACTCACCGGAGGGCGCAAGAAGTGATTTATCAGATGATGGTATACTTTGAAAGATAAGTTTGTGCATGGTAGTGTATTCGTATGTGTTTTACCTCCTAGAACAACTTCATTTAATTTTTGAAAATGGAGCCACAAGTTGGATGATGATAGTTCAGATGTCAGACCCTAACATTGGTCACTATAGTTTGACAGAAAAGAGCCTAAGGGTAAAATACCTAGGAGTCAAAAACGATTGTTATTATTAGAGATGTACTTTTCGTAGAACTCATGCAAATGACTAGAAGATATGATGTATGCAATGAGAACCAAGAGCAGCCAATAATGAATTTCAGGGAACAATTTTAAGTTTTTCATATTTATTCAAATCAGAACTAGAAGTACCACGTTAATAAGTTACTATAAGAAGCAGCTATTGGTGTAAGATAAAAGATGTGGCAGTTCCCCCTTAGGTTATATGACTAAATGATTACCCGGGATGTTTATAGTATGATATGATTTAATGTTGTATAGAAAGTTTGGGGTTAGATATTCCAATTTCATTTAAGGCAGATGAATTCCCTAAGTATGATCCATGTACATAGTTTAGGAGAAAAAAAAGGGATAGTATGCGACCGTAGAACAGGGCCGGATGGTGAGGGAGTTAGAATAACCTTATGCTTCACTTTAGTTATTCAAAGCAGAGCAAGAAAACATGATGGTAGCAGGTAGTTAGTAAAAGAATAGTAAGTAAGTTTTGAGTTGATACAATGAATTAGCACTTTCAGCAGAGCTAGTAGGGGTACAATTTGATTCACTTAGCCAGGTTAAATCTAGCGAGTGGACGACAGTTTGAAATACCGAACGTGTGTTAGAACCCAAAGAGTTTAAGTCAAACTCGAAGTACAGTAGAAGTGGGAAAAAATATTAGCTAGCAGTGAGAGCACAAACTATAGAAGAATAGCCTTTAGGAATTATCGTAATGTGGTTTCTCCAGGATTGACAGTGTGAGCAGAGTTAAATTATTAAGATTGTATATGATAGTTGTGAATACATTAGCTTTCCGTTAATTGAATAATTTAGTTTTTCCTAGTAAGAAAGATTTCTCAGAAGTAAGTTGGAAGAAGAGTCGTCATTGACGTAGAGTGCAGAGAATTGCAGAGAATAAGGAAAGTTATTTAGATCCCAGGAAAAAGAGAAGGATCCACAAGTATAAGACCTTTGGTCTAAGGGGTGATGTGAAAATTTTCAATAAGTCCAGTTGGAGATCTGAAACTCGAATAGTAGCATGGGATATGAAAAAGAAAATCAGTTCGGTAATGAGGAAAAATTGTATAATTACTACACGGATTATGTCTAGCATGTGTAAGAAAAACAAAGTGAGTAGAATGATCACCGAGTTTAGTTATTGATGATAAAGTGATCACAGAAAGATATAAAATCATGCCCGGTTATGTATCACGAGGGTAGTGCCATTGCACGAGACTCTAGTCTTCAGAGTACTGGTTAAAGACTTAGCTCACAACAATTCTATAAGTGTTTTCAGGAAGTTCTTAAGAAGATAAAGTGTGGGAAGTATAACTCATGATTGAGGTAGATAAGAGAACTCTGGTAAAAGGAGTTCACCAGCCAAGATAGGAGTTCGACTTCGAACTCTAAAGATGATGGAGTTGTTGTCTAGAACAGGACTTGTTCCCCTTTAATAGCCGTTGAGAAGGAGAAACAATTTGATGATCCCTACGTGTTGCAGTTGAAAGAGGAGATTCACAAGTATAAGACAATGGCTTTTGAATAAGGGGGAGATGATGGTACTTTGAGGTACTAGGTCAGATTGTGTGTCCCAAACATATATGGACTTAAAGAGGGAAAATCATGTTAGAAGCCCATAATTCTAGGTATTCTTTCCATCCAGGTTCCCAAATATGCATCATGACCAAGGAGATTTATTGGTTGAACGACATGAAAAAGAACGTCGTAGACTTTATAGCCAGGCAGAGCATTTTATTTAAATAGTTGAGGATATGTCCTTGATGTTAAAAGAAATTGGGATGATCACATACCTCTCATTGACCTTGCTAATAATAACACCTACCATTTCAGTACCAAGATAGCACCGTGCGAGACTTTGTATGGGAGAAGGTGTAGATCGCCAATTGGTTGGTTCAAGTTGGTGATTGGGTGTTTCTGAAAGTTTTGCCTATGAAAGGCATTATGAGATTTGGGAAGAAGGGAAAGCATAGTCCCTACTATACTGGGACATATAGAATCTTACGAAGGATCGGTCAATTAGCTTATGAGTTGGAGTTGCCACCAGAATTAGTGGTGGTACAACTAGTATTTCACGTGTCACGTTATAACATTCAAGTTTCCAGCACTCAAATACTCATGTCAGTTTAGTACTCAGATACTCATGCCAGTTCAGTACTCAGATACTCATGTCAGTTCAGTACTCAGATACTCATGCCAGTTCAGTACTCAGATAATCATGTCAGTTCAATACTCAGATATTCAAGTCAGTTCAATACTCAGCTACTCATGTCAGCTTAGTACTCAGATATTGATGTTAGTGCAATTCTCAAATATTCGTGCCAGTTCAATATTCAAATATCCATGTTAGTTCTATATTCATGTATCCAGGCAGACCAATATTCAGTCAATGCAGCATTAAGTTCAGTATAACAACAGTTCAATAATCATGTATTCATTCAGTTTATTATGCAAGTGTTAATGAAAGTTCATGTTTGCACCAGACTCGTTTAAGGTCCGGAGTTAGCAGAAGTTACAGTCAAGACAATCATTCAAGGACGAATGATCCCAAGGGGGAGATAATGTAACACACCGCACATTCGGATTAGGTATGAATGAGTTAAAGGAATAGTAAGGTTATATTTTGGACATATGAAGTCCTATCGGGATGATTATGGGTGAAAATAGTTGTTTCAAAATCAAGATGGAAAGCGAGGTGCATAAGATTCGACAAAATCGACTAAGTGTGCAGAAGGTCCATCTTCCAGCAGGGTTTAATTAAAATGTGTAAAGAATTTGGAAAAACTCAGAGAAAAAAGTTGTTGGCCTTTGAAATAGCTTCCCAACGATATATTGTGGAGTCCAAACGGATCTCTGTGCAAAAAGTTATGCCCGTTTTACAGAACAGTGCGTAACCACCACGTTCGGCCGCGTTTGACCGCGACCGCGGTCGTGAGGCAGTGCTCCAGCGATTTACCGCGGTTGGGACCGCGGTCAGGCCTACTGGGACGCGGTGGCCAACTTGGGAAGTCATTTTTCTAACCATTATTTGTCCCCCACAGCCCCAAAACATAAAAACTTGCTCTAGAAAGGAAAACTCTCAAAAACCTAACTCCTTATGGGTCCCTCCACCTCCCAAGGTAAGTTCTAATGGTGATTCTAAGTTAATTTCAATTTCCCAACATCTTATTCACATGGGTAAACCCTCCATATCATTAGATATTCGATTGGGACACCATTGTTGAGAGAAGAAACCCTAGAACTCGAATTCAAGAAGATTGAACGTCAAAAAGGTAATATCTTCACCCTCTAATTGATTCTATCATTGAATTAATGATTATAGACTCTAGTTCATGAGATATGAGTTGATGAGTTTGATAGAAAAGCATGAACGGTGATAGGTTTGGGTTGTTGATTGGTTTTATTGGTTAGGGGTGTTGATTACCTTATGGGTGATAAAGAATAATGTTGATTATAACCATTTGAGACTTTAGAATTTATCTAGGAGCAAGAGAATGGGTTATTGGGTGTAGAGACACCATTAATAAGGGCTATGAAGCTTTATGCCACCAAGTGTTTGATAAAA
>NC_031994.1:90351578-90620143 GCF_001879085.1 Nicotiana attenuata | reverse complement strand
GTCGCATCCATCTTCATGGTTTGCCTTCTAAGTTCATAGGCAGTGAGATTTCCAATTAGCTCATCCAACTTAAGAGTGGCAATGTTCTTTGATTCTTGAATAGCTGTGATTTTGCTTTCCCAAGAGATTGGCAGTACCCTTGTCAAAATCTTCTCAACTTTGTCTTCTTCAAGAATAACCCTTCTGAGAGACTTAAGTTCATTTGTCAGTGTGGTGAACCTTGTATACATCTCTTGGATGGTTTCCCCTTCCTTCATGGTGAAATTCTCATATTGAGAATACATCAGTGTTCCTCTGGACCTCTTCACTTGAGGTGTTCCTTCATGAGCCACTTGCAAAGTGTCCCAGATTTCCTTAGCAGTGGTACAGCTTTGAATTCTACTGTACTCGTCTGGACCAAGTCCACACACAAGCCATTTCTTGGCCTTTGCATTCTTTTCCCACTTCCTCAAGTCCTCAGCATTGCAGTCAGCTCTTGTTATTGGCACATCTACTCCTTCAGCATTCTTTTTCATGGTAGCCAAGGGACCATCAGTGACAATGTCCCATAGCTGATAGTCTTCTCTGATGATGTGATCTCTCATCCTGTTTTTCCACAAAGAGTAGTAGTGGCCATTAACGAGTGGAGGCCTATCAGTGGATTGCCCTTCCCAGTTTCCAAGTGGTGCACTCATCTTGATCTGTTCCTAAGGTGTTAGCCTCTTCAAGGATAACCTGCTCTGATACCAATTGATGTTCTAAACGCCAATACCACACAAGAGAGGGGGGGGGGGGGTGATTTGTGTGGTACCCAATTTTCGCTCTAGAAGAACCTGGTTCTTCTAGGTATACTAACTACTACTGTTTGCGGAATAATAAATACAGAAAATAAAGAACACAAAGATTTTACGTGGAAACACCCGGCTCAAAAGGTGAAAAAACCACGACCTACTACTCAGTAGGATTTTCCCCAATACTTCACTAAATCACTGAGCCAAAATAGCATTTACAAAACTCTTTGTAAACCTAAGGATTACCTCTAATCCCGTTGTAGCAACCAGCCTCTAACTGTTGCGACAACTTCAAGTTAACTCTAACTTGAATACTCAAAATACCTATTACAATTGCTTCTAGATAAATCTGAAAGGTACAATATAAAAACACCTACTACAATTGAACTAGAAATAAAGAAAGACACATAAAACTCTTTATGGAGCTGGTTCTTCAATCTGGTTCATGTAGCTTCAGGTTTGCACACTTGAATCACACACGAATTGCTTGCAAAAAGCCTTGCTATTTTGCTCCCAATTCACGTTTAACTTCTGCGTTTTTGTGCAACACTTGTAATGTGAGAACATCCTGCAATTGATAGAGTTAGTAGATGAAGAAATAACTAGAGTTCTGATGCAACTCTTCCTTGGTGGAAGAGTTCTAGTTGATTTCAACTTCTAACTCCTTCCATATCTTGAATTGTGTTCTCTTTGATTAAGGACTCCTTCTCCTTATCAATTATGCAACCTTTTCGATTAGGAGATATTAAATACACCAAGTTAAGCTTATCTCTTACACGTGCAACCCACATGCTCGAATCTGCCCGTTTTTGTGCACCTGAGGGATGGACCTGGTTCATCCTGAGTTCCTTTGTCAGTCTTCAAAACTAACCTTTACTTGGGCCAACAATATCCTTACTTACTTTGTTCAGTTCATTTATTAGTTATCATTTCAGTTACCAGTTATCAGTTCAGTTATCAATTATCGGTTATCAGTTATCATTTCAGTTTCTGTTTCAATAGTATCATTTCAGTACCAATTATCAATTCTCAGTTATCAGCTTAGTTTCAGTTTCAGCATTTAAAATTCTTTCTTTCAGTTGCTTTACATACCAGTGCAATTCAAATGTACTGACGTCCCTTTTGCCCGGGGCCTGCATCTCACGATGCAGGTAATGATTTACAGGTTGATGATTCAGAGCGTTAGGATTCTCGTACCAGCTATTTGGTGATCCCCAATTCTTTCGGGGCATTATCATTACTACATCCTTCAGTGTTTTCAAACAATTAGTGTTTTCAGTACTTCATTAAAGGCTTCATAGACAAGAGTAACAGTTAGACAGAGTCACAGGCTTTTCATATTAAGCTATGTTGGCTACAAATATATTTTAGAATTGTATTAGCATTTCTGCACTTTGATTTATATCATCAGACTTTCAGTATATCAACATGTATTAGTTTATCTTCCACATTCGGTATGTTATGATACCACATGTTGATTTAGCCAACCATCTGGTTCGCTCGGTCACATGTAGTCAGGCATCGAGTACCGTGTTACGTCCAGGCCCAGGTTCGGGGCGTGATAAAGCTTGGTATCAGAGCACTATGTTCAAGTGTCCTAGGGAGTGTATGAAGCCGTGTCCAGTGGAGTTTCCTTTATATGTGTGTGCCGGCCACTCATATAAATAGTTAACTACCAAGACATCCAGGATTGTCTCATTTCTTTCTACTCTAGATCGTGCCATGAAACTTAGAGCAATAGGTAATTTTCTCTTCCTATCGAATTCCAAACGTATTGGATGCCCAAGCGACGCGCAGGAGAAACCTATGGTCCTAGAGAGGATAATTGCCCATTGGGGTATAATTATGGAGTACAGGTTGGTAAATATTAGACTTGAGAGGATGTTAAAAGTGGGATGCAATGGATAGTAGTACCGATTAGTGCATAACCTTATCAGAAAGTACAAAAGCAATTATCATGTCTTATGGTTATCAGTTAACCTCCGTTACCAGTTATACAATCTTTCAGTTAACACGTTTATGGTTGTTCAGGATGCCAGTTATCAGTTATTCAGTTACCAGATCTCCAAATTTCAGTGTATCAAAATTCTGGTGACTGGTGAGTATACAGTGATGCCTATGGGTGCTAAAAGAAAATGTAAGTAATAGTGATTATAGCGAAACCTTTGCATATTTTAGGTCTGGATTAAGACCAAGACTCACCAGATGGTGCAAGAAGTGATTTATCAGATGATGGTATACTTTGAAAGATAAGTTTGTGCATGGTAGTGTATTCGTATGTGTTTTACCTCCTAGAACAACTTCATTTAATTTTTGGAAATGGATCCACAAGTTGGATGATGATAGTTCAGATGTCAGACCCTAGCATTGGTCACTATAGTTTGGACAGAAAAAGAGCCTAAGGATAAAATACCTAGGAGTCAAAAACGATTGTTATTATTAGAGATGTATTTTCGTAGAACTCATGCAAATGACTAGAAGATATGATGTATGCAATAAGAACCAAGAGCAGCCAATAGTGAATTTCAGGGAATGATTTTAAGTTGCTTAGATCTGTTCAAATCAGAACTAGAAGTACCACGTTAGCAAGCTACTATAAGAAGTAGCTATTGATGTAAAATAAGAGATATGGCAGTCCCCCCTAGGTTATGTGACAAAGTGTTTACCTCGAACGTTTATAGTTTGATGTGATTTTGATGTGTATAGAAATTTTGGGGTTAGATATTCCAATTTTATTTAATACAGATGAAATTTCCCTAAGTGTGATCCATGTACATAGTACAAAAGAAAGATTGTGTGCGACCGTAGAATATGGTCGGATGGTGAGTTAAGTTAGAAATAACCTTATGCTTCACTTTAGTTATTCAAAGAAGAGAAAGAAAACTTGATGCTAGCAGATGGTTAGTAAAAGAATAGTAAATAAGTTTAGAGTAAATACAGTGAATTAACAATTTCAGCAGAGCTAGTAGAGGTAAGATTTGATTCACTTAGTCAGATTAACACTAGTGAGTGGGTAACAGTTTGAAATACCAAAAGCATGTTAGAACCCACATACTTTAAGTTAAGCCCGAAGTACAATGGCAGTGGGAAAAAATCAGCTAACAGTGAGAGAGCAAGCTATAGAAGAATAGCCTTTAGAAATTATCAAAATGTGGTTCCTCCAAGATTTACAGTGTAAGCAGAGTTAAATTATTAAGATTGTGTATGATAGTTGTGTATACATTAGCTTTCCGCTAAGTGAATAATTTAGTTTTTCCTAGTAAGAAGGATTTCTCAGAAGTTAGTAGGAAGATGAGTCGTCATTGACGTAGAGTGAAAAGAATTGCAGAAAATAAGGATGGTTATTTGGATCGCAACAAAAATAGAAGGATCCACAAGTATAAGACCTTTGGTCTAAGGGGGTGATATGAAAATTTTCAGTAAGTCCAGTTAGAGATTTGAAACCCGAATAGTTAGCATGGGATATGAAAAAGAAAAATTAGTTCGGTAATGAGGGAAAAATTTGTATAGTTACCACAGGGATTATGTCTAGCATGTGTAAGAAACACAAAGTGAGTAGAATGATCACTGAGCTTAGTTATTGATGACAAAGTGATCACAGAAAAGCTGTAAAATCATGCCTATTTATGTGTTATGAGGGTAGTGCCATTGCACGGGACTCTAAAATTTAGAGTACATGTCAAAGACTTAGGTCACAATAATGCTATAAGTGTTTTCAGGAAGTGCTTAAAAAGATAAAGTGTGAGAAGTATAACTCATGATTGAGGTAGATAAGACAACTCCGGTGAAAGAAGTTCACCACTTAGCCTAGTTAGGAGTTTGATTTGCATACTCCAAAGATAGTAGAGTTGTTGTCTAGAATATGACTTGTTCCCCCTTAGTAGCCAAAGAGAAGGAGAGACAATGTGATGATCCCTACATAAATCATGCCTATTTATGTGTTATGAGGGTAGTGCCATTGCACGGGACTCTAAAATTTAGAGTACATGTCAAAGACTTAGGTCACAATAATGCTATAAGTGTTTTCAGGAAGTGCTTAAGAAGATAAAGTGTGAGAAGTATAACTCATGATTGAGGTAGATAAGACAACTCCGGTGAAAGAAGTTCACCACTTAGCCTAGTTAGGAGTTTGATTTGCATACTCCAAAGATAGTAGAGTTGTTGTCTAGAATATGACTTGTTCCCCCTTAGTAGCCAAAGAGAAGGAGAGACAATGTGATGATCCCTACGTGTTGTAGTTGAAGAGGAGATTCACAAGTATAAAACAATGGCTTTTGAATAAGGGGGAGATGATGGTACTTTGAGGTACCAAGACAGATTGTGTGTTCCAGACATAGATGGACTTAAAGAGGGAGATCATGTTAGAAGCCCATAATTCCAGGTATTCTTTCCATCCAGGTTCCCCAAAGATGTATCATGGTCTTAAGGATATTTATTGGTGGAACGGCATGAAAAAGAACATTGCAGACTTTGTGGCCAAGTGTTCGAATTATAAGTAAGTGAAAGTCGAGCAGCAGAAAGCCTAGTGTTTTATCGCATAATACACATATTTTGAGTGGAGATGGTAAATATGAAATTTACAACGGGAATATCTTTCTCATTTTAAAAGCATGATTTGATTGGATGATTGTAAATCGACTTACCAAGTCAGCACATTTCTTGCCAGTAAAGACTACAGATTCAGTAGAAGAGTATACCAAGTTGTACATTCAGGAAATCGTCTGATGTATGGGACTCCGTTGTCTGTCATTTCGGATTGTGGTGCTCAGTTTAAAATGAACTTTTAGAAGTTCTTTCAAAAAGGATTAGGCACAAGTTTTCCATCCTCAGAAATATGGCCAAGCAGAGCGCATTATTCAAACAGTGGAGGATATGTCCTTGATGTTAAAAGTAATTGGGATGATCACATACCTCTCATTGACCTTGCTAATAATAACACCTACCATTCTAGTATCAAGATAGCACTGTGAGAGACTCTGTATGGGCGAAGGTGTAGATCGCCAATTGGTTGGTTCAAAGTTGGTGTAGAAGAGTTGCTGGGACCAAATTTGGTCTATCAGACTATAGAGAAAGTTAAGTTGATTCAAGAGCGTTTGAAGATGTTAGAGTTCCAAGTTGATGATTGGGTGTTTCTGAAAGTTTTGCCTATGAAAGGCGTTATGAGATTTGGGAAGAAAGAAAAGCTCGGTCCCAAATATATCACGTCGTATATGATCCTACAAAAGATCGGTCAAATAGCTTATGAGTTAGAGTTTAGCGGTGGTACAACCAGTATTTCACGTATCATGTTATAACATTCAAGTTTCCAGTACTCAGATACTCATGTCAGTTCAGTACTCAGATATTCATGTCAGTTCAGTACTCAGATACTCATGTCAGTTCAGTACTCAGATACTCGTGTCAGTTCAGTACTCAGATACTAATGTCAGCTCAATACTCAGATACTCATGTTAGTCCAATACTTAGACATTCAAGCCATCTTAGTACTCAGATTACTCAAATATTCGTGCCAGTTCAATTTTAATATATCCATGTTAGTTCAGTATTCACGTATCCATGGCAGACCAATATTCAGTAAATGCAGTAGTCATTCAGTTCAGTATCGCAACAGTTTAGTAATCATATATTCATTCAGTTTAGTATACAAGTGTTAACGAAAGTTCATGTTTCCACCAGACCCGTTTAAGGTCCGGAGTTAGCGGAAGTTACAGTCAGGACAATCATTCGAGGACAAATGATCCCAAGGGGGAGATAATGTAACACCCCATACATTCGGACTAGGTGTGGATATGTTAAATGGGTATTAATTTGATATTTTAGACATATGAAGTCCTAGAGGGATGATTATTGGTTAAAATAGTTGTTTTAGAATCAAGATGGAAAGTGAGGTGCATAAGATTCGACAAAATCGACTAAGTTTGCGGAAGGTCTGTCTTCCAGAAGGTTTTAGTGAAAATGTGTAAAGAATTTGGGAAAACTCAAAGCATGAAAGTTGTAGGCCCTTGAAATATCTTTCCAACGATATATTATGGATCTTGAACGTATCTCTGTGCAAAAAGTTATGCGCGTTTTACAGAATAGTATGCGATATACGCGCCCTGTAGCGCGCCCCTAGCGCGACCACGCTAATTTTGAGGCAGTGTTACTGCCGTTTTGCGTGGTCAGTAGCGCGGTCAGGTCTCCAGGAGCGCGGGCGCGCTCGTGAGGGGTTGTTTTAAAGCCATATTTCGTCTCCCACAATCCCAAAACATAAAAACTTGCTCTAGAAAGGAGAACTCTCAAAAACCTAACTCCTTAAGGGTCCTTTCACCCCCAAGGTAAGTTCTAATGGTGATTCTATGTTAATTTCAATTTCCTAACATCTTATTAATTTGGTAAACCCTCCATATCATTAGATATTCGATTGGGACATCGTTGTTGAGAGAAGGAACCCTAGAACTCGAGTTCAAGGGGATTGGACTTCAAAAAGGTAATATCTTCACCCTCTAATTGATTATAGCGTTGGATTAATGGTTGTAGACTACAAGTTCATGAGATATGAGTTGATGGGTTTGATAGAAAAGCATGAACAATTATAGGTTTGGCTTGTTGATTATTGATTATTGGTTAAGGGTGTTGTTTATCTTATTGGTGATAAAGAATGATGTTAATTATAACAATTTGAGACTTTAGAATTTATCTAGGAGCAAGAGAATGGGCTATTGGGTGTAGAGACACCATTAATAAGGACTATAAAGCTTTATGTCACCAAGTGTTTGAGAAAATATTTAAGTGACTAAAACATGAGAATTTATTGCTAATATAGAATCCCTTTGACTTGTATTGATATAGATTAAAGTTGAAAGGGTTGGCGAATGTTGTATTACGCTCAAGAGCAGGAAGTTAAGGTATGTGAGGCTAACTCTCTATGTTTGGGAATTTTAATAATTCTCCCTACACTACGTTTCTTTTACCACGTTACTAATTGCCTCAGAAATATAGTTAAGCTTAGTTCCTTGAATAGTTGCAGAACTTCTATTCTCTAGCTTCATAACTCGTTCACCACTTTCATTCTGAACATTGTGAGCTCAGTGCGTATTCAATATAGACTTGGGTTTGATGCCCCCGAGTCTTAGTATAGATTACTCAGTATGCCATAAACAGTTGAAGTTTCAGTGTTCATAATCAGTTCAAGAATACATGTCTCAGTCTAGTCCTATTCAGTATTCCAGTATTATGTAACTCAGTGTGATCCAGTATTCTAGTATCATGTAACTAAGTGTGATTCAGTATTTCACTATCATGTATTGCAGTTTGATTCTCAGTTCCTGAATGTTGAACACCTGTATTTGGGCCCGAGGCCGCAGTTTATGCTTTATGCATATTTGGGCCTGAGGCCGCAGTTTATGCTTTATGCATGTTTGGGCCTGAGGCCGTAGTTTATGCTTTATGCATTTTGGGCCTGAGGCCACAATTATGTATACGTATACTTGGGCCTGAGGCCATAGCTTGTGCACATTTATATTGGGCCCGAGGCCGTAGCTTATTCAGATAAACAGGCTGCTCATCATTCAGAAGAGGGAGTATTCATATCCTTACTTCCTTTGTTCAGTTCATTTATTAGTTATCATTTCAGTTGCCAGTTATCAGTTCAGTTATCGGTTATCAATTCAGTTATCAGTTATCATTTCAGTTTCTATTTCAATAGTATCATTTCAGTACCAATTATCAATTCTCAATTATCAGCTTAGTTTCAGTTTCAGCATTTAAAATTCTTTCTTTCAATTGCTTTACATACCAGTGCAATTCAAATGTACTGACGTCCCTTTTGCCCGGGCCCTGCATCTCACGATGCAGGTAATGATTTACAGGTTGATGATTCAGAGCGCTAGGATTCTCGTACCAGCTATTTGGTGATCCCCAGTTCTTTCGGGGCATTATCATTACTACAGTCTTCAGTATTTTCAGACAGTTAGTGTTTTCAGTACTTCATTAGAGGCTTCATAGACTAGAGTAACAGTTAGACAGAGTCACATGCTTTTCATATTAAGCTATGTTGGCTACAAATATGTTTCAGAATTGTATTAGTATTTCCGCACTTTGATTTATATCATCCTGACTTTCAGTATATCAACATGTATTAGTTTATCTTCCGTATTCAGTATGTTATGATACCACATGTTGATTCAGCCAACCGGTTGGTTCGCTCGGTCACATGTAGTCAGGCACCGAGTGTCGTGTTACGTCCAGGCCCAGGTTCGGGGCGTGAAAGTTCAGACCCCTAAGCCCAAGAAGACCAAGACTTCCTCAATGAAGTCTTCATCTGTATCAAGTCTGCTGAACCTTCTACTTTGGCTAAAAGGACAAGGTCTGCAGTGAAAGCCAAGCAAGTTAAGATTACTGAGGAGGAAGATTGGAGTAATGAAGAAGAGGATGAATCTGATAATGAACAAGATAAGCTGGCCAAGTTTGGCAAACGAACTATCTTGAAGGGTAGACTTTTGAAGGACTTGGAGGAAGAAGGTATGGTTCTACTGCTTGAAAAGCTAGAGGTTCAGGGCTGGAAGGACATGGTCCTTCAGTTAGATGGCAGGCTGGCCAGAAACGAGATAATTGAGTTCATGGCCAATGCAGAGGTCAAGGATGGAAGAGTTACCAGCCAGGTGAAAGGGGTTCAATTGTCTTTTGATGCAAAAGAGCTGGGTGAAATCCTTGGTATTCCTTCTGAAGGTTATGATGACTACACTAGGCAAAAATGGCCAAGTATGGACTCCCTTCCTACTGCCCTAGCCATTACTAGGAAGTTCTGTGATAGCAAAGAAGTGAATGAGGCCAAGGTTGTGTATAAGAGTGAAATGAAGCCATCCCACAAAGTGCTGTTTGAATTCGTCAACAAGTGTGTGCTGCCTAGGCAGGAAAGAAGGCATATTTCCAACTACATGGACTTAGTTTTGATGGAGTGTCTGGATAGTGGGCGGCAAATCAACTGGCCTGGGTTTATGATCAAGCTACTTGATCGGGTTATCAATGGCTCCAAGGCCCATACCACTCCTTATGTTTCATTCTCACTATTGTTCTTGCCCATTGTAAGGTTCCACTGAAGAAGTGGGAGATGACCACAAGCAAAGACCACTTTGGAATCAATACTTTGCTCGTTTGTGACTATGAGATTACTGCCACTCCCAATGAACCTGGTTCATCCAAAAAGACACCTGTCAATAGCAAAGTCAGAACTTTATTGCAGGAGAGTGGGGCTAAGGATGATGAGATAACAAGGCTGAAGGCTCGTCTGGCAGAGGTAGAATCTGAGAGAGATGCTCTCAGAACTGAGCTCACAAAGGAAAAGGAGAAGAATGATGGAATCCTTCAAGACATGTTGCACCTTCTCCAAGCCAAAACCCAAAACCCCAGTTCTTCCAAGCCTTGATTTCCTAAGCCTGAATCTTGCCCAGACCTTTCAGTGACCATATTAGGGATTTTTCTTGTTTTGCTCATGTTTTAATTGTTTTTGTTTCTTTGTGGATTGTGGCAGAATCATATTCTCTATCAATGAAGTTTGCTGCTTTGCTCTTGTTGACTGTTTATCTTTCCTTGATAGTATGAATATGTGTAGTTGATTACTGATGATTAACCCAAGAATGCATTTGCGGTTGCCTCAGTGGCCATGAGTAATTTTTAAAATCTGGGAATCACACATTGTTTATGCAACTTTTCGATGATGCCAAAAGGGGGAAAAGAGAAATTGTTCTTTATATTCTGAATAGTGAAGTTTATAACCTAATGAACCTGGTCCTTGATGATAAGTTGAAAATGTTTCTAACATTGCATTGATGTTGAGCTGAATTCTAGCAGGGCCAAAGTGTACAAAAAGCACAGAGTTTGTCATCATCAAAAAGGGGGAATTTGTTGGCCCAAGTAAGGGTTAGTTTTGAAGACTGACAAAGGAACTCAGACATGAACCAGATCCCTTCTAGTGGAGCACAGACACGGATAGACTTAAGCATGTGAGATGCACGTGAAGGAGATAAACCTAACTTGCCAGAAGTAATATCTCCTTATCCTGATCGAAAAGGTTGCATATTGGATAAGGAGAAGGACTGCTTACTCAAAGAGAACACGGTTTAAGAAAGGGAATGAGTTAGAGATTGAGATCAACTAGAACTCTTCCACCAAGGAAGAGTAGCATCAGAGTTCTAGTCAATCTCTATTTACTAACTCTATAAATATTAGTGTTGTTCTCTTTTACAGGTAACGAACATAAGCAGAAGTTAAACGTGAATTGAGAACAAAATAGCAAGGCAATTTTGCAAGCAATTCGTGTGTGATTCAAGTGTGCAAACCTGAAGCTACTTGAACCAGATAGAAGAACCAGTTCCAAGTGTCTGTCCTTTATTCTAGCTCAATTGTAGTAGGTGGTTTCATATTGTACCTTTCAGCTTTATCTAGAAGCAATTGTATTAGGTACTCAGAGTTTTCAAGTTAGAGTTAACTTGAAGTTGTCACAACAGTTGAGGCTGTTTGCTACAACGGGATTAGAGTTAGTCCTAGGTTTACAAAAGAGTTTTTGTAAATGCTATTTTTGGCTCAGTGATTTTAGTGGAGAGTTAGGGAAAATCCTACTGGAAAGTAGGTCGTGGTTTTTTCACCTTTTGAGCTAGGTATTTTCCACGTAAAATACTTGTGTTCTTTACTTTCCACATTTACTATTTTTGCAATAGTAGGTTAAGGAATACTTAGAAGAACCGGGTCCTTCCATATACAACTTAAGCAAAAAATTGGTCACCACACAAATCACCCCCCTCTTGTGTGGTATTGAAGTATAAAACATCACACTGCATCATCTCCACCGGACTTCACTACTAGAAAAGCTTCTTAGACGGCCTTGTCTCGATTTGATTTCGTTGCCAGCGACTCATATTCTCGATCATCTTTGGAATCCCACCACTTTGATGCGACTGTTTTGTTGAGTTCCTGCAGTTAGAACCAAAGTTAGCTTCGTGGCTCGCTTGTCACGCTCCAAAGGTTCATATTCTATTTTCATTAAATGTTTTCTAATATTATTTTATGTACTTGTATGGTCAATCGCTGAGTAAAATATGTACAATTTGCCTGGAAGCTTTTTGCCTAAGATTGAGCCTATAATGAATTTTTGCGGTGGTTGCCATAACATATTCATGTGACAAGAAAAAGTGCTTCTTTTCTCCTTCGTATATTTCCTAGTATGTCTAGAAATCTTGTCTTAAGCAATTTCATTTAAGACTTGCATGGCTTTTCACCATCTAGTCGTTCTGTTAAGTCATTTTGGACAATAAAAAGCATGCCTAATCTGGTTAGATTGCATAGGTGTCATTTTAAAGCGCCATTAATATCTTGCCTCTGGTGACATGTGAGAAGAATAACCGCTAGCTTTAATGGTCTCGCTTGAAGTTCTATCACTACTTAAATATAGATAAAATAAAATAACTTGATGTTTGGTTAAGTATGATACATCGCTCTTTGTTCACATTTGGAATGTCGTAATCTATGTTGTGTGGTACTTCATTTTAAGGTCGGTACTTGTTGTTTTCTTCACATTAGTGTTTGCCTTTCTAAATAAATTTTGTATTTGATAGCATAAATATATGTCTTATGGGTAGCTTTATCTACTCTTATGCATTTTTACTGGAGTTCGTAAATATTAGCTCTTGGTTTCTTGAATTTAAGGCAAAGATAAAAAGAATGTTTGTTTAGTAAATATAACATGTGATATGCTTTTGTATTGTATACTTACACAGACCCTCCCCATGTTAATTAATATAGTTTGAGGGAGGCTAAGGACTTTGAGGTCAAGGCTTATAAAATATAAGATTTTAACTCTATACCTTTTAATTGACTAAGCCAGTCTTTCTTTTATTTCCTCGTTGTTAAATTAAGTCTTTGCTCATTATGAGATATTTTTACATTATGTGAACTTCTTGTGATATTTGCTAAACACTGCATGCTACTTGATTAATTAAGTATTTTTCTTTAATTGTATTTAAATATATAATTTATTACGTGCTATCTTATTTTTGATCGGCTAGTCAACACTACGTGCTTTACTTGCGTGTGTATAAATATTGACCACCATTAAAGTCGCCACAAATGTTAATGGCGTGTGATCAACAATTATATATCACAATGCCACGCCTCCCAGGTGGCGCACATTTTTTACTAACAATCTTTTCCCTTGTTTGAGCCGTGATTGACGTGAAAATGTGCCGAATTAATTTTGCTACGGAGAAGAAGAAGATGCTTTCTTCTTTGACGAACTCAAGACCTGCAAATATACAATAGAGCAAAACATGAGAAGGAGAGCAAAACGTGAGCAAGCTGACTGCTATTTTTGCTTTCTGCCCATCTTTTCCTAGACATCATGGAGAGGTTAGTTATTTTTTTGTTTGATATATTATTACTTCTACTTGCTTGACTATCTGCTAATTCGCTACACGTATGCACAGTTTACTTGTCTTAGGAAATTTGCACCTAGAAATTACTTGTAATTGTTTATTTTATGGTTTAAACATTTAGGACCAACATATAGAAAATAATCTTTTTTATTGAACATTTAAGATTTCACATATAGTTTAAAGCCTTAAAAGATGGCAATTTAGTTTAATTAATTTCTTTCTTATCGCTTAATAACCCAACTATCCCACATAAAAAATTCGGTCGGGACCCACATTTGTGGACCTCAAAGAGTGCCTAACACCTTCTCTTTGAGGTAATTCGAACCCTTACCCGATCTTTGGCGACACAGACTGGTTTAACCGAAGTTATTTATAAATAGGTGCCCTAACGCACCTTAAAAATCGTTAAGCGGCGACTCTCCTCTTTTAATACCCATTTAAAAGAGTTGTCACAAAGTCGAAAGCACGCTTTCGCGAGATAATGGGGCACGACAAGGGCTTCATTAGACCTAGTGTCTCGTCCTGGGGTGCGCCCGTGTTGTTCGTGAAAAAGAAGGATGGGTCGATGAGGACGTGTATAGACTATCGACAGTTGAACAAAGTCACTATCAAGAACAAGTATTCGTTGCCGAGGATTGATGACTTATTTGATCAGCTTCAGAGAGCCAAGGTATTTTCGAAGATTGATTTGAGGTCTGGCTACCATCAGTTGAGGATTAGGGCATCCGATGTCCCTAAGACGGCTTTTCGGACTCGGTATGGTCATTATGAGTTTCTAGTGATGTTATTTGGGTTGACGAATGCTCCAGCAGCATTTATGTATTTGATTAACCGGGTGTTCATGCCCTACTTGGATTCTTTCGTGATTGTATTCATTGATGATATCTTGATATACTCCCGCAGTCGAGAGGAGCATGAGCAACATCTTCGGATTGTACTTCAGACTCTAAGAGATAGCTAGTTATATGCCAAGTTTTCAAAGTGTGAGTTTTGGTTAGACTCAGTCGCCTTTTGGGGGCATGTTGTATCGGCAGAGGGCATAAAGATGGATCCTAAGATGATTGACGCAGTTCACAACTGGCCTAGACCTACTTCAACTATAGAGATCCGGAGTTTCTTAGGTTTGGCGGGTTATTATCGCCAGTTCTTGGAGGGATTTTCATCCATAGTAGCCCCATTGCCCCGTTTAGATGGTCAGCCGAGTGTGAGTTGAGCTTTCAGAAGCTCAAGACTGCTTTGACTATGGCACCAATATTAGTGTTTCCCACCAGTTTAGGATCTTACACGGTGTATTCTGATGCATCTCATATTGGGCTAGGTGCAGTATTGGTGCAGGATGGCAGGGTGATTGCATACGCATCACGGTAGTTGAAGGTTCATGACAAGAATTACCCTATTCACGACTTAGAGTTCGCAGCCATTATTCATGCGCTGAAGATTTGGAGACACTATCTTTACGACGTGTCGTGTGAGGTATTCACAAACTATTGGAGTCTTTAGTATTTGTTCAAACAAAAGGATCTCAATTTGAGGCAGTGGAGGTGGTTGGAGCTGTTGAAAGACTATGATATCACCATTTTGTATCATCCCGGGAAGGCCAATATTGTGGCCGATGCCTTGAGTAGAAAAGGCTATGAGTATGGGCAGCCTTGCGTATACTCCAGTTGGTGAGAGGCCGCTTGCTGCAGATGTTCATGCTCTAGCCAATCAGTTCGTGGGGTCAGATGTTTCAGAGCCCGGTCGTGTTTTAGCTTGCACAGTCGCTCGGTCTTCCTTGTATGAGCGCATCAGAGAGCGTCAGTATGATGATCCCCATTTGTTTGTCCTTAGGGACACGGTGCAGCACGGTGATTGCCAAGCAGGTTACTGTTGGAGATGACGGGGTTGTGAGGATGCAGGGTCGTATTTGTGTACCCAATGTGGATGGGCTTCAATGAGTTGATTCTTGAGGAGGCCCACAGTTCCCGGTATTCTACTAATCCGGGTACCGCCAAAATGTATCAGGACTTGCGGCAGTATTATTGGTGGAGGAGGATGAAGAAGTATATAGTTGCATATGTAGCTCGGTGTCTAAATTGTCAGCGAGTAAAGTACGAGCATCAAAGGCCTGGTGGTTTGCTTCAGAATAGAGATTCCTGAGTGGAAGTGGGAGCGTATCACTATGGATTTTGATTTTGGACTCCCACGGACTCAGAGGAAGTTCGACGTGGTATGGGTCATTGTTGATAGGCTGAACAAGTTGGCATATTTCATTCCAGTGGCAGTTACATATTCTTCAGAGCGGTTAGCTGAGATCTACATCTGCGAGATCGTCCTTCTTAACGATGTGCCCATGTATATCATTTCTGATGGAGGTACGCAGTTCATCTCCCGCTTCTGGAGGGCCGTACAACATGAGTTGGGCACGCAGGCTGAGTTGAGCACAACATTTCATCCCCGGACAGACGGACAGTCCGAGCACACTATTCAGATATTGGAGGATATGCTTCGCGCTTGTTTATGGATTTCGGGGGTTCTTGGGATCAGTTGCGGAGTTTGCCTACCACAACAGCTACCAGTCGAGCATTCAGATGGCTCCCTATGAGGCATTATACGAGAGGCAGTGCCGTTCGCCCGTTGGATAGTTCGAGTTGGGGGAGGCTCGATTGTTGGGTGCAGATTAGGTACAAGATGCCTTGGATAAGGTCAAGATTATTCAGGATTGACTTCGCACCGCTCAGTCTAGGAAGAAGAGTTATGCCGACCGTAGAGTTCGTGATATTGCTTTCACGGTCGGAGAGAGGGTATTGCTCCGGGTTTCACCCATGAAGGGTGTGATGAGGTTCGGAAAGAAAGGCAAGTTGAGACCTAGATATATCGGACCCTTTGAGATTGGGATTTTTTCCATCCTATACAATATTTGAAACTTATTTACCAAAATTGTCCTAGTTTTGTATATTACCTGCCATAAATAAAGATTACTTACGAATTATATACAATCCATTATTAGTGCCTTAAATTAGAGGATTTAGGGGATATGTAATAGAGTGAAAGGAAATAGTACATATAGCGCAAGCAATTAAATTGAGGATATGAATATGGCGATGAGTTAGAGTCCACTGAACCGCCGAGGAAGAAGGATATCCAACAGTGGAATTTAAATAAGAGTTAACCAATGGCTGAGATGACGAATTATTTTTCGATTGGACGGAAAGAGACCCCAATTGTCATTGCGCAATCGGATACTAAACCGCCGGATGGAATCCAAGTTCCCGGCGACTCCTTGGTCGGAATTTGTGTTAAGCACCGGCGACGGCAACTGCAACTTGAGTGTACTCAACATTTGTTTTTCAGTATTCAGTGTGCGTCTCTGAGCTGCAACTTGAGTGTACCCAACTTGAGTATACTCAAATTAATATTACACATTGATGGTACAACAACATACAAATTTAAAAACAAATTTCGTACAACATTAATACAAATTAATATATATACAACAACATACATACTAAAAATAAATTTCATACAACTAACTAAATGATATACACTTATTTACAACTTATCTGCAACTTTCATACATTTTATTACCTAGTTAAAATACATCTACAATATCATATAACTTAAATACAATTTTCATACAACTTTTATATAATATGTCTTTTGTATATATTTTGTATCTGATTTGTATATATTTTGTATGTGGTGTGTGCTTCTTCCTCTCTAAAATTCCAATTAAAACTTTCTCTTTTAATACAATTTTGATACATATCAACAACTTTATGTAAAAAGATAGTATTGATAACTTAAATACAAATTTTATACAACGATTCATACATTATACAACTATTTTTAGCTTTCATACTACATTCAAATAAAAAAGTATATATAACTACAACAGAATATAATTTACATATAATTACAATACAACTTTACTACAATTTCGTAAGTATATTGTATGTCATGTGTTTTTCTTTTTCTTCTTCTTCGAGTCTCATTCTGAAATTCAGCCAAAATCAAGTCTAGTCTTCACCAAACTCCCTCAAAATTGAGATAAAAACTCCAAACAATATTTTTAATTATTTGCAACAACACCTAATACAAACAAATAATGATTTTTTAAAACCAAATTCGAATTCAAAGCTTTCTGGCTGTCAATGGTGGAGGGTCAAACACCTTCAAAATTTATTGATTGATAATTTCAATTTGAACACCAATTGTGCAATATGAAAGAAAATTACTACGTTAAAATTCCATAGTAAAACTATTAAAATCCATTAAAAATATATACAACATGAAAGGATAAAAGTAGAGAACATCAGAGGAAGAAAAATTGGGGAAAGAACAGAGAATGAGAGAGAGAGAGAGAACAAGGATGGGAAATAACTGATTCCTTATTCAATTCCTAATATAAAGGGATACTCATTTAAAACTAATTTGTATATAATTGGTAAATTGTATATGGCCATGTAATTAAGTTAAAACTTGATTAGGGAGGGTAATAAAGTTTCATATGTAGTATAGGAAGGTAAAAATCCCTTTGAGATTCTTGAGAGAGTGGGTGAGGTGGCCTACAAGCTCGTATCGCCACCTAGTTTATCAACAGTTCATCCAGTGTTCCATGTGTCCATGCTCCGAAAGTATCACGGTGATCCTCCCCATGTGTTAGATTTCAGCTCAGTCCAATTGGATAAAGATTTGACTTATGAGGAGGAGCCGGTGGCTATTCTAGCCCGGCAGGTCTGGCAGTTGAGGTTTAAGAGTTATCCTTCAGTTCGAGTGCAGTAGAGAGGTCAGCCAATCAAGGAAGCCACTTAGGAGTTCGAGTCAGAAATACAGAATAGATATCCACACCGTTTCACCAGTCCAGGTAATTTTCTATATTCGTTCGAGGACGAATGTTTGTTTTAAAGATGGAGAATGTGATGACCTGATCATTTATAGTTTTAACCTTTATTTCTGTGTTATGAAGCCTCAGTTAGCTCCGTTTAGCCTTCCTAGACTTGTGTGCGCAGTCCGTGTCTTTTTCTGGAGGGTTTTTATGTGAAAATTGACGAAAATGTGAAATCTCGCCTTAAAACTCATTTGAGTTGACTTTGATCGACGTTTTGAGTAAATGGACCCGGATTAGTATTTTGATTGTCCTGGTGGATCCGTATCGTTATTTGGGACTTGGGCGTATGCCCAGAATCGAATTCGAAGTCCCTAGCTTGAATTATCGCCATTTGTTGAAAACTAGAAGTTTTAAGGTTTAAAAAAATTCCAAGTTTGACTATAGTTTGACTTTATTGCTACCGGGTCCGGATTCTAGTTCCAGAACTTGGTATAAGTTCGTTACAGTATTTATGGCTTGTCGACAAAATTTGGTTCAAAACGGTGTTGATTTGACGTGATTTGGACGTCCAGTTGAAAAGTTGCATGTTCTTAAGTTTCATTAAAAATTTCATTCATTTTGGTGTCCGATTCGTAGTTTTAGGTGTTATTTTGGTGTTTTGATCGCGCAAGCGAGTAACTATGACGTTCTTGGACTTGTGTGCATGTTTGGTTTGGAGCCCCGAGGGCTCGGGTGAGTTCCGGGTAGGCGTCGGAGTGGTTTTGGACTTAAGGAAATCGCTGGTTCTGGTGCAGGTCTCTGAACTCGCAATTGCGAGGTTAGTGTTCGCATTCGTGAATGTTCATGTCTCTGTCAGGTTTGCGTTTGCGAACAAGTAGTTTGCATTTGCGAAGGGGTACTGGGGGAGAGTGGTTCGCATTTGCAATCAAACGGTCGCAATTGCGGAATCCAAGTTCACATTTGCTAACAAAGCCGTCGCATCTGCGATGGCAACAGAGATGGGGGATCTTCACATTTGCGAAGGCTTTCTCGAATTTGCATCTGCGCCTGGACAAAATAAGGGAAAACCGGGAATTAACTCATTTCTTTCAAATTCTCAACCCTAAGAATCTTAGAGGCGATTTTCTTAAGATCTTTTCTTCCTAAATTCATTGGTAAGTGACTCTTATCTACTTTCTTTTAATTATCCATTACATTTCATATGTTTTTAACATCAAATCTAGGATTTTCATGATATAAATTAGGGATTCGGGTAGAATTAGGGATTTTTTTAAAATTGAAATTTAGACACCGAATTGAGGTCGGATTTTGAATTGAATTGCATAACCGGGCTCAGGGGTGAATGGATGATCGGGTTTTGGTCTGAACCCCGTGTTTTGACCAAGCGGGCCCGGGGTTGACTTTTGTTGACCTTTTCAATAATGATCTAAACGAATATCTTTCATTCGTGAGTAGTTTCTAAAGCTTATTTTGAATCGTTTGGTCAATAATTTGCTAAATTTGGTTAGTTTGGAGGCTTGTTAGAAAGGCAAGGCCGTGGTTCAATTTTGAGTTGATTGTGGAGTGAGATAAGTGTTGGGTCTAACCTTGATTTGAGGGAATTAGGAACCCTTGAGCTATGTGCTATGTGCTATGTGCTATATGCCGTCAATTACTTGTTTCCATGTCTACCCGTATTTCATTAATTATAGCATTCCATGTCTTGATTGTTACATGACTTAATTTCTTCCTAGTCCTTAACTTTTTACTTGTCATTTATTATCCTCACATTATAAATGTTAATTCCTTTCCTGCTCCCATGCTTAATTGATACTTGCCTTAATTGTCTTACTTGTACCCTTTAACTGTCATATATTTGATTTGTCTTGTTGTTCAATATTAATTGTAGCCTTTATGATTTGGTACGAGCCTTTATAATTCCTTACCCTTGTCACTACTTTGTTGAGGTTAGGCTCAGCACTTACAGAGTACATGGGGTCGGCTGTACTCATACTACACTCTGCACTTCTTGAGCATATTTTGGAGTCGGTCCCATCGGCGGTTAGTAGATTGCTCGGGTTGACTATCAGTACGGAGACTTGAGGTACAGTTGCTCGGCGCTCGCAGCCCTGAAGTCCCCTTCTACTTTATCTTAGCTGTGTATTTTCATGCAGACAACTTTACTTTCATTCAAACCCTTATCTGTATTATTCTAGTAGCTCGTGCACTTGTGACACTAGATTCGTGGTTGTATTTAGATATTTCAGTTGTCATGGCTTTTCGCATTTTATCTCAGTTATTTCAGAAATTGCCATCATTTAAATTTGATTTGCTTAAAAGTGGCTTACAATTTATTCTAACGTTAGCTTGCCTAGCAAGCGAAATGTTAGGTGTCATCACGATCCCGAGGGTGGGAACTTCGGGTCGTGATAATTTCCCGCCAAGAAAGGTATCTTTACCAACTTTCCGATGACAGAAGGATGTGCCACCGGAAAGCAGGGGGTTATTTGTATAGGGTAAAATTGGTTCATATTAAATGCTAGTATAATAAAGTGACACGTGGAACCAGAGACAGATGGAAAGCGAGACAGGTGGAAGTCTAGACCAGGGGCGGCAGTCTCAGTTGGCACCAGGAAGCCCCCGATGGGAATGTTGCTCATGAAGACAAATGAATGCCTGTCACCTGATAGCATTCAATGAAGAATATTTTGCGGTATTAAATACATAGTGCGTTATAGAGAATATGGCATTCATAGCCTGTCGTTACACATTCTTCAATGGCCTCCATAATTGTCATTCAAGAGGGACTTTGATATGATCCTGGATAGTCCAGGAAAAAAAGAGAATATTGAGAATGACGCCAAATTATCTAGTGGACCGTTGACCCCCTTCAAGTCCAAGAATGTCCAAGGGGTGCATGCTAAGGAGTTGCATGGTCTTCAACAAGTGACTAGAAGTTGTTTGGAGAATCACTTTGTGGATTCATGCAAAGAATACCATGTTTGGAGTCTTGAGAATTGAAGAATCAAGACCCCAAGTCAAACCGTGTGACACAGTTTCACCAACCGTTGGCTACGGTTCTAGAGGGGCCTGAAGAGATGAAGAAAATAAGCTTCTGGAATTCGTCAGGGTTGAGGCTACAGTTTGGCCTGACGAGTTTGTTTTTGAGAAATTAACTTTGAAACTTTTTCTATTTTACCCATTGTGTATTTATAATAGCCTAGGGTTATTTCATTAGCAGCTTAGCATATTTTGACATAAGAAAACTCTTGAGAGAGATTTGGAACCTCTTGGTTCGAGTTCGACTTTGGATTACATGTTTTCAAGACATGGGTTCTTGAGGGTAGTCTTTTTCTCCTCTCTTTATATCTTGGGTTCTAATTTGTCGTTCTTGGGAGGTGATCAGATATTATTACGATTTTTGCTTGAGACATTCACTTAGGGTTCTTGATTTTCTTCTATATTTCGTTATTCAGACTACTTTTGATTATTTTAATCAAACCTATCATTAGTTTTGCTTTAATTATTGTTATTTTCATATTTCGCTGTTTTGTTTATCTTGGATCGTATCAGTTGGTATTAGAGGGAAAGCTCGGGTATTGTTCTAACAAACCCACATTCCCCAGTCTTGTAATCAAGATCCAAATTAGTAAAAAAAAGTATAGCACGACTAAACCCTAGTCGAGTTGCTTAAAAAAACAAATAAAAAATTATTATAGAAGAGTTCTTGTTGATTGTTGGGGAAAGACTACTTTTGGGTAAGAAAGATATATTAGGGACTCTTGTTAAGAACGACTAGTGCTAGTCCGCATTAATCGTTCTTAATATTTGAAACTGACTTTTTCTTTTGTGCCAATTCGTTCGTGCTTTTCTCGTTATTTTGGTAGAAATTTCTTGGCTCCAGTCCTTAATTTTTAAAAGTCCGTTCTTGATTACATAAACTCCACTCTTAAATTGCTTTCAAGAAAAATCAATTCTTGGATAGGTGATTTGTGAGTTGAGCTCGAACGTTGAGGATTTTCAATGAGTGAGGCAGAGATTATACACGAGTGAAAAGTGAAAACTCGTAAATGTGAGATAAAACACAAGAGGTTGAGTGGGCTTGTTTGAATCAATTATTTTTCCTATAAGCATGTCTTCTACAGATTCATGTGATTGGGATGAAAGAATGGTTGAATATAGTGATGACGAATGTTGGGATTCATATGATGAAGATGATGGAGGAAGCAATTCATGTAATTCTTGTAGGAAGTACGATGGGTGTATTCCTTGTCATGATTCAAGTGAAGACTCAAGTGATGATGAAACATGGTATGTTCCTTATCATGATTCATATGGTTATGATTCGTACGGGTCTGTTACTAAGAAGTATGATAACCATCATGCTAGTCATGGAAGATATGGAGTTGAATAAAGGAACATGAAAGAAAAACATGGAAAAATATTTTACAAGGTTAGTGATGTAAGTTTGATACTTGGAAACTATAAGATATTTGAAGGAATTCATGGTCCAAATGCCTACCTTAATTGGGAGAGCAAGGTGGACGACGTCTTTGCATCTTATCCATATTCGGAAAGTAAAAGATTGGAGCCGGTTACTATAGATCTTCATGGGAATGCTTCTTTGTGATGGTACAATCGTGAAACTACCTCTAAAGGCACTTCCTGTCCATCCATTGAGACTTGGGATACAATGAAGTTACTTGTGAAAAGCAAGTTTGCACCTTCGAGTTTAAAAGATATGAGGCACAAGAAGAATGAGACTTTCAGGAGGGAAAAATCTTTTTCTTTTGATTACCCAAGCACATCAAAGCATGGAAGCCTTCCAAAAGGAGAGCTTCTAACGAAAAAGTCTTCTTCATGTTTAACTCCATCCACAACAAATAAAAGTGAGCAAGTGAGACAAAAGAAAGAGAGGACTAAGGGAGTGACAGTTCACAATTTAGTAGAGCCAAAGGGAGAGGTTGAGAGAAGTAACGTGAGAGATATGCCAAAAGAGAAAAATTCGAGGGAGAGTGGAGAAGAGAGTGTTGCAAAAGAAAGTTTGAGTGAAAATACTTCTTGTCTTCATTCTGACTTGATAACATATTCTTTGTCTAGTATGTATTTCTCTAATGTGCAGGCCTTAAAGGATACTTTTGGCGAATTGGAGGAAACCATGGAAGATGCCACTTTCAAGAAAGCCAGATGACACAACATTAAAGCATAATGATCCACTCTTAAGCGTAAGAAACAAAGGTAAAGAAGAACTTCTGGGAATAACTCGAGGTATAATTACTATTCATAACTCCTTTTCTTTGAGAGAATTTGATTCTCGTATAAGTGCTTGTGTTAGCTATGCTTCTTGTGAGCCTAGTGAATCTTTTGTTGCAAATCATGAAGTTTGTTGTGATGATTCACTAGTTGAGCTCAATAGTCGGGATAACAATCACCCCTATAAGTCTGAACTCGATGGTCTGCTGTGGGGTGACCTTGTGAATAATCTATTTAAAAAAGGAGAAAAAGTTGAATGTGCACCTTATGCTGAGGGGATTGATGCTTTAAGGGGAGACAACACTCAAAGCACTAATGGCCATGGCCTTGTTGATTATTTGTTTCAACTTCATAGTGACAATTGAGTTTTTGAAAGAGCTTCCTTAATGAGTGAGTTTAAACTTGTTGATTCTTCTTCTCATGAGAATAATATGCTGCAATGTGATGAGAGCATGGCACAAGAAAATTTGAATGAGAAACGCAAAGAGAACTCGAGGGAGCATGAATCTTCTTCGTGTATTAATCCATTAACTATTTTTTGTTTTAGTATTATTTCTCCCTTTATACAGGAATTTGAAAAGGATTATGAGTAAAAAGACAATGATGAGAATGTGAATGGTCAAATTAAGTCGTATTATTCTAAGCCCTTATGGGATGAGAAAATAAAATAACAGGTTATCAATAAGGAAAATGAAGCCCATGGAGATTTTGGTTACTTAGATACTACGGGGATTAAGTTGAAAGAAGAATATAGTGGCTCAAATTTAGAGGAGAATGTCAAGACTGAAGACTGCAAAGATGAAAAAGGAAGTAAACCATTTGACGTTACTTCTAGTGTTTATATATTTACCTGTTTAATTTCTAATTTTGATGAGTCATTCTCTTTAGTTTACCCCAAGAGATCTTTGTTGAAACTAGAGTTAGATCCTTTTAAGGATTGACATGATATTTATTTTGAACCTAGAGATTCTATTATTAGGACGAGAGATTTGTACAATTATCTCTTTAATGCATTAGCTTCATCTAGTATACATCATATGTATAATACATCTAAGAGAGATTTTATTCCTATGTATATGGGTTGTCAAAAATTTTATGGGAATGATGATGTCCATATGCTTTCTAGGGGAGTATTTATACTTTGTAGGTGTAATTGGGCCAAGTAGATGCATGGACACTATCTTATTTTGCTTATACCAAATAAGTGTTGTTTATAATGTAAGTTCTACATCTTATTGTAGTTCTTCTGTATTGTAGCCAAGATTCGAGTACGAATCTTTTTTTTAAGAGGGGAAGAATGATATGATCCTGGATAGTCCGAGAAAATGGAGAATATTGAGAATGTCCAAGGGGTTCATGCTAAGGAGTTGTATGATCTGCAACAAGTGTCTAGAAGATGTTTGGAGAATCACTTTGTGGATTCATGCAGATACCATGTTTGGAGTCTTGAAAATTGGAGAATCACTTTATGTAACATGGTTTTACCAACCGTTGGCTACGGTTTATGAGGGGCCTGAAGAGCTGAAGAAAATAAGCTTTTGGAATTCGTCATAGTTCAGTTGTGCGTCACGGTTGAGGCTATGGTTTGGCCTGACGAGCTTTTTTTTTGGGAAATTAACTTTTGAAACTTTTTTTATTTTACCCATTGTGTATTTATAACAGCCTAGGGTTATTTCATTAGCAACTTAGCATATTTTGACATAAGAAAAATCTTGAGAGAGATTTGGAACCTCTTGGTTTGAGTTCGACTTTGGATTACCTATTTTCAAAAATGGGGTTCTAGAGGGTAATCTTCTTCTCCTTTCTTTATATTCTGGGTTCTAATTTATCGTTCTTGGGAGGTAATCAGATATTATTTCGATTATTGCTTGAGACGTTCATTTAGGGCTCTAGATTTTCTTCTATATTTCATTATTCAGATTTCAGATTTACTTTTGATTATGTTAATCAAATCTATCATTAATTTTATTTTAATTATTGTCATTTTCATATTCCGTTATTCTGTTTATCTCGGATCATATGAGTTTTGTTTATCTCAGATCGTATCAGGTTTGATCCTAGGACCTTGTTCCATAGCTGCCACTATAAATAGGGATTTCAACGACCATTGTAAAGGGGGGGGGGGGAGGATTTTTCTGACAAACTTATGTTATACACATTACTCTAAGCTCAATAACACTTTATCACTTTATTTCTTGTTTATTGTTATTTCTACTGTCTTCGGAAGCTCTGTCACCGGAACCAAGCTATCTACTATATTACCTCGATTTTAACGCTAAGTCTTGTATTTTTATTTAATTTATTTATTATTTTGGGATCAAATCGACTCGCTTGTCTATAAACCACGTATAAATTCAACTGACCGTTTTACGGGTAAACATCTGTATAAGTTTTACTAATTTGTATTGTTTCTTTTCCCTACCCCAACTCCCAAAACCGATTAACAGTGGTTGTTTACTCGGTTTCCTCATCATCGACTCAATCTCCTAATCGGAGTAATTGAAAATGCAAAAAAAAAATAAAAAGAAAAGAAAGAAAGAATGTACCTCGATTCTTTAAGCTATTAATAAACAAAATCCATATTTAACAAGCTAGTTCATAATTTTCTCAAGCAACCTATACGTGCAGGGAAAAAAACAATATACTAGAGTAAATTAGATACGTCTAGTTACTTAGTTATTTTTTTTTTGGTAACAAATGTGAATATTAACATTACAACCAGAAAACAATTTTTACAACCTATGAGCCTCTAGTGTCTGAACAAATACAGACACTAGATCTCCAAGTATATCAGCATATCTATTTACATATTTTCTGAAACAACACTTTACATTTCCTATCTCTTCTTCCCCTATACACTATCTCCAATCTGTCTACAATCTCTTTCCTAATTTGTTCATTTATAAAGTCTATGCTCACATTTACTTTCTTGAATATTTTCCAATTCCTTGCTTGCCAGGTATAATACAGCATGGCACCCCATACAACAGCTACTATTTCCTTCTGAACTTGGCTCTATCTTCTTCTTTGGATCCATTTGATCACCTTACTTGCTTCATTATTATGAATTTTGATATCCATCCAGCTACTCAATTTTTCTCTGAGGGTTGCTATCCATTTGCATTGTCCAAATAGGTGAGTCTGAGTCTCCACCTGAGTCTGGTCACATAAGCAACAATTGTGATCTTCTACTTTAAACTTGTAATGACCCGGCCGGTCGTTTCATGAGTTACCGTTCTGTTTCCCCCATTTCTGCTTCTATTTGCTTTGTTTATCAGTTCTATGTGTGATCGGGTTGGTTGGCTCGGGTTCGGAAAGTTTTTGGTAAGATTAGAGACACTTAGTCTTTTTTAAGAAAGCTTAAGTTGAAAAAGTCAACCGGATGTTGACTTACGTGTTAGAAGGTTCGGATGTGAGTACTGATGGTTCGGATAGCTTCGGGAGATGATTTGGGACTTAGGAGCGTGATCGGAATGTGTTTTGGAGGTCCGGAGTAGATTTAGGCTTGAATTGGCGAAATTGAGTTTTTGGCATTATCCGGTTGATAGGTGAGATTTTGATATAAGGGTCGGAATGGAATTCTAGAAGTTGCAGTAGCTCCGTTATGTCATTTGGGATGTGTGTGCAAATCTTCAGGTCATTCGGACGTGGTTTGGTATACTTTTTCATCAAAAGCGGAATGCGGAAGATTTTAGAACCTTAGGCTTGAATTCGATGTGTTTTGGTTGTTTTGATGTTGATTGAGGTGTTTTGAAGGTTAGTTTAAGTTTGAATGGTTGTATAAGACTTGTTGGTGCTATTGGTTGAGGTTCCGGGGGTCTCTGGGTGATTTCGGATGGTTGACGGAAGGTTTGGAATTGAATTTGAGAGCTGAAGCCTTTTTGGTTGCTGTCATAACCGCATCTGCGGTTGAAGGATCGCAGGTGCGACCCCGCAGATGCGGGCGACAAGTCGCAGAAGCGGAAAAGGTCTAGGAAGGTTGTGACCGCAGAAGCGGTTGAGTGACCGCACCTGCGATGGCGCAGGTGCGGAGTGAGCATCACAGGTGCGATTTTGGCCGCTTAAGTGGAAACTGCAGGTGCGGCGCTTGGGACCGTAGAAGCGGTCACGTAGGTGCGACCTCTGGATCGCAGGTGCGAAAAGCCTGGGTCAGAATGTTTATATTTCTTCCTTTGCGATTTTCAGAGGGTTTCACCATTTTTAAACACGAATTTTGGAGCTTTGGGCGATCTTGGAGAGGGAATTCAAGGAGACTTCATTGAGGTAAGGTCTTGGACTATGAAAACTCGTTTCTATGGTATTAATTCACGGATTAGAGCTGTAATTAAGGTAAGAATTTGAGAAATTAGGGCTTGGAAACTTAGGCCTTTGATTGAGAATTTGAAGGACCATTTGTGGTCGGATTTTGGAACTTTTGATATGTATGAACTCGTGGGGAGATAAGGAATACGTAAAATTTATCGAATTCCAGACGTGGGCCCGGGGGTCGGGTTTGGTTAATTTCAGGATTTGCATTGTTTTTCGATTATTTTTGAGTGGGCCTTGTCCCTTTAGCATATTTTGATGATTACGTTATGATTTTGGTAGATTCGGACCATCCAGAGGCCGATTCGAGGGGAAAAAGCATTGCGAGCTAGATTTTGGGCCGGATTGAGGTGAGTAATGATTTTAAATGTTATCCTGAGGGTATGTACCCCGGATTACACAACGTTAGGCTATGTTGAGGTGACGCACACGCTAGATGACGAGCGTGGAGTCGTGCACCGTTGGGGAGTGTGACTTAGCCCATCCCGAATGACTGTTTTACTGTATATTTGATTGCAAGTTGTCTGATGTTATCATGTTTTGGGCTAAATGCCATATCGTGCCAACTATCTGGACCCTTGGGATATTTACTGCTATTTTCCTCAATGTTTTGACTTTATACTTGCACTCAGTCATATTTTACTGTTTTCATAACTCAGCCATGCTTACTCTGTTTTAAACCCTTTAAATGATATTTAAGAAGATATTTTGAGCTGAGCATCATGTTTACTGTTGCCCGAGGGGCTTATGAGATTCTGACTGAGTAAGGCTGAGGGCCTGTGTTGTGAGGACGCTTTTGGGTCGGGCTGCACGCCGCAGCAGTGATATACTGATTATGAAAATGAGGTCGAGGGTCTGAGATTGTATGCCACGAGGTGGCTTGTGATTGATATGAGGCCGAGAGCTTGTTGATGATGCCACGAGATGGCTTGATATTGCGCTTCGGCCGTAAGGGGCCCCTCCCGGAGTATGTACACCCCAGTGAGCGTGGGTACCCATTGTGATCTGAGATATAGCCCGAGGGGTTGGTATTGTTTTGTGATGTTGCCCGAGGGGTTGATACTGTTGTTACTGTGCCCGAGGGGCAGTTCTTGTGTGTTTACCTTTTCTAGCTGCTTCCCTTTATTTGTTTAACTACTTAACAGGTGTTTTTATGGGATTTCGCTGTTTAATTGCGTTTAATGATTTTATCCTGCCTCTTATAGCTTATTGTTGTGTTTAACGTGATTTTATATCGTTCAGTCTTCATTTATTGTTATTACTCATTGAGTTGGAGTACTCACTTTACTCCCGGTACCCCTGTGTGCAGATTCGGGCGCTACAGGTCCTGCTAGCGAGGGTTGAGAGCTGTCCAGTCGATTTCCGGAGATTTACTAGGTAGCTTCCTGGCGATTCGTAGCCTAGTGCATTCTCCCTCTATCTTATTTTCTTCTGTTTCAGTTATGTAGTAGTGGAGTAGACTTCAGACTTCTAGTATTATATTAGATGCTCATGACTGGTGACATCCCGATGTCGGGCTGTGTTTTATTCCTCAAACTATTTTGTTACCTTATTTTGGGATTTTATTTTGTTAATGACTTAGTATTTATTATTTTAATTGCTTTGAGATGAATTGGGAATATGTCGGCTGGCCTTGTCTTCACGAGAGGCGCCATCACGACCGGGTCCGGGTTTAGGGTCGTGACAAGTTGGTATTAGAGCCTAGGTTACATAGGTTTCACGGGTCATCAACAGGTTTAGTAGAGTCTCGCGGATCGGTACGGAGACGTTTGTATTTATCCTCGAGAGGCTGCAGAACCTTTAGGAAAATTTCATATTCTTGAAATTCTTGTCGTGCGAATCTGTTGATCCGAGTACTAAACCTCTGTTATTCTATTCTCTCACAGATGGTGAGGACACGAGCGACCGGTCAGGATGGACGACCACCAATAGCTGGAGCCATTAGAGGCGAGGACGTGGCCGAGGACGTGGTAGGGGCAGAGGTGCAGCCCACACAGCAGCTGGGGCAGCACCTGCAGATCCACCAGCCGCCCCAGTTCAGGAGCAGGTCCCAGTTGTGGACACTCCAGCAGCACCAGCTCAGGCACCAGTTGTGCCCATTGTGATTCCGGGTCTTCAGGAGACTTTGGCCCAGATTTTGACAGTATGTACGAGTCTTGCTCAGGCGGTCGCGGTCTCTACTGCCGCAGCCACTTCTCAAGCAGGGGGACGCTCTCAGACTCCCGCCGTCCGCACGCCCGATCAAGTGGTTCAGGGATTGCAGACACCGGAGGCACCACTAGCCCAGCCGGTGGCAGCTGCTCAGTGTTACGTAGCTCCAGTTATGCCAGAGGACGAGCAGCGTAGATTGGAGAGGTTTGGCAGACTCCAGCCTCCTACTTTCAGTCGTGTAGAGGGCGAGGACGCCCAGGGTTTCTTAGACAGATGTCAGAGGATTCTTCGCATCGCGGGTATTATGGAGACCAGCGGGGTTGCATTCACGACCTTTCAATTTACCGGAGCTACCTTCACTTGGTGGGAGGCATATGAGAGGCGTAGGCCTGTTGGTTCGACACCTCTTACTTGGCAGCAGTTCTCCGCTCTCTTTTTGGAGAAGTATGTTCCACAGTCCCGTAGGGAGGAGCTGCGTAGGCAGTTCGAGCAGTTGAGACAGGGGGATATGACTGTTACTCAGTACGAGATGAGGTTCTCAGAGTTATCTCGACATGCTATTTGGCTGCTTGCTACGGAGAGAGAGAGGATCAGGAGGTTTGTTGATGGCCTCACCTACCAGCTTCGGGTTCTCATGACTAGGGAGAGAATGTCAGGTGCTACGTTTGAGGAGGTTGTGGATATTGCTCGTGAGATTGAGTCAGTTCGTCGCCAGGAGCACGAGGAGATGGAGGCCAAGAGGCCTCGAGGTCATGGTAGTTTTGGGGGCGCTCCTTCGAGGGGCCAGTATCAGCACAGTAGAGGCCGTCAGTTCAGGCATGCTCGGTCAGCTCGCCCAGGTTATCGTGGGGCATCATCAGGCCATGGTTCTCATGGTTCTCAGCAGGGTCATTCCTCACTCAGTGCACTTCCAGCCCAGGGTTCGTCCCGTGCTCCATCAGTACAGGATTTTTCTACGCCAGGTGCGTCTGCTAGTCATTCCGGTGCTAGGGGTTCCCATCAGACCCCGTCTCCAGCACCCGGGAGTTGCTATGAGTGTGGAGAGATGGGTCACATGTGGAGGCAGTGTCCTCGTTGTCTTGGGGGTTCATCTCAGCAGAGGGGTCAGCCATCAGCCTCAGCCCCAGCCACTTCACCACCCACCCACCCAGCTAGGGGTGGAGGACAGTCATCTAGGGGTCGCCCCAGAGGGGGAGGTTGATCCGGTGGTGGTCAGGCCCGCTTCTATGCACTTCTAGCTAGGCATGATGCGATTGCTTCAGATGCGGTGATTACAGGTATTATCTCAGTCTGCCGCAGGGATGCTTCTGTGTTATTTGACCCTGTATCTACTTTCTCTTATGTGTCTTCTTATTTTGCCCATTATTTGGATATGCCCTGCGAGTCCCTCATTTCTTCTGTTCATGTCTCTACGCCGGTGGGCGATACAGTTGTGGTAGACCGTGTGTACCGATTGTGCGTTGTTCTATTGGGGGTCTGGAGACCCGAGTGGATCTATTGTTGTTATGTATGGTGGACTTTGATGTTATTTTGGGCATGGATTGGTTATCTCCGTGCCGGGCTATTCTGGACTGTCATGCCAAGACAGTGACGTTAGCTATGCCTGGTGTGCCATGGATTGAGTGGCAAGGTTCGACCGATTATGTTCACAGCAGGGTGATTTCTTTCTTGAAGTCCCAGCATATGGTTGGGAAAGGTTGTCTTTCGTATCTAGCTTTTGTGAGGGATGTCAGTACAGAGACTTCCAGTATTGATTCTGTTCCAGTTGTGAGGGATTTTCCCGATATGTTTCCTGCAGACCTGCCGGGCATGCCACCAGACAGGGATATTGATTTTGGTATTGACCTGGTGCCGGGCACTCAGCCCATTTCTGTTCCACCATATCGTATGGCACTAGCGGAGTTGAAGGAGTTAAAGGAGCAGCTTCACGAGCTCCTTGACAAGGGGTTCATTCGTCCTAGTGTGTCACCATGGGGTGCACCGGTTCTTTTTGTGAAGAAGAAGGATGGCACGATGAGAATGTGCATTGATTACATGCAGTTGAACAAGGTAACAATTAAGAACAAGTAACCTTTGCCTCGTATCGATGATTTGTTCGACCAGCCTCAGGGAGCGAGAGTGTTCTCCAAGATTGATCTCCGCTCAGGTTATCACCAGTTGAAGATCAGGGACTCAGATATACTTAAGACAGCTTTCAGGACCAGATATGGTCATTATGAGTTCTTGGTGATGTCTTTCGGGCTGCCCAATGCCCCAGCAGCGTTCATGCATTTGATGAACAGCGTGTTTCGGCCGTATCTTGACTCGTTTGTCAAAGTCTTCATTGATGATATCTGGTATACTCGCGTAGTCAGGAGGAGCACGCGGAGCATTTGAGAGTGGTGTTGCAGAGATTGAGGGAGGAGAAGCTTTATGCAAAGTTCTCCAAATGTGAGTTTTGGCTCAGTTCAGTGGCTTTCTAGGGGCACGTGGTGTCCAGTGATGGTATTCAGGTTGACCCGAAGAAGATAGAGGCGGTTCAGAGTTGGCCCAGACCGTCCTCAGCCATAGAGATTCACAGTTTTCTTGGTTTGGCAGGTTATTATCGCCGGTTTGTTCAGGGATTTTCATCTATTGCATCGCCGTTGACCAAGTTGACTTAGAAGGGTGTTCCATTCCAGTGGTCTGATGAGTGCTTCCAGAAGCTCAAGACTGCCTTGACCACAGCTCCAGTGTTAGTATTGCCATCAGCTTCAGGTTCTTATATCGTGTATTATGATGCTTCGAGAGTTGGTATTGGGTGTGTTCTGATGCAGGAGGGTAGAGTTATTGCTTATGCTTCTCGTTAGTTGAAGCCTCATGAGAAGAACTACCATGTTCACGATTTGGAGTTGGCTGCCATTGTTCACGCGTTGAAGATTTGGAGGCATTATTTGTATGGTGTGTCTTGTGAGGTGTATACTGATCATCGTAGCCTCCAGCACTTGTTCAAGTAGAAAGATCTCAATTTGAGGCAGGGGAGGTGGTTGGAGTTGCTTAAGGATTATGACATTACTATCTTGTATCATCCGGGAAAAGCCAATGTGGTTGCCGATGCTTTGAGCCGAAAGGCGGTGAGTATGGGGAGTTTGGCATATATTCCGGTTGGGGAGAGACCTCTTGCAGTTGATGTTCAGGCTTTGGCCAATCGGTTCGTGAGGTTGGATATTTCAGAGCCCAGTAGGGTATTGGCTTGTGTGATTTCTCGGTTTTCCTTATATGAGCGCATCAGAGAGCGCCAGTATGATGATCCTCATCTGCTTGTCCTTAAGGACAGAGTTCAGCATGATGATGCCAGAGATGTGACTATCGGTGATGTTGGGGTGTTGAGGATGCAGGGCCGGATATGTGTGCCTAATGTGGATGGGCTTCGGGAGTTGATTCTGGAGGAGGCCCGTAGCTCGCGGTATTCCATTCATCCGGATGCTGCGAAGATGTATCAGGATCTGAGACAACATTATTGGTGGAGGAGAATGAAGAAAGACATTGTGGGGTTGTAGCTCGGTGTCTCAATTGTCAGCAGGTGAAATATGAACATCAGAGACCGGGTGGCTTGCTTCAGCGGATGGATATTCCAGAGTGGAAGTGGGAGCGGATCACCATGGACTTTGTAGTTGGGCTCCCACGGACTTTGAAGAAGTTCGATGCTATTTGGGTGATTGTGGATTGGCTGACCAAGTCCGCGCACTTCATGCCTATCTGTACTACTTATTCTTCAGAGCGGTTGGCAGAGATCTATATCCGGGAGATTGTTCGGTTGCATGGTGTCCCAGTTTCAATCATTTCAGATCGGGGCACTCAGTTTACTTCACAGTTTTGGAGGTTTGTACAGCGAGAGTTGGGTACTCAGGTTGAGTTGAGCACGGCTTTTCACCCTCAGACGGACGGGCAGTCCGAGCGCACTATTCAGATATTGGAGGACATGTTACGCGCTTGTGTCATTGATTTTGGAGGGTCATGGGATCAGTTTCTACCGCTCGCCGAGTTTGCTTATAACAACAGTTACCAGTTGAGTATTCAGATGGCTCCATATGAGGCTTTGTACGGGAGGCGGTGTAGATCTCCAGTTGGTTGGTTTGAGCCGGGCGAGGCCAGGCTATTGGGTACAGATTTGGTGCAGGATGCTTTAGACAAGGTGAAGGTGATTCAGGAGAGACTTCGTACAACGCAGTCGAGGCAAAAAAGCTATGCTGACAGGAAGGTTCGGGATGTGTCCTACATGGTTGGGGAGACGGTTCTGTTGGAGGTTTCACCCATGAAGGGTGTTATGATATTTGGAAAGAAGGGTAAATTGAGTCCGCGGTTCATTGGGCCTTTTGAGGTACTTCGGAGGATTGGGGAGGTGGCTTATGAGCTTGCTCTGCCACCCAGCTTGTCGAGTGTGCACCCGGTATTTCATGTTTCTATGCTCCGGAAGTATATTGAGGATCCGTCTCATGTCCTGGATTTCAGCACAATTCAGTTAGATGGCGATTTGACCTATGATGTGGAGCCAGCAGCTATTTTGGAGCATCAGGTTTGAAAGTTGAGATCAAAAGATATAGCTTCAGTGAAAGTGTAGTGGAGAGGTCGGCCCGTGGAGGAGGCTACCTGGGAGACCGAGCGGGAGATGTGGAGCAGATATCCTCACCTATTTGCGGCTTCAGGTATGTTTCTTGACTCGTTCGAGGACGAACGTTTGTTTAAGAGGGGGAGGATATAATGACCCGGCCGGTCGTTTCATGAGTTACCGCTCCGTTTCCCTCATTTCTGCTTCTATTTGCTTTGTTTATCAGTTCTATGTGTGATCGGGTTGGTTGGCTCGGGTTCGGAAAGGTTTTGGTAAGATTTGAGACACTTAGTCTCTTTTAAGAAAGCTTAAGTTGGAAAAGTCAACCGAATGTTGACTTATGTGTTAGAAGGCTCAGATGTGAGTACCGATGGTTTGGATAGCTTCGGGAGATGATTTGTGACTTAGGAGCGTGATCGGAATGTGTTTTGGAGGTCCGGAGTAGATTTAGGCTTGAATTGGCGAAATTGAGTTTTTGGCATTTTCCGGTTGATAGGTGAGATTTTGATATAGGGGTCGGAATGGAATTCCGGAAGTTGCAGTAGCTCCGTTATGTTATTTGGGATGTGTGTACAAAATTTCAAGTCATTCGGACGTGGTTTGGAATACTTTTTGATCAAAAGCGGAATGCGGAAGATTTTAGAACCTTAGGCTTGAATTCGATGTGTTTTGGTTGTTTTGATGTTGATTGAGGTGTTTTGAAGGTTGGTTTAAGTTTGAATGGTTGTATAAGACTTGTTGGTGCTTTTGGTTGAGGTCCCGGGGGCCTCGGGGTGATTTCGGATGGTTGACGGAAGGTTTGGAATTGAGTTTAAGAGCTGAAGCCTTTTGGTTGTTGTCATAACCGCATCTGCGGTTGAAGGATCTCAGGTGCGACCGCGCAGATGCGGGCGACAAGTTGCAGAAGCGGAAAAGGCCTAGGAAGGCTGTGACTGCAGAAGCGGTTAAGTGACCGCACCTGCGATGGCGCAGGTGCGGAGTGAGCATCGCAGATGCGATTTTGGCCGCTTAAGTGGAAACCGCAGGTGCGGCGCTTGGGACCACAGTAGCGGTCACGCAGGTGCGACCTCTGGACCGTAGGTGCGAAAAGCCTGGGTCAGAATGTTTATATTTCTTCCTTCGCGATTTTCAGATGGTTTCACCATTTTTAAACACGAATTTTGGAGCTTTGGGCGATCTTGGAGAGGGAATTCAAGGAGACTTCATTGAGGTAAGGTCTTGGACTATGAAAATTCGTTTCTATGGTATTGATTCACGGATTAGAGCTGTAATTAAGGTTAGAATTTGAGAAACTAGGGCTTGGAAACTTAGGCCTTTGATTGAGAATTTGAAGGACCATTTGTGGTCGGATTTTGGAACTTTTGATATGTATGAACTCGTGGGGAGATAAGGAATCTAATGACGTAAAATTTATCGAATTCCGAGATGTGGGCCTGGGGTTCGGGTTTGGTTAATTTCGGGATTTGCGTTGTTTTTTGATTATTTTCGAGTGGGCCTTGTCCCTTTAGCATATTTTGATGATTACGTTCTGATTTTGGTAGATTCGGAGCATCCGGAGGCCGATTCGAGGGGCAAAAGCATTGCGAGCTAGATTTTGGGCCGGATTGAGGTGAGTAATAATTTTAAATGTTGTCCTCAGGGTATGAAACCCCGGATTACACAGCGTTAGGCTATGTTGAGGTGACGCACACGCTAGATGACGAGCGTGGAGTCGTGCACCGTTGGGGAGTGTGACTTAGTCCATTCCGAATGACTGTTTTACTGTATATTTGATTGCAATTTGTCTGATGTTATCATGTTTTGGGCTAAATATCATATTTGGGCTTCGTGCCAACTATCTGGACCCTTAGGGGATATTTACTGCTATTTTCCTCACTGTTATGACTTTATACTTGCACTCAGTCATACTATATTTTACTGTTTTCATAACTCAGCCATGCTTACTCTGTTTTAAACCCTTTAAATGATATTTTAAAAGATATTTTGAGTTGAGCATCATGTTTACTGTTGCCCGAGGGGCATATGAGATTCTAGCTGAGTAAGGCCGAGGGCCTGTGTTATGAGGACACTTTTGGGTCGGGCCGCACGCTGCAGCAGTGATATACTGATTATGATAATGAGGCCGAGGGCCTGAGATTGTACGCCACGAGGTGGCTTGTGATTGATATGAGGCCGAGAGCCTGTTGATGATGCCATGAGATGGCTTGATATTGCGCTTGGGCCGTAAGGGGCCCCTCCCGAAGTCTGTACACCCCCAGTGAGCGCGGGTACCCATTATGATTTGAGATATAGCTCGAGGGGCTGGTATTGTTTTGTGATGTTGCGCAAGGGGCTGATACTGTTGTTACTGTGCCCGAGGGGCCGTTCTTATGTGTTTACCTTTTCTAGCTGCTTCCCTTTATTTGTTTAACTGCTTAACAGGTATTTTTATGGGATTTCGCTGTTTAATTGCGTTTAATGATTTTGTCCTGCCTCTTATAGCTTATTGATGTGTTTAACGTGATTTTATATCGCTCAGTCTTCATTTGTTGTTATTACTCACTGAGTTGGAGTACTCACTTTACTCCCTGCATCCCTGTATGCAGATTAGGGTGCTACAGGTCCTGCTAGCGAGGGTTGAGAGCTCTCCAGCAAATTTCCGGAGATTTACTAGGTAGCTGCTCGGCGATTCGCAACCCAGTGCATTCTCCCTCTATCTTATTTCCTTCTGTTTCAGTTATGTAGTAGTGGAGTAGACTTCATACTTGTAGTATTATTTTAGATGCTCATGACTGGTGACACCCCGATGTCGGGCTGTATTTTATTCCGCAAATTATTTTGTTACCTTATTTTGGAATTTTATTTTGATAATGACTTAGTATTTATTATTTTAATTGCTTTGAGATGAATTGGGAGTGTGTCGGCTGGCCTTGTCTTCACGAGAGGTGCCATCACGACCGGGTCCGGGTTTAGGGTCATGACAAAACTGTATTCTCTGCATCCTCTCCTTGGTTAGCAATTTGTTTTGACATGCCAGCCATACTATAAATCTCTGATTAGGAAGCATTATTTTACTCCATATTAGCTTTACTTCCCCTGTCTTAGATAGAGGTCCCAACATATGCTGATAGCTCTTAGACATGGAGTATTCTCCTGTTTTTGACAGCCTGTATTTATCTCCTTGATACCTTCCTGCTATTTGAAGCTTAAGAGAGTTCAATTTCTTCCAATACCAGCTACAGTCTGTTGGTGGTTGGTGTTCCCATATACTTGCCTTATCCTTTATGTATATACTGTTAACCCATTTGACCCATAGTGTGTCTTTTTTCCTAGCTAATTGCCATAGAAGTTTACCTACTGCAGCAATATTCCATTTGCAGCAACTTTTGATGTTTAAACCTCCATACTGTTTAGGAATACAGACCCTTTCCCATGCTACTAGGTTAACCTTCTTTTTGTCTTCAGTGGCACCCCACAGGAAGTCTCTGGATTTCTTGTCAACAAGCTTTACCACACTTTGAGGCAGAATAAACACAGCACTCCAGAAGTTGTATATAGAAAATAGTACTGCCATTATTATTTGCAATCTCCTAGCATATGACAGTTGCCTTGTATAAGCTGTAATTTTGCTTGTGATCTTATCAACTAATTGCTTGCAATCTATCTTATTCCACTTCCTTGATGTAAGAGGAAGGCCTAGGTACCTTATAGGAAACATCCCTAAAGTGAACCCAGTAATCTTCAGCATATTCTGCCTTGTCACCTCATCTACCCCTGCTACAAACATGCTAGATTTATCTATGTTTGCCTCCAAACCTATAACATCACTGAAATGATGTAATGCCTCCATCACTCTAGCTATGGATTTCAGATTTCCTTTACAGAAAATCATCAAGTCGTCCGCAAATACTAAGTTAGTTAACTTTGTTTCCTTACACATGGGGTGATATCTGAAGTCGGGGAGATCACTCATCTTACCAAGAACCCTTGACAGATATACCATTACTAGAACAAATAAGAGGGGTGAGATAGGATCCCCTTGCCTAAGGACCCTCCTGCCTTCAAAATAGCCATCGTTTTCTCATTAATTCTAATAGAGAACTGGATTGTAGTCACACAAGTCATCACCAGTTTAGTGAATGAATCTGAAAATCATCACCAGTTTAGTGAATGAATCTGGAAATCCAAATCCTTTCAGAGCTTCCTCTATGAAAACCCAGTTGATCATATCATATGCCTTTCTCAAATCAATTTTCATAAGGCACCTAGGAGATGTTTTCCTATTATAGTGTCTCGGTAAGTCATGGCAGATAAGGAAATTATGAATCAAAGATCTACCTTCAACAAAAGCTGCCTGGTTTTCAGCTACTAGTATTGATACAGCTTTCTTGAGCCTCTTGTACAACATCTTGGAAATGCATTTGTATATGACATTGCATCAAGAAATTGGTCTGAATTGACTTGCAAACTCTGGGACTGGAACTTTGGGGATCAAACATATTACTGTTGAGTTGACTTGCCTTAACAATTTGCCATTCTCCATGAATTCCAATATAGCTGCTGTAACATCATTACCAATGATACTCCAAGCTTCCCTATAGAAACCACTACCATAACCATCTGGACCTGGACTTTTGTTCACATCTATACTGAACATAGCCTGTTTCACCTTCTTGACTGTGAAAGGTTGTATGAGTTCCATCTGCTGTATAACATTCAGTGTAGTGCCATTCTTCAGAAAGCTATGAAATGCTTTTGCTCTTCTTCTTTCTTTCCTTCCTAGCATAGTTTCATAGTAATCTACCAGAACATTTGCTATGCTTACATTATCTGTTGCTAGTTCCCCATTTTGATCCTTGATCTGTGTGATGGCTTGTTGCAATCTTTTGTGTCTGATTACTGAGTAGAAGTACCTAGTGTTGTCATCTCCTAGCTTAATCCAGCTTGCTTTGCTCCTTTGTAATAGAAACATTTCAGCTAGATAAGAGGAATTCCTGAATTTCTGGTACATGGTTGTCTCCTGTTCTTGTAAAGCTTTATTAGAGGGGTCAAAATACAATCTATTATGTGCTTGGTTTAAAGCTGCCCTATCTTCCTCAGCCTTTTTTAAGATATTCCTGAAGTGCTGTTGATTGAGCTTCTTCAATGCCTTCTTTAGTAGCTTCAGTTTCTTAACTACTTGGAACATATTGCACCCTGCTACTTGTTGCTGCTAACCCTGTGTTACAACCTCTATAAACTGAGGGTGTAAAGCCCACACATTGCAGAATTTAAAAGCTCTAGCCCTCTTCCCTCCTCTTGTATCTTTCTTTATTCTAAGCGGACAATGATCACTTATTCCCTCCATTAGATATACAGCCTGAACCACTGGCATATTATCCAGCCACTCTCTATTTACAAATGCCCAATCAATTTTTGAAAAAACTCTATTATCATCATGTTTGTCATTCCATGTGTATCTACAACCTCCACATGGTAACTCCATGAGTTCACAAGAATCAATACACTCTTGGAAATCCACCACTTCACCCATAGTAACTGGAAGTCCTCCTATTCTATCATCTGCTTGCAGGACAGAGTTTAAATTCCCTGTTACCAACCATGGTTGATTTATTCCTCCACTCATACTTTATAATGTTGCCATAGACTTCTTCTTTCTTCCCTTGTATTAAAAGCGTACACAGCTGTCATATAAAACTCCTTCTGCAGAACAGCATCTTTAACTAGACATGTTATACTTTGGGCAGTACCACTTATGTACCTGACTTGATAGTAATCAGGTCTCCATGCTACAACTACTCGACCATTATAATGATACTCTACATTTGTAATGTACTTCCATCCTCCAAACATATTATTTATTACTTTCTCCATATTGCCAGTTTTCACCTTAGTCTCTAGTAAGTTTACTAAACCTATATTTTCATTAGTACAAAGGAGTTTTACCTCCTTTTGTTTGTTAGGAGTATTTAAGACCCTAACATTCCAGCTTAGCATGCTATCCATGACCTTGTGGAGATAGGACAGTGCCTCCCCCATTTGAGACTTGTCTGCTTTGTGATTGTCTTCTTGTACTGCTCTCACTTAGCACACTGAAAGTGTTGTGTTCTGCTGAAGAATGTTGTATTTGTTCCTTAGGACCCATCCTTCTGCATTCATCTTTCCTCCTATAGTTTTTATTGACTCCTTCTCCCCTACTGGCTTTGTGATTTCAACTCTTGATGCTGCTAGTGCTTGGTTATTCTCTCCCTGTTCTTTGTTTGTGTCTTTTACTTCTGGATCAACGGTCTGTTGCTTTGGAGGAGCTGTTTGCTTCTTCCTCCTACAATCTTCCTCCGAGTGACCATACTTGTGACACTGTTTACATAATACTGGCTTCCAGTCATATTGGATTCTTTGTTCAATCAATGCACCTTTTTCATTCCTGAATTGCACCTTGTCAGGCAGGGGAGAATCCACATCTACCTCTATAAGGAGTCTAGCAAAATTGAGACCTATCTTGTTCTCTGTATTCCTGTCCACCATAAGGGGCTTACCTATCATGCTTCCTATCTTGTTGAGCCCTTTAGGACCCCAGTACTTGAAGTCCAATCCAGGTAGTTTCACCCAAATTGGAACAGTATAGAGTTCCTCCCTGGTAAACTCCATATCCTTATGCAATTCCTTGACAATGAATGGCTTGTTGTCAAAATGATAAATCCCTCCCTGCAGCACCTCATCTTTCCCAATTACATTACTTAGTTGTTTTACGGTATTAGAATGTAACTTATATAGGGGCCTTGTCATTAACAGCTTCAAATTGTTATAAAAAGTTATTTCTGAATTAAATATTATAAAAATCTGTACAAATATTATTTTAATCGATTATAATCAGTCATTTATCTCTTTATTTATGTTACCAAATTTACACACAATTGCATATCATTAGTATCACCTTAACATGATTTATTTATTTTAAGATTATGCATGGTTAGTACACTTTAATTTAATTTCCAAAATATGATAAAATAGTTAGCCGGCAATGCAGGATGCATTATATAGTCAAAGACGACGGAAGCTGGCCGGTCAAAGAGTGACATGATGTTCTCTTACTCCCTCCATCTCATATTATTTGTCATGATTCACTTGTACACGTCCCTTAAGATAAATTAATTAAGATGAAATTTCGACTACTTTACCCTTATTCATGTCTTAATATGTAATCTTTTTTCAGTATTTGAACAAAGTATACATGATTGAAGTGTTTGTAGTCTTCAAGGTTAATTATTATTAAGAGTAAAAGAGGAAAAAGATAATTAATTTTGTCTTGAACTTCTGAAGAAGTGACAAATAATTTGAGACAATTATTTGTAATAATCACGACTGATAATATGAGACGGAGGGAGTATCTTCTTGCATGTTTTTCACCCTAGCAAAATACACTGGTCTCAACTCAATTGAGGTCCTGTAGTTTGGGAATGAAGTTCTTGTCGGCAAAAACACTTAAGCCTTTCATAATGAGCTCTCTAACGTAAATGTAAATTTCGAATATCAAATACTCTTTTCGGTCCACAATAAGTGATCAACTTGCTTTTGGCATGCCCATTAAGAAAATACTAAATTCTATAAAAAAATACCTAGTATGACTAAACTACCCTAATTAAATATTTAATGTGAGGAGTAAGAAAACTTTTTAAGGAATATGTACATAAGAGTAATTTTGTAAAAGTAAATTGAATTTTTTTAATTATTTAAATAGATACTTATTTTGGACCAAAATAAAAAAAGCAAATTAGACGTAGACACTCATGGTCCCTTAGTAGGGCGTGTAAGAATAATACTGAATATGGTAAATTTATAATGTTAAGATTATAATATTAGGGATTAGTTATGTTACTGTTTGGTTTGATATAAAAAAATAATATGCATTGCATAGGAGTGTATACATGCTTATCCATGCATTAGAAATTATGGTATTAATAATGCCATGATTTGCTATGTATTAGTTATCCATAAGAGAATACCAAACAGCAGAGACAGATCCAGGATTTAAACTATATGGGTTCAACCTTCAAGGTTTTTAGCATTAAACATCATATTTTTAAAATTATGAGTTCATATCTGTTATTTATTGATTTTAATAAATTTTACACATAAATTTATACAACGCAATAAAAGTATTGGGTTCATTGTTCAATTGAACCCGGTACTAAAGGGCTGAATTCGCTCATGCCAAATAGAGTGTATAACTAATATATATATTAGTTATACATAGGTTGAAAAATACTATCAAACAAGGGATTAATAATATCAAAGCTAATACATATATTACTTTCTCCTGATACATCCTACCGAATGACAACTAAGATTTTATTTGGCTAAACTTTGGTATTGAGCACCATACCAAGTAAAGTGACGCAAGAAAGGAGGAGAGGGAAAGAGGGAATTAACTACCAATACACTGCATCAGTTAGATTGATAATATACAATAACAATAACAATAAACCGGTATATTCACACATGTGAGGTCTGGGGAGGTTCATAATCTTACCCTTACCTAGTGAAGGTAGAGAGGATATTTTCAATAGATACTCGACTCAGAAAAGGTGGGAAAATAATAATAATAATAATAATAATAATAATAATAATAATAATAATAATAATAATAATAAAAAGAAGAAGAAGAAGGAGTAAGAGGAGGAGGGGGAGGAGGAAGATGAGGAGGAGAGAGAATAAAAAGAAGAAGAAAGGAAAAAGCAGTACCAAATAGTAACAATAGGGAAATACGATAATCGAAGCGAATTAAACAACATGACTTAATATAGATATAAGAATATGAAGGTACATGAGTGCTACTAGAGTTACTGGTAAGAAAAGGGGAAACTTTCAATTATCCACTGATCTTCTACACTAATCCTCGACCTTCACACCCTCCTATCAAGAGTCATGTCCTCAGTAAGCGCTAAAGCAACGCCATGTCCTGCCTAGTAACCTCTCCCCAGGACTTTTTTGGCCTACCTAGACCTCTTCCCAAACTCGCCATGGCCAACCTCTCACACCTCTTAACGGGAGAACCAATGCTTCTCCTCTTAACGTGCTAGAACCATCTCAGCATCGACTCCCGCATCTTGTCCTCCATGGAGGCCACTCCTACTTTGTCCCGAATAACTTCATTCCTAATTTTATTTCCCCTGGTATACCCACTCATCCATCTCAACATCCTCATTTACGCTACTTTCATCTTCTAAACATGGGAGTTCTTGACTGGCCAACATTTAGCCCCATATAACATAGTTGGTCTAACCACCACTTTGTAGAATTTACCCTTAGGTTTTGGTGTCATGTTCTTATCATATAGAACACCGGATGAGAGCCTCCATTTCATCCATTATGCTCCAATACTATGTATGACATCCTCGTCAATCTCCCTGTTACCTTGAATTATAGATCTGAGATACTTGAAATTACCTCTCTTGGGGATAACTTCAGTATCAAGCTTCACATCCACGTCCGCTTTATGAGTCACGTCACTGAATTTGCACTCCAATATTTGACGAGCGCAAAACACAACACGAAATTGATGCTCGCTAGCCAAAGATAATATAGTTTAATTATCGTCTCCACATGGATTAGATTTAAATAGTTTTCAAATAATTTCTAGTTTAACGCTTTTCAGGATGACTAATACTTTGATTGGAATGACTATGAACTAAAACTAAAGTAACTAACAATTGATCCTAGAGAACTAGGGAGCAGAGCAATAGGTTATTATCAAGACGAAGTTAAGGGTTTTGGCATGATAGATGCAAGACTGCTATTCTGAATTTGACACTGTTATATTTCACACTTAAAGTTCTATCGATTCTCACGAATTCAATATGTGATTAGCATATACTTCCAATTCAGATTCCTCTCTCGATTAAATCTAAATCTTTCAAATAAACTAATGTGAAGTACGGTGAAACTTGTAAGAATCGATTGGTAGGAATGATCTAAGAGAAATTTCTCGCAAATATTTCTAAATCTTAATTTAAATGGTAACTCAAAAAGCTCTCTCGATTACTTCAAAGAATCACCAAAATAAACTAAGGCATACGCTGCAGTAATATTTAATAAGATGTTTCTCTTTTGATTAAATACTATAAAGAACAAAACTAATATTAAAGCTCCTCCAATAAATTCATGCAATTTAACGGTTGTCAAATCCATAAACAGCAACCAAGTCACCAAATCATGTCTAACCCTAAGGTAAACTACTTCATAGATATGGAGAAAGTTATTACAAATAAAGTTAAAGAATAAGAAAATATTAATCCAACGTCATAATCCAAACTCGCGTATTGAACTGGTAGAAGGAAGATGAAATATCATGTCTTGAAGATTCCAATGCTCTCCAAAAGCTCCCAGGTCAAAGTCCTCTCAAAATTGTATTATTGGTGTATTTATACTATGTATAAGCGGGTCTGAATGGAACTACCCTTTTCAAGCGGAAGTAGGAAATTACTCTAAGAAAAATGCATAGACGCGGTGCCCATGGTGCGCCGCATTAGTGAAATTTTTTAGAGAGGTAAAAAATTTTACTCTACAAGAATTTTGCACTAGCACCTCGCGCCCGCAGGGCAGTAGTGTATTTTTTTCGGAGTAATTATTTTTTCTTAATTTTTAACCTACAGACTTGGTCCTCGAATCCCGTACATGATTCCGGCTTAATCTTTGGGCTTCTACTCAGACTTTAAAGCTCCAATTCATCCATTTTAGCTCTAAACTTGCTTCTCAAATCGAAATCACATCCTACACAGTATAACATACGTAATAAGTATAAAGTACCAACAAATAGGCTCAAATACAATCAAAGTGTAGTAATTAGAGTGCGAAATATTGTTAAAAACGTGAGTTCCTAGCCTATCATCAAGATTCTATATTGGTCATGCTCAACTTGAAACCTTTAGACTCCAAGATTTGTCTCCAAACTTCTAGGCTCCAACCTTGCTTTAACCCCGCCTCACATCTCGTCAATCAACACTATGTCATCGGCAAATATATGTACCATGGAACCTCCCCTTGAATGTGTCGCGTCAGTACGTCCATTGCCAAGGAAAATAAAAACGGGCTAATTAAGAGCTGTCTGGTGAAAGCCTATTATAACTGGAAAGTGTTCCGAGTTACCTCCCACAGTCCTCACCCGAGTCTTAGCAACATCGTACATATCCTTAGTCACCCTAGTGTACGCAACCAAAACGCTGCTAACTTCAAAACACCTCTACAGAACCTCCATTGGGACTTTATCATACACGTTCTCAAGGTCAATGAATACCATATGCAAGTCCTTCTTCCTTTCTCTATACTGCTCCACTAATCTCCTCACCAAATGAATAGCTTTCGTAGTTGGACGCCCGGTATGAATCCCAATCGGTTATTCGAAAATAGACACGCTCCTCCTCACACTGACTTCCATCACCCTCTCCCAAACCTTCATAGTGTGACTCAACAACTTTAAAAAACATCGCACAAGAATTTCATATGTAATTTATTAATCTGTACTCTGTGCTGAAAGCACATTTTTTCTATTACAACTTAGCAATAGTATCAACATACCCAATTGGCCAATAATTCGGGAAAAAACAAAAGATAAAAGAATAGAAAGTGAACAAAGTGATAGGACTTGTTGGGACTCATTTAAAAATAAAGTTCACACTTTTATGATAGAGAGAAATGTGAAAGCACGTGTGGAACTCTCGCCATCAATAATATTAACTTACAAGTTAAGAGTCTTTCTTCTTTTTATAAAATTTTATATTTGTCAAATATTATCACATAAATGATGCAAAATTAAAGTAATTAACAATAAAGTAACATATGTCCAACTAAAATAAGAAAAACTATAGAAATTCAAACTCGAGATATTACAGTTGTAATTGTAACTTCTATCACATATTAGTTGTCTTGGTAGGCGACTACTTCTATTTATTACCTTTAGCTACATCTATTTGTTCTATTATGTAAATTGCACGCGCAAATTGTTTGATTGTATATTTTGACATTGTACAAGTAATAGCCTGTTTGGTCAAGTTTCAAAAATAAGCTTATTTTGCTAAGTACTTTTTTTCAAAAATAATTTTCTCAAAAGTACTTTTGGTAAGAAGCAATTTGTGTTTGACTAATTAATTCGAAAAGCACTTCTTATCACGACTCGGATTTTTCACCCCCGGGAGTCCTGCTGGAGCCTACTCGTGAAAGCTAGACAAGCCAACTATTACGTTTCTACACAATAACAATCTACCCCAACAGTTATAAACATAAACTAAAGTAAAATAGATGATAAATGCGGAAGAGTTAAATTAAATCCAAATACTCCAATACATATCTACCCACGAATCTGGTGTCACAAATTCACGAACAACTAAGATTTTTACTACAAATACCAGTCTGGAAAGAAAAGTACAACTGTTCTCGAAATGAAAAGAGACAGCAGAAAAGCTAAACAGAGAAGGGGAACTTTAGGCTCTATTGACGCCAGCAGATCTACCTGAGTCTCCCTGGATTGAAGACAACTACCTCAGCTACTCACTGGGCCCGGTACCGAAATCTGCACAAAAGAGTGCAGAGTGTAGTATCACTACAACCGACCCCATGTAGTGAGTAAGTGTCGAGCCTAACCTCGGCAAAGTAGTGACGAGGCTAGGACACGACAATCATATATACCTGTGCAGTTAAATCATATACAAGCAGAAACATAACAACAGAAATCAATAGAATAAAGAGGGAAGGGGACATGCTGCGGGGAAATATCAGGTTCTAACAGTAAATCAATATGGAAACATCATTAAGGAAACACAATGAACATTATATATAAAGCAACAAGAAAAATGAAACGGTAACACATGCACGGCATCACCCTTCGTGTTTTTACTCTCGTCATCACCATATAAATCAACAAAATTGGCACGGCATCACCCTTCATGCATTACCTCACAATATAGGCACGGCATCACCCTTCGTGCATTAACTCTCAAATCGTGGCACGGCATCACCCTTCGTGCATTAACACTCATAATATCGGAACGGCATCACCCTTCGTGCATTACACTCTCTCACAATAACATGCACGACATCACCCTTCGTGCTTTACACTCTTCCTCACCCAAACAACAGAAAACAATATGTCCCGGCAAGGGAATCAACAATATCAACAATTATATCCCGGCAAGGGAATCAACAATATCAATAATAATATCCCGGCAAGGGAATCAACAATATCAACAATAATATCCCGGCAAGGGAATCAACATTATTAACGAACGTCCAGGCAAGGGATTCAGCTATAACCAATCTCTTTACAAAATGAAACTTCAATTTGAGTCAATACTCAACAATAGTCAATAACCAAGAAACTTTCATAAGCTTTATGCAACATTAATAATCCTCAATTTGAGCATGATCGTTACATAATAGAGTCACAACAATCATGGTACAAGACTTACGGGCATGCTTGACACCAACGTATAGGTACTAGTCACTACACCTATACGTCATACTCGATACAAACACATAGCAAATAGACCACAACTCCTATTCCCTCAAGCTAAGGTTAAGCCAAAAACTTACCTCGATTCCACGGACAAATTAAGCCTCTACTACCGCTTTACCTCTCGGTTCCACTTCCAATTCGCTTGTATCTAGCCACAAATTACTTAACGATATCAATAAATGCTAAATAAACCAATTCTAGTGCATGAAAATAGGTTTCCCATTGTTTTCCCCCAAAAGAAAAAAATCGACCCCGGGCCCGCTTGGTCAAAACCTGAAGTTCGAAACAAAACCTGATCACCCATTCCCCCATGAACTCAAATATATAATTTGTTTTGAAATCGGACCTCAAATCGAGGTCCAAATCCCCAAAATTTAAAAATTCTAAGTTCTACCCAAAAACACCCAATTTCCCCATGAAAACCCTTGATTTTGAAATGAAATCATGTAAAAAGATGTATTAGATTGAAAGAAATGAGATAGAAATGACTTACTAATGATTTGGAAGAGTATGTGCCTTTGAGAAATCGCCCAAGATGTTTTAGGGTTTGAAGAGTTTGGAAAATGGGAAAAGTCCCGTCAAAATTTCACTTAGCAGGTCTCTGATATCGCAATTGCGACCAGGGGTTCGCAATTGCGAACCCTGAGAATTTCTGCTAGCTTCGCAAATGCAAAGAAACTGTCGCATTTGCGACCCTGACCAATTTCTGTCAACTTCGCAATTGTGAAGCAAGGGTCGCATTTGCGATGAAGGGCCTGCCCAGGCTTGGTTCGCAATTGCGACATTTGGTCGCATTTCCCAAGCCTGACCACTTCGCAAATGCGAAGCCTGATCTCGCAATTGCGAGATCAGTGGCCTGGGCAAAAATACCAGATACCAGCAATTTTTCCTAAGTCCAATTTCACTCCGTGGCCTATCCAAAACTCACCCGAGCTCTCGGGGCTCCAAACCAATCATGCATGCAAGTCTAAAAATGTCATACGGACTTGCTCGTGCGATCAAATCATCAAAATAACATCAACAACTATGAATTAAACCTCAAATTCATGAAATCACTCAAGAACATTGAAATTTCTATTTTCTCAACGATAGGTCCGTTTTATACCAAACGAACTCCGATTCTTACCAAATTATTATTTTAAACTTGTACCAGGCTCCCAAACCAAGATACGGGCCCGATACAATCAAGAAATTATATCAATTCACTTCTAAAAGCCTTTATATTTTCCAGCAAACAATTTTCTTTAAAAATCCTTTTCTCGGGCTTGGGACCTCGGAATTCGATTCCGGGCATGTCCCATTTTTTTACTACGGGCCCTACGAGACCGTCGGATCACGGGTCAGGGTCCGTTTACCAAGAATGTTGACCAACGTCAACTTTAATCAATATTAAAGGCCAATTTCATTATTTTTCTAAAATTTCACATAAAGGATTCCTGAAAACGCGCCCGGACTGCGCATGCAAATCGAGGTGAGACAAAAGGAGGTTTTCAAAGCCTCGGAATACAGTTTTGACTTATAAAACAAGGGATGACCTTTAGGGTCATCACATTCTCCAGCTCTAAAACAACCATTCGTCCTCGAACGGACATAGAAAAGTACCTGAGTCGGTGAAAAGATGAGGATAACGGCTCCGCATATCGGACTCGGACTCCCAGGTCGCTGCCTCAACAGGCTGACCCCTCTACTGAACACGAACCGAAGGAAAACTCTTCGATCTCAACTGACGAACCTGCCGGTCTAGAATAGCTACCAGCTCCTCCTCGTAGGACAAGTCCTTGTCCAACTGGACAGTGCTGAAGTCTAACACGTAGGATGGATCGCCGTGATACTTCCGAAGCATGGACACATGAAACACTGGATGCACGACTGATAAACTCGGCGGCAACGCAAGTCTGTAAGCCACCTCTCCCACTCGATCAAGAATCTCAAAAGGACCAATGAATTTAGGGCTTAACTTGCCCTTCTTTCCAAATCTCATCACGCCCTTCATAGGAGACACTCGAAGCAACACCCGCTCGCCAACCATGAATCCACATCACGAACCTTATGGTCGGCATAACTCTTTTGCCTGGACCGAGCTGTATGAAGCCTATCCTGAATGATCTTAACCATGTCTAGGGCATCCTGCACCAAATCCGTACCCAACAACCGAGCCTCTCCCGGCTCAAACCACCCAACTGGCGATCGACACCGTCTACCATATAATGCCTCATAGGGGGCCATCTGGATGCTCGACTGGTAGCTGTTGTTGTAGGCAAACTCCGCTAATGGCAAGAACTGACCCCACGAACCTCCAAAGTCAATAACACATGCTCGGAGCATATCCTCCAAAATCGGAATAGTACGCTCGGACAGTCCGTCCGTATGAGGATGAAATGTTGTGCTCAAATCGACCCGAGTACCCAACTCACGCTGAACTGCCCTCCAGAAATGTGAGGTAAACTGCATACCTCGGTCAGAAATAATAGACACGGGCACACCATGAAGACGTACAATCTCCCGGATATAGATCCCAGTTAACCTCTCTGAAGAATAGGAGACTGCCATAGGAATGAAATGAGCTGACTTGGTCAGCCTATCAACAATAACCCATATCGCGTCGAACTTCCTCTGCGTCTGTGGGAGTCCAACAACGAAGTCCATAGTGATACGCTCCCACTTCCACTCAAGAATCTCAATCTTCTGGAACAAACCACCAGGTTTCTGATGCTCGTACTTTACCTGTTGACAATTCAAACACCGAGCTACATATGAAACAATATCCTTCTTCATCCTCCTCTACCAATAATGCTGCCACAAGTCCTGATATATCTTAGCGGCGCCCGGATGAATAGAATACCTGGAACTATGGGCCTCCTCTAGAATCAACTCACGAAGTCCATCCACATTAGGCACACAAATACGACCCTGCATACTCAAAACTCCATCATCTCCAACTGTAACCTGCTTGGCACCCCCATGCCGCACCGTGTCCCTATGGACAAGCAAGTGAGGATCATCATACTGTCGATCTCGGATACGCTCAAATAATGAAGAACGAGTGACGGTGCAAGCTAGCACACGTCTGGGCTCAGAAACATCCAACCTCACGAACTGATTGGCTAAAGCCTGAACATCCAAAGCAAGCAGTCTCTCACCGACCGAAATATACGTAAGGCTGCCCATACTGGCTGACTTCCTACTTAAAGCATCGGCCACTACATTCGCCTTCCCCGGATGATACAAGATGGTGATATCATAGTCTTTCAAAAGCTCCAACCACCTTCTCTGCCTCAAATTGAGCTCCTTCTTCTTGAACAAATACTGCAAACTCTTATGATCTGTGAACACCTCACATGACACGTCATATAAGTAATGCCTCCAAAGCTTCAGCACGTGGACAATGGCTGCTAGCTCTAAATCATGAACTGGATAATTCTTCTCGTGAATCTTCAACTGCCGCGAAGCATATGCTCTAGCCTTGCCATTCTGCATCAACACCGCACCAAGTCCAATACGAGATGCGTCACAATACGCTGTATAAGGCCCTGAACCCTAGGCAATACCAACACCGGCGTCGTAGTTAAAGCTGTCTTGAGCTTCTGGAAGCTCGCCTTACACTCGTCCGACCACCTAAACTGGGCACCCTTCTGGGTCAACCTGGTCATCGGGGCTGTTATAGATAAAAACCCCTCCACAAACCGACCGTAATAACCCGCCAAACCCAAGAAACTCCGGATCTCTATAGCTGATGTGGGTCGAGGCCAGTTCTTCACTGCCTCAATCTTCTTCGGATCCACCTGAATACCCTCTGCTGATACGACGTGGCCCAAGATTGCAACTGAACTCAACCAAAACTCGCACTTCAAAAACTTGGCATACAACTGACTGTCTCTCAAAGTCTGAAGAACGACTCGAAGATGCTGCTCGTGCTCCTCCCGGCTGCGGGAATAGATCAAAATATCGTCAATGAAGACAATCACGAAGGAATCCAAATAAGGCCTGAACACTCGGTTTATCAGATCCATGAATGTTGCTGGGGCACTCGTCGACCCAAACGACATCACTAAAAACTCATAATGCATGTACCGAGTGCGAAAAGTTATCTTAGGGACATCGGATGCCCTAATCCTCAACTGATGGTAGCCAGATCTTAAATCAATCTTCGAAAACACTTTGGCACCCTGAAGCTGGTCAAACAAATCATCAATCCTCGGCAATGGATACTTGTTCTTGATGGTGACCTTGTTCAACTGCCGATAATCAATACACATCCTCATCGATCTATCCTTCTTCTTAACAAACAATACCGGCGCACCCCAGGGCGAGACACTAGGTCTAATGAAGCCCTTATCAAGCAGGTCCTGCAACTGCTCCTTCAACTCCTTCAACTCTGGCGGGGCCATATGATATGGCGGAATAGAAATGGGCTGAGTGCCTGGAGCCAAATCAATGCAAAAGTCGATATCCCAGTCGGGTGGCATCCCCAGCAGGTCTGAAGGAAATACCTCTGGGAACTCACGAACAACGGGCACAGAATCCATAGAAGGAACCTCGGCGCTAGAATCACGAACATACGCCAAATAAGCCAAACACCCTTATCAACCATACGTTGCGCCTTCACATATGAGATAACCCTGCTAGTAGAATGACCAGGAGTCTCTCTCCACTCCAAATGAGGCAACCCCAACAATACTAAGGTCACGGTCTTGGCGTGACAGTCCAATACAGTATGATAAGGGGATAACCAGTCTATCCCCAATATGACGTCAAAATCAACCATATCTAGAAGTAAGAGATCTACACGGGTCTCAAGACCCCCAATAATAACCACACACGAGTGATAGACTCGATCTACAATAATAGAATCACCCACCGGTGTAGACACATATACAGGTGCACTCAAAGAATCACGAGGCACAACCAGATAAGGGGTAAAATAAGATGACACATAGGAATATGTAGACCCCAGAAAAAATAGAACTGAAGCATCTCTACTGCATACTGAAACCGTACCTGTGATAACTGCATCGGAGGCCTTAGCCTTAGGCCTGGCTGGGATGGCATAACATCGGGGCTGGGCCCCACCACTTTGAACTACATCTCGAGGACAGCCTCCTGCTGGCTGGCCTCCACCTCTAGCTGCCTAACCTCCACCTCTAACGGCCTGACCTCCACCTCTAACACCTCAACCCCTACCTCTAGCTGGCTGAGCAGGCGGTGGAACACTCGGTGCTTGAACCATGGCACGGGAACCCTGATGCCGAGAACTACTCGGTGCTCGAGGGCAAAATCTAGCAATATGCCTCGTATCGCCACAAGTATAACAAGCCCTCGGCTGCTAAGGCTGCTGACCCTGACGGCCTGAATAACCACCCTGAAAACTCTGGAGTGGCGGTGCACTGATAGGACCTGGTGGTGCACTATAGGGCAACTGATCAGAATACTGCATATGAGAACCACGGCCACCTGGAGCACCATGAGAAGCCTGGAGTGCTGAATGAAACGGCCCGGGAGGATGGCCCCTACCAAAAGAATCCCTGCCTCCAGACTGAATCTGCCCGTATGACAAGGTCTCTTGTCAGACCCCTGACCACTCCCCTGTGATAGAACCATCTCAACCTTCCGGGCCACATTGGCCGCATCCTAAAAAGAAATCTCGCTCCCTGTCTCCTTAGCCATCTGCAATCGAATAGGCTGAGCGAGTCCCTCAATGAACCTCCTCACTCTCTCTCTCTCTTAGTGGGAAGTATGATAAGAGCATGACGGGCCAAGACAATAAATCTGGTCTCGTACTGAGTGACGGTCATAGAACCCTGCTGGAGACGCTCAAACTGCCTCCGATAGTCCTCCCTCTGAGTGATAGGTAGAAACTTCTCTAGAAGAGCTGAGAGAAATGATCCCAAGTCAAAGCCGGTGACCCAGCTGGTCTAGCCAAACAATAATCCCTCCACCAAGTCTTGGCGGAACCTGACAGACGAAAAGCAACAAAGTCGACCCCATTGGTCTCCACTATCCCCATGTTTCGAAGAACCTCGTGACAGCTGTCCAAATAGTCCTGGGGATTCTCTGAGGATGTACCACCATAAGTAGTAGTGAATAGCTTGGTGAACCTGTCCAACCTCCACAAAGCATCAGCAGACATAGCTGCTCCATCACTCGTCGGGGCTACCATACCCGGCTGAACTGCTCCAACTGGCTGAGCTGCTGGAGTCTGAAATTGAGAGCCATCTGCTCCGGAGTGCGAGTAGCAGGAGTCTGTGCTCCTGCCCCAGCCTGAGAGCAGCTGGTGCTACAGGAAGTAAACCTCCTGGGCGACACTCTCCATAAGGCCCCACTACGACGGGACCCGAGAGCAGTCCCNATTACGGTTCTACACAATAACATACAAACCAAATGATTATAAACATAAACTAAAGTAACACAGATGATAAATGCGGAAGAGTTAAATTAAATCCAAGTACTCCAATACATGTCTACCCACGAATCTGGTGTCACAAATTCACGAACAACTAAGATTTTTACTACAAATACAAGTCTGGAAAGAAAAGTACAACCGTTCTCGGAATGGAAAGAGACAGCAGAAAAGCTACACAGAGAAGGGGGACTTTAGGCTCTGCAGATGCCAGCAGATCTACCTGAGTCTCCCTGGACTGAAGACAGCTACCTCAGCTACTCACTAGGTCCGGTACCGAAATCTGCACACAAGAGTGCAGAGTGTTGTATCAGTACAACCGACCCCATGTAGTGAGTAAGTGTCGAGCCTAACCTCGGCAAAGTAGTGATGAGGCTAGGACACGACAATCATATATACCTGTGCAGTTAAATCATATACAAACAGAAACATAACAACAGAAATCAATAGAATAAAGAGGGAAGGGGACATGCTGCGGGGAAATATCAGGTTCTAACAGTAAATCAATACGGAAACATCATTAAGGAAACACAATGAACATTATATATAAAGCAACAAGAAAAATGAAACAGTAACACATGCACGGCATCACCCTTCGTGCTTTTACTCTCGTCCTCACCATATAAATCAAAAATATTGGCACAGCATCACCCTTCGTGCATTACCTCACATAATCATGGCACGACATCACCCTTCGTGCATTACCTCACAATATAGGCACGGCATCACCCTTCGTGCATTAACTCTCAAATCGTGGCACGACATCACCCTTCGTGCATTAACACTCATAATATCGGCACGGCATCACCCTTCGTGCTTTACACTCTCTCACAATAACATGCACGGCATCACCCTTCGTGCTTTACACTCTTCCTCACCCAAACAACAGAAAACAATATGTCCCGGCAAGGGAATCAACAATATCAACAATTATATCCCGGCAAGGGAATCAACAATATCAATAATAATATCCCGGCAAGGGAATCAACAATATCAACAATAATATCCCGGCAAGGGAATCAACATCATTAACGAACGTCCCGACAAGGGATTCAGCTATAACCAATCTCTTTACAAAATGAAACTTTAGTTTGAGTCAATACTCAACAATAGTCAATAACAAAGAAACTTTAATAAGCTTTATGCAACATTAATAATCCTCAATTTGAGCATGATCGATACATAATAGAGTCACAACAATCATGGTACAAGACTTACGGGCATGCTTGACACCAACGTATAGGTACTCGTCACCACACCTATACGTCGTACTCGATACAAACACATAGCAAATAGACCACAACTCATATTCCCTCAAGCTAAGGTTAAGCCAAACACTTACCTCGATTCCACGGACAAATTAAGCCTCCACTACCGCATTACCTCTCGGTTCCACTTCCAATTCGCTTGTATCTAGCCATAAATTACTTAACAATATTAATAAATGCTAAATAAACCAATTCTAATGCATGAAAATAGGTTTCCCATTGTTTTCCCCCAAAAGTCAAAAATCGACCCCGGGCCCGCTTGGTCAAAACCAGAAATTCGAACATAAAACCCGATCAGCCATTCCCCCACGAACTCAAATATATAATTTGTTTTGAAATCGGACCTCAAATTGAGGTCCAAATTCCCAAAATTTGAAAATCCTATGTTCTACCCAAAAACACCCAATTTCCCCATGAAATCCCTTGATTTTGAAATGAAATCATGCAAAAAGATAGATTAGATTGAAAGAAATGAGTTAGAACTTACTAATGATTTGGAAGAGTATGTGCCTTTGAAAAATTGCCCAAGATGTTTTAGGGTTTGAAAGAGTTTGGAAAATGGGAAAAATCCCGTCAAAATTTCATTTAGCAGGTCTCTGATATCGCAATTGCGACCAGGGGTTCGCAATTGCGAACCCTGAGAATTTCTGCTAGCTTCGCAAATGCGAAGAAACTGTCGCATTTGCGACCCTGACCAGTTTCTGTCAACTTCACAATTACGAAGCAGGGGTCGCATTTGCGATGAAGGGCCTGCCCAGGCTTGGTTCGCAATTGCGACAATTTGGTCGCATTTCCCAAGCCTGACCACTTCACAGATGCGAAGCCTGATCTCGCAATTGCGAGATCAGAGGCCTGGGCAAAAATATCAGATACCAGCAATTTTTCCTAAGTCCAATTTCACCCGTGGTCTATCCAAAACTCACCCGAGCCCTCGGGGCTCCAAACCAATCATGCATGCAAGTCTAAAAATATCATACGGACTTGCTCGTGCGATCGAATCATCAAAATAACATCAACAGCTATGAATTAAACCTCAAATTCATGAAATTACTCAAGAACATTGAAATTTCTATTTTCTCAACTATAGGTCCGTTTTATACCAAACGAACTCCGATTCTTTCCAAATTTCACAGATTCAACGAAATTATTATTTTAAACTTGTACCGGGCTCCGGAACCAAGATACGGTCCCGATACCACAAGAAATTACATCAATTCACTTCTTAAAGCCTTTATATTTTCCAACAAATAATTTTCTTTATAAATTCTTTTCTCGGGCTTGGGACCTCGGAATTCGATTCCGGGCATACGCCCAAGTCCCATATTTTACTACGGGACCGTCGGATCACGGGTGCGGGTCCGTTTACCAAGAATGTTGACCAAAGTCAACTTTAATTAATTTTAAAGACCAATTTCATTATTTTTCTAAAATTTCACATAAAGGCTTTCCGAAAACGCGCCCGGACTGCGCACGCTAATCGAGGTGAGACAAAAGGAGGTTTTCAAGGCCTTGGAATACAGTTTTGACTTCTAAAACAAGGGATGACCTTTAGGGTCATCACACTTTTGAGCAGCAATTAATGTTTGGCCAAGCTGTTAAAAAGTGCATTTGGGTGCTTCTCCAAAACTGCTTCTGCTTCTACTCAAAAATACTTTTTTTCTTCTAAAAGCTTGGCCAAACACTTTGACTTTGAAAAAATGTACTTTTGGATTTGGAGAAGCTTGGCCAAACAGATGCCTGGCCAAACAGGCTATAAGATGCATGTCAAACAGTTGAAATAAATTAACATGGCCCAATGCATATAGAGCCCATTCAACTTGGCACCATTTTTCATTTTGGCACTCTATCTCTACCTTGTTCCATTTTGGCCCTCCAACTCTGTTTCTTATGTTCCACTTTAACACGAAAGCCAGTGCAAAAAATATTGCGCGTGTGTATAAACAAATCTGAGGTGTATAAATATCAAATTAAATGTTGCCACCTGGTTTTTTCATCCATGTCAAACGGGTAAATACTAAATACCCGAACCCGACCGTATTTTTCATCCACTGTTGCCCCATCTTCATTCTCTAAGTTTCAAAGCTTTCATCTGCCGATTTCATACCTGGCCCGTTTAGATGAAATAAACCCACAAAAAATATGGCCGCGTTCAGGTATTTTAGTATTGACCCGTTTGACATGGATGAAAAAACCATGTGACAACATTTAATTAGATATTTATTACACTTCAGATTTGTGTATACACACGCACTATATTTTTGCACTGATTTCAGCTTTTGTGTTAAAGTGGAACATAAAAAATAGAGTTGGAGGGCCAAATGGAACAAGGTAGAGATAGAGCGCCAAAATAAAAAATGGTGCCAAGTTGAATGGGCTCTATATGCATTTGGCCTATTAACATCGTATTAAATAGGGAGTCTGGAACCCAATTGTGGTTTTTTTTGACTCAAAATACATAAATAGGTAGAAAATAAACTTAGTGACCATTTTATATAAAAACGTCCTTCTGAACCACGTTTTACCTTAACGTCCGTTTGAGACTTTAAGGTAAAGCGCGTTTCAAAGCCGTGTTTTATATAAAACACAGTTTATAAATATGTTTTACCCCCATCTGATTAAACGTTTATATAAAACATGGTTTGTTAAGGCATTTTATATAAAACACCTTAACAAACCACGTTTTGACTCTTCATATACCCGTCCCCTTCCCTTCCCCATTCGTTATTTACAGAATCCCCCCCTCCCAATATAAAAAACGAACCAGCGGTCCCCCATCCCCCCCCCCATTAACGAGATAAAAAACTCGAGTGGATCCCACCCGTCCCATAAAATGTATAGAGTGTTGGTCCCACATCCTAGTTAAGGCCTTCTCTCGTTGTGGTTGCTCGTTTCGGACTAAAATCTCCAATTCTTCAAATTTCCAAAAAACATAAATCGAGGTATTCAGATTTAGTTTTTGTTGAAACTCGTATAAAAAATGCATATTAGTTGTTTTACATGTGTTCTATGTTGTTTTGTGTTTTTCTTTTTTGCGATTAAACTGGTATGTTATTTTTATCCGGACTTGGATATTAGTGTGCTAAAAAAATATGTTTCAACTGAGAAATCATTATTATTTGCTTAAAAAAATGTTAATAAGTTACGTTTTACTGTTGTATATGTATTTTCGTGAATGTTTTGTGATTAAATGTATTAGTTCTTTTTTATCTGGTTTATATTATTTATTTGCTTAAAGACTAGTAATATAGTGCCCTTTTAGGGTAGTAAAATGTAATGCCTTTTAGCATAGTAAAATGTAGTGCCTTTTAGCGTAGTTTCCCTGTAGTTTAAGTATCTCTTATACTCAAAAATACGTCAAAATAACTAATAGATCAAACACAAACTCTGTTCAATTATAGTCTACATTAATTGGTGCTACTGGATCACAAATATCGAGCCTGGAACCCATATGTGAATATTTAATAATTAAATATTGTATAATTATAAAAATTAATTATTTAATTTACAAACAAACATATAAAATTATAAAACTAACATGTAAAATAATAAAACAAACACATAGAAGAATTCAGGATATCTTGGTGCTATTGGGCCTCAAATATCGAGCTTGGAGCGCTTATGTGAATACATAATAATTAAATATTTTATAAAAATTAATTATTTAATTTACAAACAAACATATAAAATTATAAAACTAACATGTAAAATAACAAAACTAACACATAGAAGAATTCAGGATATCTTGGTGCTACTGGGCCTCAAATATCGAGTCTAGAACCCTTATGTGAATACATAATAATTAAATATTGTATAATTATAAAAATTAATTATTTAATTTACAAATAAACATATAAAATTATAATAAAACTAACACATAGAAGAATTCAGGATATGTTGGTGCTACTGGGCCTCAAATATCGAGCTTGGAACCCATATGTGAATATTTAATAATTAAATATTGTATAATTATAAAAATTAATTATTTAATTTACAAAAAAATATATAAAATTATAAAACTAACATGTAATTAATGTTGTTTAATTTACAATAGACGACATGGAGGTGCCACCTATTCATCCCAGACCTTCCAGCGATGAGCTACGATCGTTACAGGGCGGTCATAGGTCCGCCCACATATGGGAGGGAGAGTTACTGACCCAGACCCTCCGCCTCAGGAGAGTGGACGACATGTGGGACTTTCTGCATGGCAGAGTTCTCCATCCCCGTGTAGTCACACGCCTGTGGGAGATGGGTTTCTACAGGATTTTGGAGATCGGGCTGCTGCAACTCGATTGGTCTTTGGTCACGGCCCTGATAGAGCGGTGGCAACCGGAGACACACACATTCCACCTGCCCATTGGCGAGGCCACCATCACACTGCAGGACGTGGAGGTTTTGTATGGGCTGCCCGTTGATGGACACCCTGTTGCTCTGCCGTGTGGCATGAGAGTGATGACAGGTGTGCAGTACCTGGACATGTTGCATCAGCTCACTAGTTTCCGGCCACAGGATGAGAATGTACTCGCTGCGACCGATCATTTTCCGTTGTCGACTATTCGAGAGTATTTGGAGGCATTGCATCCTGACATCGATGGAGATACACCGGATTATCATGTTCACTGTTATACGAGGTTGCTGCTACTCCTTATGTTTGGAGGGGTCTTGTTCCCGAACACTTCGGGGAACCTAGTCAGCTTGAGATCTCTTCTTCATCTTGAGCAACTAGATGATTTACCTCAGTACAGCTGGGGTGCTGCTGTTCTCGCCTACTTGTACAGGCAGATGTGCCGGGCGAACATGGGCACCCAGCGAGACGTTGCTGGATTTTTGCCGCTACTACAGGTGACAACATATTCGACTACTCTATTCATTTTAACATACCTAGTAAAAAGATATCTTAAATTTTACGTCAACGTTTTATGTTAGGTTTGGGCCTGGGAGCGGTTCCTGCAGTTGCAGCCACCTCTACCACCATTAGCTCCGGATGTACCACCTCCGTTTCTCCCTCTAGCTAGGAGGTGGGTTCTCTGGCGGGGATATACGCGTAAGTATGAGGCTCGACATAATCTCTCCTTGTGTAGGGATATCTTGGATTTGCTGGAGGGCGCATAGGTAAATGTATACCTAAGTTTACTTGTAATAGATTTACATGTGTTGTGTATACTCATGTTTTCTGTTGTTACTTAATAATTCATCTGGACACCATACAACGATGCGTTGATAGCTGGCTTGCCCGATTATTACTCGGCCGGCCGACTTATGTGGGGCTCTTCCATCCCATTGATCTGCCTTGATATGTGGAGCATCATGCCACCGAGCGATTACTTCTCCAGTTTGGCCGTCCGCAGCTCGTACCGACACCGCCCACCTAGCAGACCACATATTACCAGCGGGATGATCGTTCCAGGGTGGACAACGCATATTTGGCATGGCTAGAGGAGCAGATCGATACTTGGGACCGGCGATCTGACCTGATTCCTCCCCCCCCCCCCCCGAGTCGGCTGGATACTGAGCATGATTATATGGGCTGCTACTGCGGTGTTACCCGACTTTTCATCAGGTATCCCATTCATCGAGCTGGCGGTCAGTATGTTCCATACGCCAGGAGGCACGAGGCACTGGTATGTTATTTGGTATTCTTACTTATAACTATGACCTAGCATTCCGTAATTTATATTTTACATGTTGCGTAGGCTATTGGCCTACATTTATTCCACCAGTTGGGACTGCAGATGCAGCAGCATGCCGGCAAGGGAGCAGCCATTTTGCACGAGTATGGCCGGCAGGTTACAGAGCTGGCTGCCCGGACACTGCAGCGAGCCCGAGAGGACGAGCGCTTAGTGCACGTCCCTACTTATGTGGCGCCAGAGCACTACCATCGAGGTAGGCCTATCCCACGAGGTAGGGGAGCACGAGGCAGGGCTGTCCCACGAGGCAGGGGTGCCCTACGAGGCAGGGCTGTCCCACAGGGTCGTGGGGGCCGGCGAGGTGGTGGTCCCCAGCAAAGGGGCGTTGAAGCACCAGTTGAGCCACCTGTTGAGGATGTTGGAGCTGATCTGCCGGGTGACCTCCATCAGCCAGACGAGCATCATAGCAGCATGCCGTCATTCAGCCTTCAGCTTCCGTTCACTCCAGTAGCATTGCAAGTTACCTCGTCAGATCCATTGTTGATCACGGGCACGAGCACTGCCGGAGTTGATTGGGAGCATTACTTTTCAGGCCCATCGACTGCTGTTGAGGATTGGCCGACCCGAGATGTGGATGGTGGGCGCCGGCTGAGTTATGGCTCATCGCCGACGGGTGTTGGGGATCTTTCACAGGCGCAGGTATGTTTGTATTACTATTAAATTTACATTTGTTTTATCTTATTGATTCGCCATAAATAACTTTATAATTTTCTTATTAAGGCTTCATCCTGGCCCGTCACGGAGGCCACTTTGTGCGATGCTGACCAGGATGCGGCGGATGCTTATATTCAGGAGCCCGACGAGACCATTGTAAGACAATTTAATTTTTTTTTGACTTAACACGTACATTACTAATATATATTTTCATATACTGAGCTGACTTATTCTTTTGTAGGTTGCTGATGGACCGACGGCCCCTTCTACCGATCCTGCCAGCACTACTGACGATCATGCTGCAGCGCATCCTGCGATAAAGAGGCGACGTGATGAGGATGATTCTGATAGAGTATTCGGACGGGATGGGATGCGCCTCAGGCCAGCGGCTGCATTGAAGCACACAGGTTGTTGGACACATTGATTTTTTTTTTCGTATTTTATGTAAAAAGTAACAACAATTTTTAATGTTTACATTATATGCGCATTATGTTTTTATTTTCCCGTTTCTCCTTTATTTTAATACTATAACACAAATACAAACATAACAACTTAACATAATTTAAATTCAGTCCAACTAATGAAAACACATGACACGGGAAACATAAAGATAAAGTACTACACTCAACACATACATGTCCTTCTTTAGTCACGACCGCCTATTATTCTTTGCTCCAACCACTTAAATTTCTCTTCCAGCTTATTTTTTTTTCTTCCGCCTCTTGTAGTTTCTCCTTCAACTCCGCAATCTCGTTTATATTCTCGTTCATATTCCCACTGTTTTTTGGTCAAATCATGATAATACTGCAAAGACTCTTTGTACATTCCTGCTTACAATGTTCATCAAACCATACCTCAAAATTGCAAAAATTTCCATTATTGCCTCCAAACCTGTTCACACACATCCAATATCTGCGCCCAACTTCACCTTCATCCCAACAGTTCGCCAACATACAGCATTTTCCACATTGGCACATTGGTACATAAATGCGTTCAGACATTTGTTAAAGCGAAAAAAACTCTGCTTTTATAGAAAGTTTTGCTATTTGTTATGGTTAAGCACAGAAAAACTAGAATGCGCCCATTATTTATAGTCAAGGCAACAAACATAACATAGTATTTAACCGCGCTATGCTAACACATAACGTAGTATTTAACCGCGCTATGCTTCGCGTGTTAAAGATTCTTTCGGATACAAAATAGCTTTTTTCATAGGCGGGCAGCTTTTCAGATCGACAAGACAACACACATAACATAGTATAAAATCGCGCTATATATGCTCACACATAACGTAGTATTTAACCGCGCTATGCTTCGCATGTGTGATGACCCAAAAGGTCATCACTCGTTTTGAAAGTAAATTCTGTATTCCGAGGCCTTAAAACCACCGTTTTGCCTCACCTCGATTTGCGTGCGCAGTTCGGACATGTATCCGAAAAGCCATTATGTGAAAATCTGTGAAAAATAATAAATTTTACTTTTAAAATGAATTTAAGTTGACTTTGGTCAACATTTTGGGTAAACGGACCCGGACTCGTGATTTTACGGTCCCGGAGGGTCCGTAGGAAAATATGGGACTTGGGCGTATGCCCGGAATCGAATTCCGAGGACCCAAACCCGAGAAATGAATTTTTGAAGAAAATTGTTTAACTGAAATTTCTAGAGTTTTTGCAAATTTGAATGTAAATGGATGTGATGGTATCGGGCCCATATTGTCACGACCCAAAATCCACTAAGGGTCATGATGGCGCCGGACACCACTGTCAGGCAAGCTAACCAAAAATACTTAATTAAATTTTCGTTTTAATACTCTTGAAATCTATGATTTTCCTTCAAAATTTACCAATTAAAAGATAATCGCCTCAAATCAAATTTTAAATGATAAGCAGTTAATAAAAAAATACTTCATAACCATCCCAGAACCTGGTGTCACAAGTGCATGAGCAATTTCTAAGAAAATCGAATAAAGTACAACAGCTGTCCGGAATACAAATTGGACAGAAAATAAATATTCCAAGTATAGCATGCTTTTTGGGTCCTAGACTACCCGAACTTACACATATTAGTAGCTACGCACGGACTCTCATCACCTCGTGCGTACGTAGCCCCCACAAATAGGAGCACATAACCAATTATTTCACCTATGGGGACAATTCCCTCTTACAAGGTTAGAAAGGAGACTCACCCCGCTCCGAAGATCCATAACCGGCATTCCACGCCCTTCCGAAGACTCGAATTGATGTTAAATGCTCCAAATCTAGCCAATAATTACGCAAATCCATTAATATATGCTCAATTACTCATTACAATTTATAATAAATTCCTAACCCCGATCGAAAAGTTGACAAAAATGCCCTCGGGCCCACGTGCCCGGATTTCCAAAATTTTCGAAGAATAGGTTTACCCATAGCCTCACGAACTCAAATATATAATTTACCCTCAATTTCATACCCAAAATCGTGGTCAAATTCCAAGAACATCAAATTTTCTAGGTTTTCCTCAAACCCCCAAACTTCTACCAATTTACATGCTAAAATCCATACATAATCGATATATTTAACTCAAGACAGGTGGGATTGGCTTACCTTATCGTTGATAATGAAAATTCCTTCTTGAAACCCTCCAAGAATCGCCCAAGCCAAGAAAATATGAGTGAAAATGGCCAAATCCCGATTTTTAAAACACTCACTGCCTCCAGCACTTTCCGCACCTGCGGTCTCTTGACCGCTTCTGCGGTTCCGCAGGTGCGGACCAAACGCCGCTTCTGCGGTTCCAGGGCTCCTAGCCTAATCCGCTTCTGCGTCCTCTCCTCCACAGATGTGGTATCGCTTCTGCGGCGAGATGACCGCATCTGCGGTCCCAGCTCTCCCCCGCCAATACCGCATCTGCGACCACAGGGCCGCTTCTGCAGCTCCGCACCTGAGGCCCTAGTCTCGCAGGTGCGGTTACACCAACAACAAGCAACTTCAGCTCCTCTTTAAACTCCAAATTCGATCCGTTAACCACCCGAAATCCAACCGAGGCCCTCGGGACCCCAAACCATCATACCAACCAGTCTCAAAACACATTACGGACTTGCTCGAGGCCTCAAATCATATCAAACAACGCTAAAATCACGAATTGACCTCCAATCCAAGCTTTATGAACTTTAGAACTTCAAACTTCTACTTTCGATGTTTAAGCCTAGCAAATCACGTCCGATTGACCTCAAATTTTTCACACAAGCCATATTCGACATTACGGACCTACTCCAGCTTTCGGAATCGAATTCCGATCCCGATATCAAAAAGTCCACTTTCGGTCAAACTTCTCAAAAACCTTCAAATTTCTATCTTTAGCCAAATGACACCAAAATGACCCACGGACCTCTGAATTCACTTCCGATCGAGCTCCCAACACCAGAATCACCATACGGAGCTACTCCCAGACTCGGATTCCCAAACGGACGTCGATAACACAGAAATGCACTTCAACCCAAACTTATGAAATTTCTTCCAAAATGCTAACTTCCAAAATAGGCGCCAAAATGCTCCCGGGTCATCCAAAACCCGATCCGGGTATACGCCCAAGTTCGAAATCATCATACGAACCTGCTGGAGCCTTCGAATCCCAATCCGAGGTCGTTTACTCAATAATCCAATCCTAGTTGATTCTTTCAACTTAAAGCTTCCGAAATGAAAATCCTCCTTCCGAATCAACCTCGAACTTCCCGAAATTCAATTCCGACCACGCGTACAAGTCGTAATACCTGAAATGGAGCTGCTCATGGCCTCAAATTGCTGAACGGCGCGCTAGGGCTTAAAATGGCCGGTCGGGTCGTTACATCCTCTCCCACTTAAAGATACGTTCGTCCTCGAACGTGCTAGGAACTGTGTTGGGGTTGTCTGAAATCACTATTTAACACCTCGAGCACCTAGCCGTGCTACCACAACTCAGCTGGGCGCCCTAGATCGGTCAATCTGAAGATATTCTTTTTCACTGAAGCAAATAAGCCTTAGAGGCCAATTCCATCGTCCGAAATTCTCTGCCAGGCCTCTTCCAACATACGGTCGCCGTATCAATAACTACACGCAGCACCAAAACACAACTGCATATCTTAGCTGAATTCACACCTTGCACCGCTTTACTCACATGACCACAATAGCATTCTCTGATCGAATAAATCGAAATTCCACGAATCTGATGCTCCCATTGCACCTCATGACCTACATAGGTCTTGCTCTAACTCTTACAATACTGCCACGACGGAAGAGATGCGTAGAAATTCATAACCAACTACCGAATCAACAAATCATTGGGTCTATACTCCTGTCAAGAACCATCACCTCATCTTGAACCAAATAATGGTCTTAGCTCCTCAACATACTTCATATAATCAGTTGGCACTGATCCTAAATCCAATGATCTCGTCTCACCCAGTACGAACCGCTCAGGCAATAAGCCACCCCGGACAGGATCAAAAGTCTCATATGATGCCACAATGTGCTAATGGGCTACCAATTCAAACGCGATACAAACGGAAAACGAACTCTGAAAAGGAAATCCAATTACCCCGCTCGCGAATCATACATGCGACGCGGTCATCATATTTAAACAGACACCCCGCTTGCGAATCATACATGCGACGCGGGCACACAACTAATATAAGTTTTTCTCAGGAAAAGAAGAAACAAAACACATAGGAAAAGATACGGGAACTGTACTCAACATCACTGTTGCGGTGCGTAACCCGGTCCAAACAACAAACCCATGGCGGCGTGCCACCCGATCCACACATAGAATTCACATCAGGAGATATACATCGAGCTAAGTTGCTCATTACAACAAAATACCGAATATCGGTCACAAGCACGCTAAGTGCATAATACCGTCCCTGGGGAGACATATAGAGCTATAAGCTACAAAACCCAAGCACAACCGAGGTGTGATATACGATCTGAATCTCAAGAGCCATTTTGCTCATATAACCTCATCTCTACGCGGAACCTCAACATATAAGCAATTCACCAAGCCATCTCACAACTCTCACGATGTAATATATCATTACATGAAATAACTGACGACGAAATAACACCCTGACTGCTCTTCCGTAAGGAGCGCGTTACTGAAATGAACACGTCTGGCCTGATATAGAGCCCATATTCACATTTAAATCCCTCCACAGACCTCAAGCTGGTTCTGATCGCACCGAACTAGGCTAATAACCTTTCAAAGGTCCATAAATACTCCCCTTGCTCCTCATAACGCATAAGGACAACCATCATAACCGGAGTAATCCTCCACAGTCCACAACCCAATAAACCGTGTGCCCTCCAGGCATCTATTCTTAATTTGACGACATCACTACAATTTCATACTTGATTTAACTCTTCAATCGATCAAGTGGCTACATGCCACACTAATACAACCTTTCCGTGGGTACGCTCCCACAACCTTCCGTAGCAGATAACAGATCTGTACATCCAACTCAGCAGCCGCGCTAACGCTAAAAAGCGATCAAGAATCCTTAACCAGGATGCAAAGCCTTTTTCCACAAACACCGATCTCAGGTGACGCTGAAGACAATACCAACTTACTTTAAACATCGAAACTACTTTCCTGCTCATCCGAGCTCGTGACATTCTCGTCAACACTGAACTGTAACCTTGATCCTCACTTCAAATTCCATACCACTCACTGCACCCAACACACCAATATACGATAGAGCACGATTTTCATCATAACTCCGGAACCACTAGTAGTTTAACACTTCATCGTATAAAAACTTTTCACTTAACTCACTTCAGGAGAACCATTGCGACACACAGGTGAATTCTCATAACCGTAGAATACGCCAAATCTCTAAGTAGTGGTCTTAAGCCACCATAGCCCTTCCGGGACCCGCCTACACATGACAGGCCATAACAGTAGAATACTTCTGAATAGCATCAATTACGGCGGCCGACAAGCCTCACATTTACCGCCACAAATCACTTGCATAACTTGATCTCGCTGAAGGAACCGATCACTGCCACCAATATGCCAATTCAACTATGGCTAATCAATCTATATTCTTCCAATTTATCCTCGATTGCCTTAGAAATAATAATAACTCCATTCAACACATAGCATACTCCATCCGCACTCATCTCGAGTGACCTTGACTCACGAGACCATGCTGTCTCAAATCCCACGAACCATTTCATACCTCCCAATTGCTACCCTGCAGGTCAAAACATCATAGAACCTTCTGGGCACCTCCTCATAAGCTGCTACAAGGCTTGATTCTTAACTGTATCTATAGTCTCGAAGCCATTAGGCACCACACTTTACCCCTTTGAATCCACTAAGACCGTTGTTGAGAGCCACCCGCTCTGACTTGGCCCCGAATATAATCAACTCCATAAATCTTCTAGCACGTGAATACCCTCTCGACGAAGCACCCGGTGGAATCACTTCCCTTGAAACCCACATCTATACAAGGCATAAATCCTGAATCCTTCCCCAAGTCTGAACATGGGCCAATAAGGTCAACCATAGCACACCTTTAACAATTCCTTTGCTTAAATCACCGCTTCTGTCCTTTCCGTAGCTGAAATGACCCATCAATATGCTAATAACCAGAAACCTCGCCAGTAGTTAACCATGCAACCCTAGTCATAGGCGGTGGGACTCTCCCACTTAGCTTGAAGCCATTATTACACAACTCTGGGCCTCACCGGGATCCTTTATTTCTTATTGATATAACCTGGCGCAATCGACCGCCAAAATTCTCGGAATCTTTCTGTAAAACCCCTTTTTATACTCTGAATCATCAACTACGTTCACACGACCAATCCCTTTGTTGTATAGCCAATAGAATTCTTCGCAGGAGCTTCGCCAACCATGCGATCGCCGGCCTACTCACTGGGGATAACTCATCGGTGGAATTTACGTGCCGACGTCTTCCAACGCTGCTACACGGGGTGCAATCCCCACGACATTAATGACCCACCCTGAGTCAAGCTCACTCTCTAGCTGCACAAGTCCATCCACCTCTCGTGGACATCAATTAAGTGCGCGGCAACATCCTTGCAATTCAAAGTTAGGTTGTATCCTTCTTCATTTCAAGTAGCTCCTTTCCGTTATATCAAAACTCCTGCCGCCTAATACCCCATACTCCAAATTAATCCGTAGGCCCAAATCACCAATCACTAAAATTCCCAAATCACTCCAAACTCTTCCACTTTGGCGAAACTCACCCCTTTTGTGGACTACTTGACCTTTACTTCTTATATCTAGCCTTCTAGAAATTTTAAGCACCGCCTGGCACTCCCCACATGTCCTTCCTCATCCTTTGCTGTTCAGTTGTTGCCTTAAATAAAATCTGCCTTCGTGGCACTTGAACCCACAATTGCTGCTAACTTTAAACCTTTCCGAAGATCATCTTCCTCGAACAGTCGACATTAGAAACACTGATTCAATCCGGAACTATCGCACCTCGCGATATCTGACAGCCGCATCTTCAATGCTATTCATCTTCAATGCTATTTCACAATATCTTGCTCCAAGGGCAAATTGTAGAAGATCATACACCGGCGAACTTAGTACGTTCAATTAGGACAACAACACCTTATCATAGGGGAAAACTCCACCACGCTCGGAGATACCAAGTCTCGCTACTCCACCAGTCCACATCTGACCATTCTTAGCCCGATTGCCTTTCCCCTGCCGGGAATAAAATACCGAATCTCTAGATCATGCACTGAGTAAACCTCCCTTCAAGTCAGTCACTGCCCCGACACGTAGGCAAACATCCTACCATCATATCAATACTGCGGAACAATCGTTCATGGCATCATGGCAACTTGTGCCTAGCCTCAAAGCTCTTAGAAGCACCGCTACTGAGCCAAAACGACAGAATATCCTTCCACAAGGCGACGATAATAGCTCAGACAACTATGCAGGGAGAAACATTCCGCACCACATCGGTAGTACCATTACAATTCTTCAATTCTCGATTTATAACAGGCAATTCGCGTTGCATAGGATTGAGTAGGAAGGAAACAGGGGCATAAGCCTTAAGGAATCAAATCGCACGATGAGGAATCAAGAAGGGAAGTACTCCTAACAGTCCTGCAGCCTCCCGAAGATAAGTACAGACGTCTCCGTACCGATCCGCGAGACTCTACTAGACTTGCTCATGACTCGTGAGACCTACGGGAACCTAGTGCTCTGATACCATGTTGTCACGACCCAAAATCCACTAAGGGTCGTGATAGCGCCGGACACCACTGTCAGGCAAGCCAACCAAAAATACTTAATTAAATTTTCGTTTTAATACTCTTGAAATCTATGATTTTCCTTCAAAATTTACCAATTAAAAGATAATCGCCTCAAATCAAATTTTAAATGATAAGCAGTTAATACAAAATACTTCATAACCATCCCAGAACCCGGTGTCACAAGTGCATGAGCAATTTCTAAGAAAATCGAATAAAGTACAATAGCTGTCCGGAATACAAATTGGACAGAAAATAAATAAAATCCTGAGAGAGACTCGCCTCGAGGAAGTACAGCTCGCCCAGTCTCCGTGTCACTGATAAGTTAGGATTTTAACATGATTATACCCCTACTTGCTATTGCTTTTGATATGAATTGCCACAAAATAGTCCCAAATTGCTTACAAGTTGCGCTTGATTGCAGGTTTGAGCGACAAGATGACAAATGTCAAAGATCGGCTCAAAACGGAGTGAAACATGCCAAGTGTCAAAGACCAAGTGAAGTGGGGAACAAGAAGACCTCGGACCGCACTGTTTTGCCACGCGGCCGCGCTAGGAGATTCAGGGACTGGTTCATTCAAGGGCATCCTGTACGGTCCGCGGTCCGCGCTTGTGAAGTTCAGAGGCTTGCAAATTCAAGGAAAAGTCCCACGCGGCCGCGCTACAAATCAGTGCGGTCCGCGTGGATGAGATTCAGAGAGATGGTGTTTTTGCCAAAGTACTGCCACGCGGCCGCGCTCCATTTATACGTGGTCTGCGCCCGTCCTCAAACGCGGCCGGGCTACATTTCTGCGCGGTCCGCGGTCCTAACTTCAGAGAACAGAGTTCAAGAGTCCAAGAGCCAACGCGGTCGCACTCCCTTTTTGCGCGGTCCGCGCCTACCCCCAGGGGCATTTTTGTCCAGATTTTCTAGCTCGGTATAAATAGATCTTTTTAACATTTTTAGGTTATGTTTTAGCTGCTGAACAAGAGCTGCGCTCGTGAGAAGTGTTTTGTAGCCTATTTTGGCATTTTTACTCTTGAATATCATAGATTTTAAGTAGTAATCAATTATTATGTTCATTTCATCATCTATTTCTACTGTTTCTTCTCTAATTATGTCTAGCTAAACCCATTAGCTAGGGTTGTGGCTCAACCCTAGTGTGGGTAATTGATGGGTGTTGCCATCTAAGGTTAGGATGATATTGGGTGTTTGCTATTTGGGTTAATTTTAGGTTTTAATTTAGAATTTGTGGTTGCAAATACTGATTTTAACTTTGTGGGTTTAACTCTTCTTGAGAAAGAGAGTCCATGACCCCAAAATTGACCCAACAAGGAATTGGGATGGACCCATGAGGAATGGTAGTCCCACGGAATGGTAGTCCCAATTAACGGGTTAAATCTCGAGAGAGTAATCACCCTACTTGAACCCTAGTTGTTTGGTCTAATTGGCCTACCCAATTGGTCTCGAGAGAGTTAGTTGGGCAAAATCACTCTCTCTACCGAGAGGTGTGAGAGTGGGTACAATTGTGCAACAGTTATAGCATAAGCCCCAAGTATATCATCTTATCCTTAGTATCATCTACTCGTTGGTTAACCACCTAGGTAACGCCACGACCCTAGTCCCTTTCTCTATATTAATTACAACTAGCAATATCTCCATAGCATAATTTAGCTTCATCTATTAGTTTTAAAGTAGAAGATATAAAAAATCAAAACCAAAAATGTTAGAAGTGATATTAGAAGCACAACCGCAACTCTAGGCTAGACCGATATTATAACTCCTTTATTAGCTCCCTGTGGAATTTCGACCCCGATCCACTATTCGGGTATTAGTTATTTCTACCCACTCTTCCTACCATTGTGTAGTGTTGAGACGGCTGCGATCAGTCACCCATACTGCAACACCCAGTAGGCCACTAGAAGTACTTGTACCTGTGCAACAAAATGCACAGCAAGTGTAGTATGAGTACGAAAACAATGTGTACTCAGTAAGTATCCCGCCTAATCTCGAAGAAGTAGAGACGAGATGACAACTTCGACACTTACTAAAGGTCCAGTAATAATATTATTAATGCGATGATTCACGGATTTATTAAGAACAACAGTAAAATTCAAATGAGTCACTAAACAGGTGAAAGTTCCTTTTTATTTGAAGTCTCCGGATTCATAATCCATTAATTAACAATTATCTCAAGTCGGGAGAGCAGACAACAATATCAATAAATCTCAAGGCAAGCAATACAAGCATGCGCAATTCATGCAGAGGTCGTACGGCCCGATCCAACAGAAATGTAAACTGTGCACTGCCGAGGGTCGACCGACACGAATCATAGATGCATCTATTACCCCGCTCGCGAATCACACATGTGACGCGGTCAAATTTAACTAAACAATCACCCTGCTCGTGAATCATACATGCAACGCAGGTACACATAGAAATACATGCTCAAACAGGAAATCAAGAATTTATCGGGGAACATTTATCCAAATAAAAGCCAATTCTCTTTTAATGATTTAAGAAAATGAAGTTTAATCCTCTTAGACATTCATTTACCAATTCGATAAGATTTAAGAAATTCAACTGTCAATAAGATCAAAGATATTCCAAGTATAGCATGCTTTTTGGGTCCTAGACTACCCGGACTTACACATATTAGTAGCTACGCACAGACTCTCGTCACTTCGTGCGTACGTAGCCCCCACAAATAGGAGCACATAACCAATTATTTCACCTATGGGGACAATTCCCTCTTACAAGGTTAGAAAGGAGACTCACCTCGCTCCGAAGATCCATAACCGGCATTCCACGCCCTTCCGAAGACTCGAATCGATGCTAAATGCTCCAAAGCTAGCCAATAATTACGCAAATCCATTAATATATGCTCAATTACTCATTACAATCCAATTTATAACAATTCCTAACCCCGATCGAAAAGTTGACAAAAACGCCCTCGGGCCCACGTGCCCGGATTTCCAAAATTTTCGAAGAATAAGTTTACCCATAGCCTCACGAATTCAAATATATAATTTACCCTCAATTTCATACCCAAAATCGTGGTCAAATTCCAAGAATATCAAATTTTCTAGGTTTTCCTCAAACCTCTAAACTTCTACAATTTACATGCTAAAATCCATACATAATCGATATATTTAACTCAAGATAGGTGGGATTGTCTTACCTTATCGTTGATGATGAAAATCCCCTCTTGAAACCCTCCAAGAATCGCCCAAGCCAAGAAAATATGAGAGAAAATGGCCAAATACCAATTTTTAAAACACTCACTGCCTCCAGCACTTTCCGTACCTGCAGTCTCTTGACCGCTTCTGCGGTTCCGCAGGTGCGGACCAAACGCCGCTTCTGCGGTTCCAGGGCTCCTGGTCTAATCCGCTTCTGCGTCCTCTCCTCCGCAGATGCGATCTCGCTTCTGCGGCGAGATGACCGCATCTGCGGTCCCAGCTCTCCCCCGCCAATACCACATCTGCGACCACAGGGCCGCTTCTGCGGCTCCGCACCTGCGGCCTAGTCTCGCAGGTGCGGTTACACCAGCAACCAGCAACTTCAGCTCCTCTTTAAACTCCAAATTCTATCCGTTAACCAACCGGAATCCAACCGAGGCCCCCGAGACCCCAAACAATCGTACCAACCAGTCTCAGAACACATTACGAACTTGCTCGAGGCCTCAAATCATATCAAACAACGCTAAAATCACGGATCGACCTCCAATCCAAGCTTTATGAACTTTAGAACTTCAAACTTCTGCTTTCGATTTTTAAGCCTAGCAAATCACGTCCGATTGACTTCAAATTTTGCACATAAGTCATATTCGACATTACGGACCTACTCCAGCTTTCGGAATCGAATTCCGACCCCGATATCAAAAAGTCCACTTCCGGTCAAACTTCTCAAAAACCTTCAAATTTCTATCTTTAGCCAAATGACTCCAAAATGACCCACGGACCTCCGAATTCACTTCCGATCGCGCTCCCAACACCAGAATCACCATACGGAGCTACTCCCAGACTCGGATTTCCAAACGGACGTTGATAACACAGAAATGCACTTCAACCCAAACTAATGAAATTTCTTCCAAAATGCTAACTTCCAAAATAGGCGCCAAAATATTCCCGGGTCATCCAAAACCCGATACGGGCATACGCCCAAGTCCGAAATCATCATACAAACCTGCTGGAGCCTTCGAATCCCAATTCCGAGGTTGTTTACTCAAAAATCCAATCCTAGTTGATTCTTTCAACTTAAAGCTTCCGAAATGAAAATCCTCCTTCCGAATCAACCCCAAACTTCCCAAAATTCAATTCCGGCCACGCGTACAAGTCGTAATACCTGAAATGGAGCTGCTCATGGCCTCAAATTGCTGAACGACGCGCTAGGGCTCAAAACGACTGGTCGGGTCGTTACACATATTTTGGTTCCGGAGCCCGGTACATGTCTTATATGTGATATAAGTTAAGCCTGTAAAATTTGGTACGAAACGGACTTGAAATGATGTGAATCAGACCTTATTTGAGAAATTTGAAAATTTGATGTTCTTAAGTGATTTCATGAATTTGAGGCTTAATTCATAGTTATTGATGTTATTTTGATGATTTGATCGCACGAGCAAGTCCGTATGATATTTTTGGACTTGCGTGCATGTTTGGTTTGGAGCCCCGAGGGCTCGGGTGAGTTTTGGATAGGCCACGAAGTGGAATTGAACTTAGGAAGTTGCAGGTTTTCAGCTGGTATGTTGCAGGTCTGCAGGCTTCGCAAATGCGAAGCCTGGCTCGCAAATGCGAACACTGATCGCAAATGCGAATGTCGACATGGGCTGCCTTGGTCGCAAATGCAACGTTTGTATCGCAAATGCGATGTCGCATTTGCGAAAGGTCCCTCGCAAATGCGAAGGTGACCGGAATTGTACTGGGTCACAAATGCGACAAAAGCTTCGCATTTGCGAAGTTAACAGTCTGAGGGGTTCGCAATTGCGAACCCTGGTCGCAATTCCGACATCTGCAACCTGCAAAATCATAACTTAGACGCATTTTCAACCATTTTTCAAACCCTTACAAAACCTAAACACCTTTGGGCGATTTTTTAAAGACAAGTACTCTTCCAAATCAATTGTTAGTAATTTCTAACTCGTTTTTATTAATCTTTAACATCTTTTCTCATGATTTCAACTCAAAATCAAAGGTTTTCATGGGGGAAATTGGGTGTTTTGGATAGAACTTAGGTTTTTTCAAATTTTGGGGATTTGGACCTCGATTTGAGGTCCGATTTCAAAACAAATTATATATTTGAGTTCGTGGGTGAATGGGTAATCGGGTTTTGGTTCGAACTTCGGGTTTTGACCATGTGGGCCCGGGGTCGATTTTTGACTTTTTGGGAAAAACTTTAGAAAACCTATTTTCATGCATTAGAAATGATTCATTTAGCATTTATTGATATAGTTAAGTAACTTGTGGCTAGATACAAGTGAACTGGTGGTGGAATCAAGAGGTAAAGCGGTAGTTGAGGCTTGAATTGTGTTCGAGGCATCGAGGTAAGTGTTTGGTCTAACCTTAGCTTGAGGGATTAGGAGTCGTGTCCTATTTGCTATGTGTTAATTGTTGAGTACGACGTATAGGCATGGTGACGAGTATCTATACGTTGGTGTCAAGCATGCCCGTGAGTCTTATACTATGATTAATGTGACTCTGTTTTGTATTGTTCATGCCTTATGTGATATTCCTATTGTTGAACAAGGCTTGTGGAAGTAAATTGGGTAATTGAACATTTAAGAGCGTTGGCTCAAGTTGTGAATTGATTTGTGAAAGTATCATTGGTATTTGAACATTTAAGAGCGTTGGCTCAAGTTGTGAATTGATTTGTAAAAGTATCGTTGGTATTTGAACATTATAGAGCGTTGGCTCAAGTTGTGAATCGAATTGTGAAAGTATCATTGGTAATTGAGCATGGTAGAGCGTTGGCTCAAGTTATAAATTGAGTTGTGAAGTAAATGTGAAAAAGAGAAGAGGATTATGATATTGTCTCCCTTGCCGGGATGTTGTTGCTTTTAATATTGTTCTCTTGCCGGGATGTTGTTGCTTTTAATATTGTTCCCTTGCCAGGATGTTGTTGCTTTTGATATTGTTCCCTTGCCGGAATTTTCATTGCGATTTTATTGTGATTCTATTTAATTCCTTGCCCTTATTGTTTGTGATTGTTTTTTGGGTGAGGAAGAGTGTTAAAGCACGAAGGGTGATGCCGTGCATTATTTTGGTGAGAGAGTGTTAAAGCACGAAGGGTGATGCCGTGCATGATATTTTGTGAGAGAGTGTTAATGCACGAAGGGTGATGCCGTGCCGCACGATGTGCCATTCTGCGCCTTTATATGAGTGATAATGCACGAAGGATCATTCCATGCCATGATTTTGTGAGGTAAAAGCACGAAGGGTGATGTCGTGCCGATTATATTGATATTTGGTGAGGACGAGAGTAAAAGCACGAAGGGTGATGCCGTGCACTTGTCTTGATTTCCCTGATTATTGTTGATATTTGAGTTATGGTGTCCTTTACGGTTATTTATTTGTTCCTGTTGTTACTTGATATCCCCGCAGCATATGTCTCTCCCCCTTTTACTTTTGAATTGTAAATTTCTGCCTTTATTCTTCCACTGTATATGATTTAATTGCACAAGTTTATTTGGTAGTCTGGTCCTAGCCTCGTCACTACTTCGCCGAGGTTAGGCTAGGCACTTACCAGCACATCGGGATGGTTGTGCTGCTACTATACTCTGCACTTTTTTGTGCAGATCCCGGTGCTGTAGCTTTCGGACCGCAATAAGGTTGCTGCTTCTAGTTCACCAGGCGATCCGAGGTAGTCCTGCAGGCGTCCGCAGGCCTTGGCGTCTCCTTCTATCCTTTCATTCTGTTTCTTTCATGTATTCCAGAGACAGTCTTGTTTTAAATCTTTCAGACCTTTATTTGTAGTATTCCTAGACAGTCTGTGAAATTGTGACACCAGTTCTGGGTAGTTTTGTTATGGATTGGTATTGGTAGTGTTATTAAAACATTGCATTTCAGTCTTCTGCTTATTAAATTCTGTGGTTCATTAAATGTTGGTTCTTAACTGTTAATGGATTAAAAATGAGAAAGAGGTAAATAGTTGACATAATTGGCTTGCCTAGCTTTCACTATTAGGCGCCATCACGACTCCCGAGGGTGGGAAATCCGGGTCGTGACAGCGTGTTATAGATTTTTTCTGATACAAAATAGCTTTTTCGCAGTCGGACAGCTTTTCAGATCGACAAGACAATACACATAACGTAGTATTTAACCGCGTTATATATATATTCACTTATTTATCAAATATCTTCCTCCTCTAACAGTGTAGTTTTCTAATAATTTTAGAGTGAAATTCGAAAGTGAATGTAAATATTTTATATTTTTTAATCCAATACTATTTTTGATTACATGAACGGGAGGGAGAAAGTCATTAATTTACTCAACTGAAAAATGTTAAATATCAATAAGATTTAACAACAGTGGAAACATAATTTTTGTTAGATACATCTTGCAACATAAACAAGTACATTCACTTATTACAAAAAATATTACAAAAACAAAACACTACGTATATCCTTGATAGTTGGGAACATTAGATGAACTTCCACCAGGAGCTAGATTACCACCGCTACCCAAACCAGCTAAAGCTGAAGGACATTTACGACGGTCGTGTGTTGTTTGCGAGCATATGCCATATTTACGCGCATAAACGGTATCACCAACATCAATTTGGTTCCGTATACACGTTCTTTTTTTGCACTTATAGCTTACGCAAATAGTCCTTGTTACACACTATTTTAAATGGTTCCGGCGGCCAATAATTCTCAGCACCCACTGGCTACAACTACCCACTATATGTGTTTTAGTATGCAGCAACACTGTATTGCCTATCGACATTGTTGGTTGCCCCTAAACCTGTATGTTGAAAACACTTCATGGCATGTGAGCACGACATGTGGTAGATGGACCATTTCCCACAAGAACACAACCTTTTGGCTTCATTTACGGTGCGTATATTATTCCCCCGGTGTTGATGGATAGCGGTGCGAACTTCAAAATTATTTCGCTCGTTGCAATACTGTAAAAATGAATGCCAATGTGCTCACCTCCTGTATTTCTAAATCTTTTCATTGGTATTGGCATAAATTCAATACCCCTCTCCATCAATTCTGATGCACCTCTATACCTTTCAACAAACCTCTCCGCCATTTGTTTGAATGACATCCGCACCATGGCAGTTACAGGCAATCCACGTGCAGACTTCAATAACTCGTTGAAAGACTCCGACACATTTGTAGTCAGGGTTCCCCATCGTCTGCTACCATCCGCATGCAATGTCCACTTGTGAAGCTCATGTGGCATCAACCAATGATAGGCACTTTCGTCTAACTGCCGGATCGATTTCATGTGCCTCCTGAATTGCACTCCTGGTGATCAGTTGCAGCCATCCACATTAAATCATGCAAGTCCTTGTTGGGATATTTCTTTTGGAAATTGGCCTTCAGGTGCCTCACACAGTAACGGTGGTATGCATAGGGTTCCTTCCATTTAGGCAAATGCTCTACAGAACTTAATATACCACCATGCCGATCAGATATTAGACAAATACCTGAACGTTGTTTGACAACGTGCTGCTTCATGTGGTTCAAAAATAGCGTCCATGTCTCTTGGCTTTCATTTGCACAGATGGCAAAAGCTAGTGGAAATATTTGTCCATTGGCATCTACTGCAACGGCGATCAACATCTTAATATCGTAGTTTCCATAGACATGAGTACCGTCTATGGAAATTATCGGACGGCAATGCACAAAACCATCAATTGCTGGTTTAAATGCCCAGAACACGTATCTGAATGTATATTCCGGTATTCCTGCACTCCGCTCAAGCTTCCATTCAACAACAATCCCAGGGTTAAAGTGTTTCAATGCAGCCATGTACCTGGGTAGAGATGCAAATGACTTATCCCAGTCACCACAAACAATTTCAAATGCATGTTTGTGCCCGAGATATGCCTTTCTTTTTGTAATAGTACACCCATATTCCTGGTGGACAGATGTAATACACTCTTTGATCTTGTACCTTATGGACGCTTCAATGTGTGGAATAAGTTGAAGAGAAATCAAGTCAACATCCAAGTTGAAGTGATTCCCATTGAATGTGTCTATTTCACAATTGTGGGTGCCAATATATTTACACACTTTACACAACCATGTTTCCTTGTTGCTCGCACGCAGCATCCAATAACAACCCGTAAACCATCTACGGCAAACAACCTTGTATACATCCGGACTTGACTCCCATACCATCATCTCATGACACTCTCTTATGATGTACATTTTCGCAGCCCTGGTTAGGCGAGCTTTATCAGGAGAAAACATGCCCTTTACCAGCACCGTTGGTCTAGACTCATCCCACATTGCTGTCCGAATTTCGTCAAGATCCCTTGTGTGGCCATCCACATTCGGCATACTTGGCAAATGATCAAGATAGGAGCCTTGAATAAAACGGCACGTAGGACTCGTACACTCTTGGTCTAACGGAAGGTGGAGCATGCTCCCTCGTCAAATCAGGTTCGACATTCTGTTCCTCCTCATCATCACCCTCGTCAGGGAAGGGTGTGTCATCTCCAGACTCATCGGCATTGTTGTCATAATCACTATTATCTTCCTGACTCTGCGCATCTGCCAAATCCCGAGTAAATACGTCCTCTATGGGCAACTAAGTGAGGACAGGACCATCAAGTTGCTCGTTTTCACTGCACAAACAATAAAATAATAAGCTACTCAAATTGACAAATACTTTACATATAGCTATATCACTTCACTTACAAGTCGTAATGTGTTGACATTCCATGATGGACATGTTCGGCTAAAACTGCTCCAGAATAACCACCCGATGATTGAGGGTTATCCCTGCTAGGGGTGTGCATTCGAATCGGTTTATTGATAATTCGAATCGATTATTTGTTATCGGTTTATCGATTTATCGATTTCGATTTCGAAATTTTCCTTATCGAGTTATCGATTTCGATTTCGATTTTGTCCTCTTCGGTTATCGGTTTATCGATAAACCGATAAGAAATACTAAAAAATAATTTTTTTTAATTTTTTTTTTTTACCCTTATTCCATAATACCCTTTCCTTTACCCTAAGTTCCTAACCCTATTATTTCATCTACCACATTTAAGGAATGATCATATTTAAAGCTCAAGGGAATGAAGTTCAAATTAATGGAAAATAGAATTAGCCGTGATGATGTATTTTTATTTTTTTTATACCGTTGGAGTGTTGGTGGCATACATTTGATCCCTTACTTTAGTTTCGTTGTATGTGCTTGTTGGCACAATTTTTATGTTATAAACGGTGTTCGTCTTATTTTAGTTTCTTTTGGTCCATATTAGTTAGGCGTGTTTATAGCGATATACTTTCCGTGGAATCCCGCAAACTTTCTTATTGGTGTAATCGATAACCGAATCGATAAGCCCCAAAAATCATTAAATCGAAATCGAATAAATCGAAACCTTATTGAAACGATAACGATAAGCATATGTACAAATCGATAATCGATAAGTAATTATCGACAAGGGTCAAAATCGAATCGATAAATCGAATGCACACCCCTAATCCCTGCTTTTCGCAACCTCATTATTGCGAACGTCTACAACCTTCACGTACATTTCCAATATTTTTATCAAAATAAGTTTCTGGTATTCATCCGAAGTCCCCAAAAAATCTCTCAGAGTTTCATCATCCTCGATGTTAAACTCAGCATAACAAGCAACCCTTTGCGGAGTCACAGAATACGAATATCTTCCGGTTATTTTAAGATTCACCAAACGTTTGCGCGACCTCATTTTATTGCATAACAATGATACCAGTCTACCGTACTCCATTATAAGTGGCAACTTAACATCACTCTTTGGATATAAACTATAGCTCACTGAGTTATTCGCCACCACAACCTCACCCCCCCCCTCCAACCCCCAATATAATGAAACCCTTACTTTTCGTTCTTCAGACATTAGGAAAAAAAAGCTTGAGAATTTAACAAGAAGAAAAATTTATCAGGACTTGAGAATATTTCTGAATGAATTTTTGTAAAACCCTTAACGCCTTTAAATAAGGCAATGCCCAATCGGGGGGGGGGGGGGTCAAATTTTTGGAAGTAAAACGCATTTTAAAATGGCGTTTTACATATTTGAATTATTGTCACGTCAGTTAAGCGCAGAAGAGTTGTTGGTGGGCCCACAAAATAGGTAAACGTGGTTTGAAAATGCGTTTTAATAAAACACAGTTTTAAAAGGCGTTTTACCTTAACATCCCAAACGGACGTTAAGGTAAAACGTGGTTCAAAAAGACGTTTTATATACTTTGGTCACTAAATTGTTTTTCCACCTATTTATATATTTTGAGTCCGAAAAAATAACATTTAGGTTCCGGACTCATTAAATAGGTATATGAGTTAGGCCCCGTTTGGCCATGAGTTTTGCCAAAATAAATTTGGGATTTATTTTCAAAACTCATGTTTGGCCATAAATTTTGTCCACATTTTGGCCAAATCCCAAATCCCAAATTCCAAATCTCAAAATCAGCTGATTTTGAGCCAAAATCCCAAAACTTGGGAATTATATATATGTTTTTCCAAAATAAAGTTGAAAAATATGTTTTGAAAACGTATGTCCAAATACATTTTCATCTTCAAACCAAACTTCACCCAAATTAAATTTTTCAAAATAAATTTAGGATTTATGAACACTTAATGTTCATCAAATGAAATGTACCAAATATGACTTTTAAGACAACTTGGTGTTTTGGTTAAGTAATGGTAGTACGAAGAAGAAGAAAAAGAAGAATGCCATTTGGCTAGTCAAAAGGGGGATGGATATCATTAATTCGGTTGAAACGTCACAAATCTGAATCAGAGCAGTGTTTTGAATGTGTTGCTCACTTTGCTGCTGACGCGGATTCCATATCTCCATTCACTCATTTGTCTCATCTTCTACTCAATTTTTCCAATTTTCAATTTTATAATCCATTATAGCATAAATAATTTCCTCTTCTGACATCTGTCTCTTCTGTTAGCCATCAACAGTCGGACTGACTCCGTATGAGTCATATGAGAAAACTAAATATTATTATTGCACGAATTAGCATATTAATTCATTTTTCTAAAAGCTACAAATTTAGTAAGTCTAGAAAATGCTTATATAACCATCTTTAATGAGTAAAATATATTCAAAATGTTAAGAATATATTAATTACGACTTTCTAGAGATTTTTAAAGGCTGATAAGAAAAATTGTAACTTGAAGTATTTCCTCCCCAAAGAACTGCTAAGTAGATACTTCGACACTAAGGTGTCGTATAAAATTTAAGATTAAATTTATTATATGTTTAATTGTGGCTATTAATTAATATCAGAGATAAATTTTATGCCTAAATATTGGTATAAAATTTTGGCACTCAAGCAGGATCCAAAGAAGAACCACACCTAAGAGATATAATGTAGACAATCTAATCTAATGAAGATATTAGTGACGGCTTCCACGGCTCATATCCGATATTCTCTTTAACGTTTTTAGGATAAATTATTTTTAGCGTTATTATTATTATTATTATTATTATTATTATTATTATTATTATTATTTATTATTATTATTATTAAATCACAATTGGATCCCTTTTCCGTTTCTCCGAAATATTTAACCTCTCTCCATCCTTCTTACGTCTCTCTAGATTTTTTCAGTTCCCCTGAAGTCGATGATTTTCTAAGTTCATTTGACCGAAGAATTCTGCTTTCCAGTAAAGTCCGAATTCTTTTCCGAGAATATCTCTTTCTTCAGATCAGAAAAATAAAAAATAAAAATTGATCGTTGATTTGATTTTCATGATTATCTGTCATTCATTAACTACAGAGTTTTGGCAATCTCGAACGAGTGATTTCGTGAATCAAAGACAATGAAGGAGGAGGAAGAAGAGAAGCAGCGGAGTGGGAGTACTCACAAACGGATAGGAGAGGTGGTTGGTGGGACGGCGGCGGAGTGTGCGATGGTCTGCTGCTGTTGTCCATGTGCAGTGATGCATTTTCTGGTATTAGCGGTATACAAAGTTCCGACGGGACTGTGCCGGAAGATGTGGAGGAAGAAGAAGCGGAAGAGGCTTTTGAGGAATAAGAAGAAAGAGGAGGATTCATGGAAGGCGATGAAGAAAAATAAGAGCGATTTGCTTAACGTTTATAACGAGGAGGAGTTTGACGGTGAAGATGACGGAGACTACGACGGAGTACGAGAAGCCGCCGATTTTGAAACGGAGATGTGGGACCGGTTCTATGGAGCTGGATTTTGGAGGACCCCATCTCAGAAGGAGGAGGATTAACAATTGTATAAGCAAAATAAGTAAGGACTTGAGTGCAATTATAAGGGGAAAATGTAAAAGAAATTGAAGAAAATTTTGGCATTTGAAGATTAATGATTTGTTAGGGCGAGTGGAGTAAATCTGACGAAAGTTCGCCAAAGTATGACAGCATTAAGTGAGTAAAAATTCATCGAACACGATTATTCAGGCGCACACGCCATTTATTTTTATTTTTTCTCTTCTGTACTAGGAGATATGGTCCACCACACGGACTTCACCATGTTACATTTGTACATATATTTATTTTTTTATTTGCTTATTTTGTTGTATTTTCTTCGTAAAATGAATGTGACAGTTGAAAAGCTTTAATATGTGATGAAATGTACTGATTAGCTGGTGTATTTTCCTTGTCATCTTCAGATCACCATATTGAGAGTTTTCTTTTTACTTATGTCATTTATGAACATAAGTTATTGTACTAGTGTATTAGCTTTTTGATCATATACTTGTTTAATAACATTGTCGTTATACTATTTAATACTCAGAACAATAACCAAACACAATGGCCCTACTAATGCAGTTGCCATTATTCTTTACCACATTTATAAACGTCCACATTCTTTATTTATAGAGTTAGTAAAAACTTCAGTACCTATATCCTATGAAAATGAAAAACTATATCTTTGATTCGACTCTGTGAATGAATTTTTTTTTGACAGGGAGCGCTAACCCTTTAATGGATACCTTACGCGATATAAAATTTGATTAGTCAGGATCCTAATATGAATACCAAACACCGGGTGTTGAAACAACCCCCCCTCCCCCCAACCCCCCAACACACAAATTCTAAAATGCACAAGCCGCATTAGAAGTTTTATTTTGTATCTCATATAACTAACACTAGTTTTATGAGGCTCCTTTTTGTCTCACAAACCCCAATCTTACACTTCTGGGTCCACAGAAATCTGGGTCCACAAAATTATGAGATAAAAAAAGCTGCCTCATACAACTAACTAGTATGAGACACAACATAAAATTTTTCCATTGGGAATATTTCAAATGGTTCCTGTGACAAAATTATGAGTCACATTGGGAATATTTCATCAGACAAGACTAATCAGAATCAGAAAGAAACAAAAAAATATAATGTTATATTGTACGTAATACTTATGAATTATGTCAGTCAGTTCATGAATTCAGAATCCGGAAAGAATAAAATTTTACAAAAAACAAAATCATGTTGAAATGGTGGGTTCTACTCCTAAAAACGAATTAAAAAGTTTATAAAGTTGCAGATACATCAGAACGCCCAAATCAAAGAAAAAGAAGAAAATTAATATAACAAAATTAGTGCTGTCATCTCCAACCAACTGGTAATACTTTCATCCACAAATTCCCATTTTAAGTGCACTACAACAAGGATCCCAAACTCTACTCCACTTGTTGAACGGTCATAATGGCAGCTCTGTCAGCTAATCTTTGGCTTTGGCTAACACGTCAAGTCTAGCGCCCGATGAAGCCCAGCCAGCGAAGGATGACTGCCAAAAGCAGCACAAGTATAGCCAAGATCATGCCAGGTTTCCCTAAGAGCCAATTTTTCGTCTTCTTCGCGCCTTCCACTCCTCTTTGAATTCTGTCGGCCCACTTCATCTACAATATTCGGAAAAAAGGATTTAGAATGTACAAAAGTTAATTATACACGAGACTAGAGCTACGATCAATGGTTAAAATATGAGGTTACCATAAACTTAAAACAAAGAGATAAATTAAACTATCCAGAAACCAGACAATTACAAATCCCAGAAAATAGTCGGTCAGAAAAATTTCTCAAGAACGAAAGCCCACTGTTCAAACAGATTCTCATGGTTACATATTCTATTTATATCACAACAAGATGCCAGACTATGTGATAGCATTAAACATCAATATGGCTAGCAAAATGTTCAGAATTTTAGTTAAGATATTTCATTCAAGAATCCAACTCGTAAAAGCCAAATTATGACAAAACCCCATGATCCAAAGACGTGGTTTCAACATATTCTCATCTAAAGAGTTTAAAAATGTGCACCACTTCACGCATATGTACTCCCTTCTTAGTGATAAGTCTTTCTCCTACGACTTCCCACAGCTCACTAACCATTTACTTTTACTTGGACCAACACGACAGACTTCGGCCTTCTCATTCTAATCTGGAGAAAAGTAATTACATGTGCCAATCACATGAAATAGAAATGTGTCATAATAATGCAAAACCGCTCACTGAAAAGAAGGCACACCTTCAGAAGAAAAATTTCCTTTGAAGAACAGAGAAAAGGGGGATACAATCACACCAGCATATTTTTAGTAATTACCATTTTTTCCAAGTCATCTGGTGACAATGATGACATTGCCTGTTGAGCTTTCTCTGCATCTTCCTGACTGAGCTTCAATCCAAATTGTTCACTCATATTAGTCATCATCTCTGGACTCATGCTTTTAATCATTGAAGAGAACATCTGTCAATTTCAGGAACCAAGTGTTAAGGAGTAAATCAACGAAGACCTAGATACATCAGCATAAAAACAGGTAGAGGCACGTACAATGCAGTAGCAGTTAAAGGCACAGCCCCTCTAAAAGCACCGACTCATAAATGGATAAATGTGAAGGGCAGAGAAGTCTAACTAACCCCTACATTGGTATTTGTTAGAAAAGTAGATTTAAAAGTTTTATCAGACGGTTCACAACAAGTGATAAAACATTCTAGATAAAGAACAAATAAGATATGAAATTTAAAGAAGGGTATCATGAAATTTTTTATGACTGGAACTCATGGTGCCCTCAATGCATGTGCTTTTTTACATAGTAATTTACTTATTCTCTTCAAATATGGATTGCTGAAAAGTCAAGGTGGAATGGTATCTTAAAAACAGTTCAACCAAATTAAAACAGAAAAATAGGAAATAATGGTCCGAATATTGGGTTAGTGGAGAGACTTAACTCAGGAAATTTTGAGTTAGCAGCAGAAACATTAGAGAAAATATGAATGTTGGATCTTTATTGATGATATAGGCAATACTAAAACATACCATTACCAAGAAAAAGAATAAAGCCCCTGATATGCAAATTTGCACAAGAAAGGACTGAAGTAAACACCTGTCTCATGGCTGGATCTTTCATTCGGTTTCTCATTTCTTCTTGCAGATCAGCATTTGAGCTTGATAAGCTTGATTGAAGACCATTATTTGTATTAGAAAATCCTTCAGCTGAAGTGCTTGCACTTTCACTGTCATCCACTTTGAAACTTTCCGTAGTGTCTCGAGGTTTTAACTGCTGTTTTGGCCTTGACCCACTAGAATCTATAGTTGTTGCAGCTGATACTGGATTTTTCTCTTTTAACGTAGATGCCATTGCAAACATCTTTTGCATTTCTTCTGGAGACATCTTGCCCATCATATCAGTTGCCATTTTCAGCATGTTGGGCGTTACATTTGCAGGAACCGAACCAGGCCCAAAGTTATCTGAGGAACCTTTATTAAGAAAGGGATTTTCTCCTTGAAAGGAGGAAGCCAACTGGACCATTCTTTGTAGTTCTTCAGGTGACATCTTGCCGATAACATTAGAGGCAGTCTTTACCATTTCAGGGGGTATGCCTTCGGCTTTTCCACCACTGAAGGCAGCTAGGGTGTCTGGATCAGTGCGAGAAATAAAATTCTGGAAGGATCTACAACCATACAACAGAATTAAAAGGTGTATCATTATTGTCTGAGTTATGTTTAAACTACGAATGACTGCCAACATTGGTGAACACAATCTTATACAAGGAGAAGAAAAAAAAAGGAAATGATTGCTATAAAGAAGAAGGGCAATGTGTAGAGCATAGGATTTCTCCTAAGCAAAGCAAGTGAATTTGATCATAACAAAGCATGACCTTTCAGCAGCACCAAGCAAAGGGAAGAAAGTACAATGGAATATTAGACACTGCATCATCTAGACGAGATTTAGCATATGACACATCTTACCACAGACCAATGACCTAGATGCCTAATTATGTTTTGCAGTATGAAAATGAAATAAACAAGCTAATCTGATCGCTGACAACTATAGTAACTCTCTAGTCATCAACAGTATTCCATAAACTCAACAACACTCAAGATGCAAGATAAATAAAACATTCAAAAGACTAAGGACTATGTGTGCATGAAAAAAGTTAAGAGAAAGATGCAATTTGAAGGACATACTACATAATCAATAGTCTAAACCAATTCAGAGTTTCAAAGTACAAGAGGGTGGGAAATTTGAGAGCATATAGTTCTGTAAGGAAGCAGTTTTTGCAACGTCATGGTCATTAATATGTCATTCTTCAACTAAATGACAAGAACACAAGCAAAAGAAGTTCCACACAGACAAAAGCCAATACAGGTTTAAAATATGATCGGATAAAATATATAAGTTGAACTGACAGAAAAAAATCTGATATCAAGAAACAAACCTAATGGATTCTGGGTCATTTTTTAAAGCCTCCAAAGACTCTGAATTTGATAAGGGAGGCCCACCAAGGATTTCACTTTGACTCTTAGGAGGGGTGATCGCTTCTCGTGGTTGTGACGCAACACTTTCTGCAACTTGACTATCCGCGGTTTCAGAAGACACTGGTGGATCTTCTTCGGTCAATTCTTCAATAACCAATCCTCCTCTACCTGCCCGAGAAAGGAGGACTCAAGTTCAATTAACATGTGAATATTTTTAAAAAAAAATCCAAGTACAGCTAAAATATAGATATGTGGAAATAACATACGTCTTGAAGCACCACCTTCTTTCACCAATCTTTTTTGGACTCCCCTAAATAAGCAAATAAAAAATCTTTAGCATCTGAAACCTGATGCGCACTAGAATTTCAGCAAAGAGATCCAAAAGGAAAATGGAGGGATGCCCCATGGAACGTACATTTACCAGTTATTATAGAAAGTGTAAACAAGAATACCTTAAGACATCAGCTATAGTTTCATCATCAGGTGAGACTTCGTGTGCTTTACTCAAGTCAGACACTGCATCCTGTTTATGGTTCAAAATATAAATGAGAAGACTTGACAAATATCTGACATTGTATAGGAAGGATTGGAACAAAGAATGAACAATGAGAAAAGTCATACAAGAGTTGATAAATACTCACTTCTAACTGTCCCAGCTCTTTATAAGCTTGACCCCTACGATAAAGGGCTTTGATATTCTTGTCGTCATATGCCAGAACCTGCACCAGCCATGTATTAAATAACCACCATAACATTGCAGTTGAGAATCATATTCAAGTATGGTTCAATCTCAAAGCTGAACTAACATAAGACTTGAATGTCAAGTTTTCACTTGGCATAGGTTTTAAGATGAGAATAGAAAAAGTTTAACATTAAACGTTAATGAGTATGACTTTCGGGCCTTTAAGTTGTTCTTTTGATATTTCTGAGAATAATTTCTTTTAAGTAAAAACGTCTATGGCGGGAAGTGTAAAATTGGCCTTTAAATTATGTAATATGTAATCACATTTTTCTTTTAAGAAGGGAACACTATTTTAGAATAGACCCGAAGAAAAATGGAAATTCATTTCGGCATAGAATAAACAATACTCAGCCCTTGGACATCTAAAACAGAACATCCACACATTGATATTCAAATATATAATGAGGAACACAATTGGAGCTGGATGCACATGGTCCCCCATCATGTTATGCAAGAATACAATTTTAATTAGAATCATTGAGCCTCAAAGTTAGGCAAACTTGAAGCACTATCAGAATCAGACAAACTTGAAGCACTATCTATTACCCCATACCTCACTACCTTCCTTTATGCAGTCGTCGTATTGTCCAGTTTTTAAGTAACACGACATCATGTTCAAGGAACAAGCCAATGAGAGACTCCTGCCTTTTGCAGCAGGAATACTTGACAGATTTTTCTTTGCCTGATAACCAAAGGAAAAGAAATAATCAAAACAGAAACTTAAGTTTGTGCCGACACAAGCAAATCAAAAAGGCAAAGGTTAGACTTACAAGAGAATATTTCTGCAGGGCCTCCTTAAACCTTCCCTGGGTGTGAAGATCATTTCCCTGCCATTTATACATAGAGATCCTAAAAATAAGCTAGAATGGGAAATAAACCAAAGCTTCCTTCAAGTACCTCATACTCATTGTTTAGCATTTAAATCAAAAGTCACAACAGCCAATTTTATTGCAGTATCACAGAATATAACATTGCATCCAAGACACGAATCAAACCAACCAGAGGTAACAAGAGTAACTGCTTAGCAAAGATATATAATAACTGTCATAAATCAGGTTAGACCTGCAGCTTACAAGTCACAAATTATTTATCTCATGCAGAGACCGAGAGAAATTTTTTGCAAGGTAGCTATCAAATTACATAACCATACGCGACAGGGAGTTGTTTGCAATGGTGTTTTTAAGAAACATATAAGATAGTTCAAGCTTGTTTATATTATAGCTAATTAAAGATGTAAAATCCAGCTCACATGCTCTAAAGAAAGTAACTCTCTCCTCATTGATCATACGAATGAACATGAACTCATTGAGTTATTGATCTGGTATATAGGTAAATGTTTACAGTAATTCCGTAGTCTATTAAGCCTTGTATTTTTTCTTTTTAAAGAAAAGAGGAACAAGAACTATCACTTCCTAACCAATAATGTGTTAGATAGTCTTAAGAAAATGTGTTAGATAGGAGATGTTCTCTATAAGCCCCAATTTACAGATCCGTACCAGACATTTCAAGATAGAACTAAGTGTGTACCAAAAGAATTATACACAGTTGTAACCAAATGATTGCAAAAATGGAATTAATGAGCATCTAATCTGTGTATCACAAAATAAATTACCTGCTTTTTCAGCAACTCAGCTCCACTAATTTCATATTTAAATTGTGCATCCATTTGGGCACGCATCGCTGCTATTTCTTCAGGTGATGCATTAGCCATTTTCTTACCAATCTCAGCCATATCCTCTGGACGGGTATGCTTCAACTGTTCTGCAGCAACCTTGAAGTCATCTGGTCTCATGTTTTTCATGCCTTCCGAAGCCATTCTAATTAACTCGGGATTAGACATCATCTGTAAATCAGCAGCGTGTCAGGACCGATAAGGAAAAAATTATCCGAATTCATTTCAAAGCGGAGATTGATCCAAATTCCAAAAATTCAAAAGAAAAAATGAAAGACTGACAAATGCTTGGTGATCAGGAGCAAGCATATAGGAGGTTTCACCCACTAAAGTCCACTAGTCCAACTAATTTCATTACTAAAAGTTTGCACTAATTCCAGTCCTAATAACTCCAACTGACCCATTCACGCAAGACACAGTAATTTATGCTTCAAACCGTCAAACATTTTAATTTTTCGAGTTGTAATACAAGCTTTACGGTAACATAGTAGTAATACAAGCTACCACCATCAAATCTTTTTTTTTTTTGGTTATGACAGTGGTGACTGGCCAGCTTGCATGCAGCTCAAACTATTCCACCGAATACCTGCTATCTCCCACCAACAAAGGTACCACGTAACTCTGGCCACTAAGGCTTAGGCGGACGGGAAGAAATCAGCTAGTGTTTTTTGCAAGGGAATTTGAACCTGAGACCTCATGGTTCTCCTCCCACCTCTGTGACCACACCCTCGGCTGCTACCAGCCATTAAATCAGAACTTCCAAACCAAAACAAATCACAAAATAATCCACAAGAACTCTTTTTTATTCCTTTTTCGAGGGATCTAAATCTGACTGACTATAATTCACCGGTAGCAAGCCACTCTTCACCTTATGCTTTTAATTAACCCATCAGCGAGGTGATGAATAAATCCTTAATGTTTTCCTCTTTCAATTTTCGTAACGCACCAAAAGAATTCATCAAAAGGGGCTAAAGTCATTCCAAGTCTAATTCCATCTGAATAACAGTAACTTATTCATGCAACAATATAAACTCAAATTCAAATATTCCCTTTTTACAAAAAAGAATTACGAATTTAAGTTTCCGAATTTAACGAAAAGGGTATGGAAGTAAAGGAACCTGTTGCTGCATCCGAGCCAAATCAGCAGGGGACATGCGACTCATCTGCTCTTGAGCCATTCTCATCAATTCTGGATCCATCATGCCGTTGAACATTCTCCCTAATCCGAAATACACCAATTGAAAAGTCTGATTGTTTTCTAAATTTCCCAATCAAATTGGACTGTTCGGTGGACAAAATCGTCAAATTTATCCGAGATTTGACCCGATTCACAAAATCGTTTTAAATATAACCGAACGTTGCTGTTTCGATATATATGATCGTGTATGATAGTGATCCGTTCGCGGCACATGAAGAAGAAGACAAGAGAATGAAGCAAATAGTCGTAATTGGTTGGACACCTACCAGAAGAGAAGAGAGACGTATGAATGAAGGAATCGTCGAAATTCTATTTTTAGTAGAGGACTAAAGGGAAAGTGAAGGCCCTCAAACTTTTATTTGTGACGATCTACACCATTAACTAATTCTGAGGTATACCATGCCCCTCAAACTTTTATTTGTGACGATCTACACTATTAACTAATTCTGAGGTATACCATACCCCTCCATCTTTGAAAGTACTAGTTTCAAAGTACGCGCGATGCATGTATTCTATCTCAATGAATACTAATTTATTTAAAATTTATATTTAAATAATAAATAAAAGTATAAGTTCCTGAAGATGATCATATATGTTAATTGTGTATAATAACTCAATAAATAAAGAAGGTTTCATAAAAATCCCCAATCATAAGTCAATAAAAATTTATTTTAATTTAATATTATTATAACTTTGAATTCACAAGTTATCATACTTCCTTTTCAATTTCAGCAAGAACAAATCCTTAAAAACCTAAATATTGCTGAAAAATAGAATTTAAAATATATATAATCAGGCAACTAATAATCTACAACTTTCATATGATAGCAAAATCAAATTAATAGCAATGAAAATAAAAATTATATTTTTAAAAGGATACTAAAGCAAGCTTGTGAGAGAATTTATAATCGAAAGAAGACTCATCCATGACATATTTACTCTAGAGATGACTTAGAATTAGAATTAAAAAAAAGGGGCAGCCCGATGCATAAGGCATCTCGCATAATTTACAGCTTGTTTGGATAACTGTTACATATCGTTTCATAATGTATCGTATTATATTGTACTGTACTGTCTCGTTTGATGAATACAATGTTTGGATGGATAGTTCCGTTTTGCATCGTTTCATGGTATCACCCACTAGTAATATGATGAATAAACTTGCAATATTATAAAGAAAAATTATGATACGGTATATAAAAAAGGTAGGGTAAATGATAAAATAAAATTATTTAATAATAATGAAGGGTGAGATTGAGAGAAAAAGATAAGGTAACGGTGCGACTACACCAAATCGGTCGTTACATAAAGTGGCACATTTCATCGTTACGTAATGACGGATTTAACGAGACGATGCAATAAAATTTAAGTAAAAATCAAAACAAACATTGTATTTAAAGTAATAAATACGATACAGTACAATACAATAGGTAACAACCATCCAAACAAGCTGTTAAGTGCACTATCTATATAAAGTAAAATTTTAATATTTTAAAGTTCTAAATATTAGGACTTTCAGTCCAAATAAGAAAAAAAAATTAATAAATAAAGTTTTATTAATTTTAAACTTCTAAAAATTATAAAAATAATTATATGACTTAATAAATGAAGTATTTTTTTATATAATAATTAACATTAATTTGGAGGGACTTTAGATTTTCTTTTTTTTGTTTATAAAGATCAAGTTTGGAATGAAAAAAGGCGTTAGTTTTAAGTCAGTCTTTTGTTGTAGGTAAACATTAATTCATTAATAGTATTTTATTAAATATTCTAGAATTAGAAATATAATAGAATGTCTTATTAATGAAAGGAATGGAAAACAAACATGGTAAAAGTGTGTTTGTGATTTTTTTTTCTTTTAATGATTCTTTACACATATGTTTTATTAAAAGGAATGGAAAAACAAACGTGGTAAAAGTATGTTTGTGATTTTTTCTTTCTTTTAATGATCTTTAAGGTAAAATCTCAGTAATCGATTTTGTGTTTTTTTCTTTCTTTTAATGATTCTTTAAGGTAAAATTTTAGTAGTTGATTTTTAAGTCCTAAAAATTAGGATTACCTACTTCAAATAAGGAGGTATTTAATATACAAAATATAATTAATTTTGAAGCCCTAAATTTTAGGAAAATAACTTAAATTACTATTTTATTCAATATATAATAGATTTTTAAAGGGTAAAAAGGCGAACGACATTTCGTTAAGAGTCTTCGTGCTTTTACTATAGTACTAGTCTTAAGGTACGCGCTTTGCGCGTGTACCTTGTATTAACGAGAACAAGTTTTTTGAAAATTAAATAAAAATAATTTAAAAGACGTATTTGAGTAATAAAATTAAAAATTAAATATTACATAGTTTTTAAAATTATAAATAATTGTCTTGTTTAAGAATTTCATATCCACTCCAGTGATTGTTCCTCCAATTCGCTCTAGCATTTATTTCTGATCTTGGTAACTCAGTAGAACTAAAAAGTGATTGTCATGGTTACCTTCTTCGTTTATTCTATTCTACTTTGAAGAAATACTTGCTTAACCGAGCTATTTCTTTCTTTGTTCTTCTTTTTGGAACGAACGAAAAAATAAGGGAAAAAAAAACTAATGTCCACTTATTTAGAATAAATTTTATCTTCTATTGTTTTATCCTCTTTCTTTCAAATTTGTATTTTAATGCCAATTGACTCTTATACTATACTATTCCTAAATTTTAATTTGTTTTTTTTTTTTGACAAAATTTTGATGAACAGTAATAAAAATATATTAAAAAATCAGCGGGAATTACCTATCATGATATCTCATGAAAATAACAAAAAAAAAAAAATCGATTTAATAATGCCAATTGAAACGCACTTAAATGAATGTTACTTGTTGATTTCTCTTCTATTGAACTTTTTTGTTAATCGCTTTAAATATGAAACTTACCAAATACGTACTGGTCATGTGGAAGTCTGATTAAGAATTATAAAGTCTACTACTTTAAATTAAACATTTTATTATGCTCGATAGTTTCAAAGGAAAAAAAGAAGAAGAAGATAAACACCACTTTCCTTGGATTTGGTGAAGGGGGTAAGAAAACAACAATAGCTAGGAGTTCAAAATAAGCAGAAGTTAATGTTTTATTTACGACTTAATATCCGTTCATAATATTGTACAGAACATCTTACTTAACTAATTAGTAAATAAAATTTTAATTGATTTCAAAGTCCTACATATTAGAAAATTTAATATGGAATAAATTATATTCTGCTCCATAGCTCAAGTAAGTACATGATCTATTAAGGTAGAAATCTTAATTTATTTTAGAATCTTAAATATTATGACTACATAGTTCAAATAAGGAAAGATCTAGGAATCAAATTTATTTTATTTTATAGTATAAAATAAAAGGTAATTAATTAAATGACTATTTTGTCCAATATAAATTTTATTTTTAAAGGTAAAAAAGGCGAACGACATTTCGTTAAGGGCCTTCGTGCTTTTAATATAAATTCATGAGTACATAACTTTTAAATATTTCAAATTCATATTAGCTAATGTTTATGATTTATTAAAAATATTACACGAAAAAAATGTAAGATTCTAAAAATGATAAATATTAATCCTATTTAGCGAGCTTAAAAGAAGAAATTATGTGCTACATAAATGCTCATATGCATTGTCTTTTTTATTTTTGGATTAATTAGCATATGCTTCAGATATACAAATATGATATATCTCTTTATCTCCTCTTAAATTAAATTATTTAAACACGAGTACACTTATCAAATTTTCTTTCAAAAATTATTATCGGTCAGCTTAAAAATTAAATTTACTTATATGATGAAGTTAAAAAAAGAATTGAATTGAATATTTTCTCTAATCAGTTAATTAAGAGCTCAATTATCTATTTATTTTAATATCAAAATTTTGCTGCCTTTGTTAGCTTTCAAATTATGGTCAAGCTCTATTGGAATTTACCGTTTCCTTCCATTACATTATATGCAAATCTTAGGAAATATAGTACGTAAGGTAAACTTAATTAATTTTGATGTTCTAATTTCTTTACATTCTATGCAAATCTTAGGAAATATAGTACGTAACATTTATATTTTTGATATTACAATATCATAGTAATATATAAGGTAAATTTAATTAATTTTGATGTCCTAAATTATAGGATTGTAAAGTTTTAGTTGACTTCAAAATACTAAATATTAGGAAAATAATTAAATGACTATTTTGTCTAGTGTGAACTCTATTTCAAAAGGGTAAAAAAGACGAACGACATTTCGCTAAGGGTCTTCATGCTTTTAATATAGTATAGAAGATATAGATATACATAGGGATAGATAGATAGATAGATAGATAGATATACCCTTCCTCAAGGCAACTATTTTATTTTAAATAATCTTTTATGACACTAGGAGAATATTGGGGAAGGAAAAGAGAAAGGGATTCTTTTGATACCATTAGACTTTGGTGTTTAGGATTTGTTTGATAATTGTTTTAATCTCTTTTCTTCTTCTTTTTTTCTCTTTGTTTTTTTTTGATGAAACATGCTAGTTGTTGACAACTCTATTGCCAACAGACATATTAAAGTAAATAATTGAGGTTTTGAAGAGTATATATAATTAAAAGGTAGGAAATTAATGCACTCAACTGTCAAAACTTTTTTTAAGAACGATTTAACCCTTATTTGAATGAATCTCACTCATTTTCTTTAAATTTCTAGGGGATCTATCGGTATCTCTTGATGGCGTCCAAAAAATGTGATTTAATTATCTTTGATGGAGTAAAAAGCAATTTTCCTTAGTGAAGTAAACTAACAAAAAAATGAAGCATGAATCATAATGGGAAAATTGTCCTGTGACATCACTTCTTTCATAGATACATTTATCAACTTGAATCAATTGCATATTGTACTTAATTTTCTAAGAGTGAACACGAGAAAATGCCATTGTACGAGGATAGGACAAATGACAACTTTCCTATAGCATTGTAACTACCCGATTGGTCGTTTTACTTTCTAAAACTCCGTTCCCTTAAATAAAACTTTCCGTACTTGCTTTTAATGATTTATGACTTGCAGGGATGGTTGATTCGGAATTTGGAAGAGTTTGGGTTGAAATCGGAACATTTGGTTCCTTAAGGTTGGCTTAAAAGGCCAAGTTTGACTTCGGTCAACATTTTGAGTAAACGACCTCGGAATCGGGAAGTGACGGTTCCAGTAGGTTCGTATGATGATTTCGGACTTGGGCGTATGACCGGATTAGGTTTTGGATGACCCGGGAGCGTTTTGGCGCCTAATAGTGAAAGTTGGTTCTTGAAGGTTTTTAGAAGTAATTTAAATTTGGTTTAGAGCGGGTTTTGGTGATATCGAGGTCCAAACGGAATTTCGAGATCCGTAATGTCATTTAAGACTTGCACGCAAAATTTGGTATCATTCCGAGTAGTATAAGTACGTTTCGGCACATTGGAAGTAGATTGAAGAACTTGAAGTTCATAAGTTTGACTCAATTGGTTTTAGGGTGTGATTCTTAGTTTTAATGTTGTTTCGGGCGTTCTGAGAGTTCGAGCGAGTCCGTTTTATGATTCTAAACTTGTCGGTATGTTCGGGCGGGGCCTCGGGGCCCCGAGCGTCAATCGGACGAGGCTCGGACTAAGTTGAAAATTTGAGCAAGAGATGAAGCTCCAGCTGCTGTCATAACCACACCTGCAGTTGGTCAGCCGCAGGTGCGGTTGGAGCATCGCAGATGCGGCCCAAAGGGAGGAGCCCAGGCTCCGCAGATGCGGCTCCTTTTTCGCTGAAGCGGACATCCGTCGGCAGGTACGGTCCCAGCCGGCCCAGCCCAACTTCGCAGAAGCGAGACCGCAGGTGCGAAAATTGCTGGGGCAGTGAGTTCATTTAATACGGGACTCAAGCCATTTTCACTCATTTTCTCTCATTCTTTGGGCGATTATTGGAGCATTTTGAGAGGGATTTCCACCTAACTTTTGGAGGTAAGTAATTCCTACCTATTGTGAGTTCAATACATAAATTTTGGGTAGATTCCAACATGAAAATTGGTAGAAATCATGGGTTAGATGGAAAACCTAGGGTTTGACAAGAATGAGATTTTTACCACGAATTTGACCATGAAACTTAGTGATAATCATATATTATGTTTCTTAGGTTATGGGTAAAAACTTCCTTCGAAAAATTTTAGGAATCCGGGCACGTGGGCCCGGAGGTGATTTTTTGGAATCTTGCCTTTGGGGTTGGGTAATCACTTTAATAGTTAGAATATGAACTTTTGAACCTATAATGATTGGTTTTTAACCTATTTGAATAGTTTTGGATTGTTCGGCTCCGATTTGAGGGTTTGAGTGCATTCTTGAGTTTGGAAGTAGGCCTTGAAGCAAGGTAAGTCTCTTTTCTAACCTTGTAAGAGGGAAATATCCCCCATAGGTGAACTTAATTAATATGTGGTTAATTGTGGGGGCTACATACGCACGAAGTGACGAGAGTTCGTACGTAGCTACTATTTCTGTTATGTCTGGGTAGCTTTAGGTTTACACCATACTTTATGGACACCATTATTTGATTATATGTGCTAACTGTAACGAAATGAATTTAGTTGAGGATTTCAAAGGATTTAAAGGCTTCAAGTTGAATTGTCTTCATTTTTAAAATGAATCAAGAAAGAGTTATGATTTAAATGATAGAATTTTGCTTAACCGCGTCGCATGTATGATTCACGAGCAGGGTTATGTTTTGATCGCATCGCATGTATGATTCGCGAGCGGGGAGAATAGATGCATCTATGGTTCGCGCCATTCGACCCTCAGCAGTGGACAATTTACTTTTATATTGGATCGGGCCGAACGTCCTCGGTGGTATTTGCGTGTGATAATAGAATTGGAACTCTTTATAATTTGTATGATTTGTTGCTTGAAAGGTCACTTGTTTTAAATAAAGAAAGTGCCTTAACTTCTTAAATATGATGGAAGGATTTTCAGTTATTATCCCTGTTTGAGCTTGTTGTTATCTACATACATCGTGATTTAAGAATTTGAACTTCATATTATTATATTGTTGGCCCTAGTAAGTGTCGGAGTCGACCCCTCGTCACTACTTCTTCGAGGTTAGACGAGATACTTACTGGGTACATATTTTTATGTACTCATGCTACACTTCTGACTTGATTATACATGATTTGAGGCAGGTGCATCTGGCCATCAGTCCGGCGCGTAGACTTGACTCCTCAACTTGAGATTTGCCGGTGAGCTGCCCTTTTGAGCCGTTTTGCAACAGCTGGAGTCTCTCTTATGTCTTTATTTTTCTGTCTATTTCTTTCCAGATAGTAGGATAGTATGGTTTTGTATATTCTACTAGATTGCCCATATACTTGTGACACCAGGTCTTGGCACACATATTAGTAGACTTATGATTTTGGTTTAGTTATATGATTACGATTCATGGTTATTGCTTCCAGTTATTTATGCTAAAATCTGAACTCCTAAATTTTTATCAAATAAGGAGAAGTCATCACTTGCTAATTATTTAAACGGGAATTCACTAGTTGATTAGTGTTGGCTTTCCTAACAACGGTGTTGGGCGCCGTCACAGCCTAATATGAAATTAGGGTCGTGACAAGCATTGTGTAAATAATTGGAATGAACAGGTAAGGGGAAGTCCCTGAGAAAGGAGATAAGAAATAAAATCTTGTAACCTATTATTTCAGTGGCTTCTATCATGGAGTTTGCCTAAATAAATCACTGAATTAAATAATTGCTTGTGATATAAGAGGTAATACTAGTTAAATATGAAAACTCTCGAGTACTTAAGAGTCTATTACTATTGGTGATGCAAGAAGTTGTGTTTTACACATATTTTTGAATTGTTTTAGTGTTCTTATTTTACCTTTCTTACCGGTTGAAGGCCAAATATTGGATGATATATATTTTTTTTGGGGGGGGGGGGGGGGGAGGTGGGGGGAGGGGAGGGGGAGGGGGAGAGGGCGGGTTTGACTGAGGAGTTTGATTTCTCAGAAGGTCACTAAATTAATAAAAATTATTTAAAAAAGTTATTTTACATTGTTTTGTAACGATAAAGTCACTATTTTTTTTTTGTAATTGGAAAGTTATATTAGTTAATTTTGTACCTAAGTTGATGTATTTCGCCTATTGTACCTAAAAATCTACTATATGCTTTCATGAGATATTTTTGGTTGTTTTTTGCTGAACTAACATTTTTCTTTTGAATCCAACCATTTAAAAAATTAAAATCATTTATTGACCCACTCAATGAGTCGACCCGCTAGACTTTTCTCTTTTTTCTTTTAAGACTAGATAGCGACTGTCTGTGCCAGCACAGGCCCAATATTTATTTGCTTTGACATGAAAATGTAGAAAGAAAAGATTAAAGAATGCAAGACCAGAACATGACATATATGACCTTTTTATGTATAAATGTCACAATAGGTAAGCTTAACCAAAAGACTTCTATTTATTATAGATGTGCAAAACAGTACATTCTCTAGAACCACTCTAATTTTGTAGCCACAATACCTAAGAAAATATTGAAAATGTTTGCTTCTGCAAATACATTATAAGCACATTTGAGTTTATCATTACCAAGAGGTAGTCAATAGCCTAATAGCCAATCTCTGCCATTTCAAATACAACAATGTCTATGGACATACAATATATCTAGTATCACGATCCAATTCTCCCTCCGTAAGACGTCGTGATGGCACCTAGTCGCTACGACTAGGTAAGCCTAGCAAATTTGCGGAATAATTGAAATAAAAGCAAAATTTTAACAGCTAAACTTCAATAACCATATAACTTAAAGGTGTCGCTCGGCATGTACAAGTAAACTAACACTCGAGTATAAATAATATTCCCAAAACCCGGTAGTCACAAGTCACAAGCTCTACGAATCTGTCCTAACTATCTCTACATCAGTAACTAAAAGAAATAAAGGAGGAACAACATAAGGGATGGGGGGGGGGGGGGAAGAGGGATCTGCGGACGCTGGCAGATATACCTTGAAGTCTCCGAAGCAGCAACAAGTACGCAACTAATAGCGGGGCTGGTAGGAGGTACCTGGTTCTGCACACAAAACATGTGCAGAAGAGTAGCATGAGTATGATGACGTCCAAATCCACTACTAGAAAGTAAATGGACACGGTCGCATGCAACATAATTTCCCCAGCTATGAGTCGGGGTCGAATCCCATAAAGAACAATATGTATGCGATTAGGTGTGTAAGAGAATTATCACTTATTATGATAAGCCAAACACTTAGAATGGTTTTTAAATTTTTTTTTTTAACTAAATGCGAAAATATAAACTAACCTAGAAAGCAAGTAAAATGATCAATGTCCAATATATTTCACGATTTTACAAATATGACCGAGTTTATGTTAATTAGCCTCGGATAATAATTCTATATTAGCTTCTTCTGAAGACCCACAAGACTTCCTAATTGAATTATCCCTAAAATAATTAAGAGATTAAGCACACCTGAATATGGCTACAAGTAGTCTAATCCTATCCCTAGGTAGAATCTACAAAGTGAGGGTTAAAGCATGAAGTTCTTGTTAATTAATCTTTCCCAACCTCAAATTATCTTTCCCAAAATTGATTCGAAGTAAATGGGCGAGTCCTAGAGTTAGCTAATCCCTTTGAAAACATTAAAGAACAAGAATAATTAAAGAAACAATAACTCACTTCATAATAAATGAAAATTGTTCTATACATAAGCACAACAAGATATTTAATCCACACTTTAATATGAATATTTCCATAAATAAGATTCAAGTGTCGAAATAAATACACACTTAGATATTAAATACAAAACAAGGAAATGAAGAAATAAATATAAATGGGTAATAAATTCTCAACCAAAAGTTTTAAATCTTCAAGACCCAAGTGTGTGTGCAAGAACCCTAGCTTCCAAAACTTGTCTTCTCTAGTCTAAGGACTGAAAATAAGCCAAAGATGATTTACAAATGAGCTAGGTCGTGTATTAAATGGTTTGGGGTAAAAATCGTAAAATTTCAGAACTGCCCAGATTCTGCCCAGATTTGTGAATCGTGATCGCGAAAAGAGGCCTGCGATCACGAAGAGTAATGGTGTAAAGCTTTGCGATCGCAGACCAGATCACACGTTCGCGTAGAGCACTTGGGAGCAGTTGACCAGTCTCTTCTTCGCGTTCGTAGATTTTACCCTCACACTCACACTCTCACTCTCACAAAGATATTCAAATGCACAAAAGTAGTGCCATAGGCTTGCCTTTCACGTATTTCTCCACTAATGTAGACACACTTGGTTCAAAATCAAGTAGGACTTAAAGGATTTTAATGTAGGTTTTGGTTAAGGTAGGGAACAATTTGGATAAGAGTGACTCAAAACCTCCCTAAGCACTACACTTTGCAACAATTAAAGCATACTTCCTTTAAAAATATTTTCCATCCTTTATTCACATTTCATTCCACACCTAATCTTCCCTTTATTCACGACTTATTATTTTTCCTTCCTTTATCTTTTTCTTTCTAACTCATCATTTTTTTTTTCAAAATCAAGGAAGGTTCCACTTTTATTTTTTTTATTTTTTATTACGTTTCACCATTTAAGCAACTTCCACATCACAACTTTTCTAACCTTCACCCCCAAACTTAGGCTTTTAGCCTATGTTTACACTTTCAAAGTACTTAGGAAGGTAGGGTGCCAAAAGCTAGATCAATAAAGAACTAAAGCTTGTAACATGGTTGCCAACAAAAAGTTTAAAGGCTCAAAAGGGGTTGACTAAGGAAAATATGCAAGGGTAGGAAATTTAAGGAACAATAACGGTCCAAGGAAGGCCTAACATCTTTTTTAAACCAAGTTAGTCTAGGATTTCGCCTTGAAGCACAGTCGGGGCAAGTTCTAGACTACAAATATGCAAAATAATTCACAACAAATCTCACCACACATGGCACATGCAAACTCGAGTGACATATAAATTCAAATCCAACTAAAACCAATGAACCCAAAGAAAATCATATATAGCCTAAAAGACTATTTAATGAATCAAAGAGCCAAAAATAGAACCTAAAAGTCACAACAAGGATTATCACTTCAATCATTTTTCATTTTAAAGATCAAAACTTCATATGCCAAAGTTTAAATTATGTTGGTACCAAACAAGCCACACATTGGTTTATGGATAAAAGATCATACCCAATAACCAATTTATTCATTACTAGCTACTAAACTAACTAAAAAAATATTTACCTAAAAAAATAGAAGAAAAACTAAACAAGACTAATCCTTTAGGAAAGTTGTCACGCCATCCATCATAGGAAAAAGTCACCCGGTTCGACACAAATTATTTTCTTGCAAAAGAACTGTGGCATAAAGAAAAACCAAGAATTTTAATTAATACTACTACAAGTAAATAAAGTAGGAAAATAAGAAAAAAATAAAAAATAAAAACTAATGCTAACATGCTAGAATTAAACTTCAAATTATCACTAATAAACTACAACATCAACCAATCTACACAAGTTATCAAAAAAAATAATCATGCTCCAATCATGCTCCAACTGCATCATCACATGTAAATGAGTCACCCCCAACCTAAGGTGTTGCATTGTCCTCAATGCAACTAAACAAAACAAGATAAAATGAAGGAGGTGCTCCGTGAAACTACATCACTCGGAGCTGGAGGTGGTGGGAAATTTGAGCTCCAAATCCTCATCATCATGTGAGCCACAGAATGAACTCAGCTTGTGCATCATTTTGGACAGAAATTTGCTTTTCTTTTCTCATGCTCCTTGAACTTCAACTGTCGCCTCTCAATGTTTCCTTTTCTTCGGCTCATATCTTCTAACCTGTTTTTGATTGCTTTTTTGTTCCTGAACTACATCATCCAGAGATAGCTTCCTACCAGTCCCAGTAGAAGTTTTCTCCCTAGATGGTCTAGAAAGGAGACCAGCTACAAGCTGGCGGACCTGTGTCTCCACGCCATAAACTTGGCGAGAGATATACTTGAGTGTGAGAGGTCCCTGATCAAGTGGTACAATAGCAGTACAAGGCCGTGTAGCATATGTACGAGAATCGGGTATCTCAGTGATGGTGTTAGGAAACTGGCCAAATGAGGGAGATGCTACATCAATCTTTCGTTTCTTCTGTGCATTCCCTGCTCCCTTTCTCAGTAATGGATGCATGAGCTTCTTTGGGTTCTTTTCCTTCTCTGTAGGCCTCTTCTCCACCCCGGCCTCATAGCATAAATGAATGATCAGGGATGGGAAGAATAACTCTTAGTCCTCTCTGTAACAACCTCTGCTATCTCATCAACAATATGCTGTCCCACATTCACTGGTGTGCCCTCTATGATTGCGCAAATCACCCTTGCCTTCTCAAGTGTCACCTCGGTCTCATTACGTGAAGGCATGACTCGAGCACAGATAATGGAGAGCCAAGTTTTTGCCTCGACAGTGAATTCAGAAGACTCGATCCTTGAGTGATTTCTTATCCAGTTTGGCATCTTTCCACCGTGCAAATGGTCTACAAACCACTGTGTGCCCAAGCCTTTAGCTCTATCCCTGTACACCTAGTTGTCAGCATTGGGAAGATTGTAATATGCATTTATCACCTCTGGATCAAAGCGGACTTATTTGCCCATAACAGTAACAACCAAATCATTCTTGAAGTCGGTCTCTACAACATTTGCATAAAATTCTCTTATCACTTCATGATCGGCTGTTCTTGGCTCTTACGCAAAGCAAATCCATCCACTCGATGTTAATCTTCCATGGAACTCGGGCCATCGACCTTCAAGGTCGACCAAGAGAATGCCTCTTTCTTTAATCATACTTCTACACAGTTGTTTGTCGTAGCGGTGGGAACATCTTAATGATGAGAATGTGTCCCGATCAAAGTACTCCTCTTCGGAAACTTGTTAGACATATTCTTGAACATTTTCATTTAGTGCCGAATCCATTTTAGAGCTCAAAGTACCTACAAAAGGAGTAAACATGTTAAATACCTGTATGGACACTTAAAGCATTGTATTAGGAGGTATTTAGGCCAAAGAAAGAGATCAAAATGCCTTAGGATCAGAAATGGCGAAGCTACTATTTTGCTACCTGGGCTTCAATGAATCGCGATCGCGGAAATGGGCACGCGATCGCGAAGAACAATTGGGTTTCCAGCTGTAATATAGCTACGCGATCGCAGAATGATATACACGATCACGATGTGCAATTTTGGTTCCCGGCAGAATTAGACCTACGCGATCGCGAAATGGTGCATCGCGATCGCGAGGGTCTTCTTCCTCACCCAGTAACAACTCGTTTTGGCATTTCATCAACCAGTTCCTGTGCCCAAATTTTCTCAGCAAGTTTGCACCATCAACCCATGGATTTTTACCCCGAAATTTCACAGAACATCACTCAAACTCTCAACCAATATCTCACAGCAAGCAAGCACGCAAAGCACACAACAGTTTCATTTGTCAAAGAAAATAAAACTCAAGCCCTAAAACCTTGAAAATAGGGCTGCCCTTCTACTATTTCACAATAAGAATTGGAAAAAGTGAGAGTTAAGAGAGAAATCTGCTTACCTTGAGGATGATAAGTGAGTGATGCTATGGAATTAAAGCAAAAGCAGGATTGGAGATGGTTTCCTGGGGTTAGGGGAGTAGGAGAGTGTTGTTTCTTTGTTTGGGGCAAACTGGGCGTCTTTTGTTATTTCCAGTATTTTAAGGTTTAGAACTTACATGTTAACCGCAATCGCGTGAAAGTTCCTGCGTTCGGGGAGAACAAATTTACCAAAATGATGCAACCGTGTCTCTGTTTCACCGATCGCGTAGGGATAGAACATTTTTGTTCTCTGCGAATGCGTGGCTTTTTATGCGATCGCGATTATTTGCAATTTTTCATCAGCTACTGGTTTGGACAGCCCGGACCATGTAACCTGCTCAAAACAACTTTAGAAATGTGAAACTTGGTAGATTAGTCAAAAATAATATACTAAGCTATTCCAAAAAAGAAAATTTCAAAAACGACTAAAAATTTTGAAAAACGATGGGTTGCCTCCCACCAAGCGCCGCATTTAATAACGTGGTATGACGCGGATCAACTTTACCACTTTTCACGCCACTTGGATGATATGAATTGGGCACCTAATCCGGAATCAAGCTTGTGATCACGAGAAACGGGGGATTGTAAGTAGATGATCAAGCCACGCATTAATTTCTTCATTTTGCATTTCTTGGCTTTCTTGTGAGGAATGTCATTTTGCCTTCTTGAATATTCAAATTGCAAAATGTACGACTCTTGTTTTTCTTATTTGCACTTTCATATGGATTCGCACGGCTCAATTTCCATATCACCATGCAATTCCAAAGTTGAAAAATGCTTGGAATGCGACCTCATGCCTTCAAATTGTAATTCTTCCCGGATTTTGACATCCTCCTTTCCCCCCAAATTAGAGTCATTTTCAACCACATCTTCAAATTTTTTAGTTGACTCTAATTCCATATTTTTCTTGGTATCACTAACAAGCATGGAGTCGGTTGGCGGATGTTCAATTCTTGATTCCTCAAAATAAAGCTCACTTTCTTCCTCGAAGTTGGACTCTTCTTGACTTCTTTCCACACTCTCAAGTTGGTGGGCATAGTGAGCCTCAACCAATATTTTTATTTGATCTTCCAAAGTGCGGATATTCTCATCATTTTGAGTCAAGACTTGTTTCAAGTCCTCGAATGCCAAGTTGCGCTTCTCCTCATTTTCAAGAATGGTCTCCAACAGGAGAATCATCTTCTCATTTTGAGCATTTGAGAGTTCTTCTTGGTTTTGATCAAGTGCCAAAGAAGGATTTTCGGCTTCAACCTCCAAGGAAGGTTCTTGGCTATTATTCACTTCCGAGGCTTTTTGGACCTCTAAAGCTTCAAGCATTTTTCCCATTTGTGAGTGCAACCTTTCAAGCGCCAAATCATTTTGGAGACTATTTTTCAAAAGCTCTTCCAAGGCATTTTGATCTTTGTTTCCTCCTTCAAGTAGGCATTCTAACATGAGCTTGAACTCTCCATTTTGACCATGCTCTGTTTCTTCCACTTCCATATCCCAATGATTTTCATCACAATAAGTAGAATCATCATAGCGGGGGATGGGGGAAGGGAAGAAAAAATAAGCACAATAATCCCGATGACCATTTTGATGATCACACTATCACAAATACTCCACTCATGGGTTTGAGATTATGCGCACAATCCGCCCCGGGAGAATTTAAATAATTTTGCCACGAGTGTGGTCCTCCACAATAAGGACAAGGGTCATCAAAGTATGAGCAACTACCATCCGACCAATTTTCATTATGCGATGCCATTTTTCAAAACTAAGAAAATAAACAAGAAACAAACAAGAAAATTAAACCAAGACAAGAAAAATAATTACACAAATATTTCACAAGTTTGGACCAAAGCATTTGAGCTTATTTCTCAAACAACCTAAATACGCCAAATTGTTCCCCGACAACGGCACCAATTTTGATGACGTCCAAATCCACTACTAAAAAGTAAATGGACACGTTCACATGCAATATAATTTACCCAACTATGAGTCGGGATTGAATCCCACAGAGAACAATATGTAGGCGATTAAGTGTGTAAGAGAATTATCACTTATTATGCTAAGCCAAACACTTAGAATGGTTTTTAGAAAATATTTATAACTAAATGCGAAATGTAAGCTAACCTAGAAAGCAAGTAAAATGATCAATGGCTACAAGTATGGATACAAGGAAAATTACACTCAAGTAACAATCCAATGTATTTCACGCTTTTACAAATATGAGCGAGTTTATGTTAATTAGCCTCGGATAATAATTCTATATTAGCTTCTTCCGAAGACCAACTAGACTTCCTAATTGAATTATCCCTAAAACAATTAAGAGATTAAGCACACTTGAATATGGGTACAAGTAGTCTAATCCTATCCCTAGGTAGAATCTATAAAGTGAGGGCTAAAGCCTCAAGTTCTTGTTAATTAATTTTTCACAACCCCAAATTATCTTTCCCAAAATTAATTCGAAGTAAATGGGCGAGTCCTAGGGTTAGCTAATCCCTTTGGAAACATTAAAGAACAAGAATAATTAAATAAACAATAACTCACTTCATAATAAATGAAAATAGTTCAATACATAAGCACAACAAGATATTTAATCCATACTTTAAATATGAATATTTCCATAAACAAGATTCAAGTGTTGAAATAAATACTACATACTTAGATATTCAATACAAAGCAAGGAAATAAAGAAATGAACATAAATGGGTAAGAAATTCTCAACCAAAAGCTTCAAATCTTCAAGACCCAAGTGTGTGTGCAAGAACCCTAGCTTCCAAAACTTGTCTTCTCTAGTCTAAGGACTGAAAATAAGCCAAAGATAATTTACAAATGAGCTAGGTCGTGTATTAAATGGTTTGGGGTCAAAATCGTGAAATTTCAGAACTGCCCAGATTTGTGAATCGTGATCGCGAAAAGAGGCCTGGGATCGCGAAGTGTAATGCTGTAAAGCTTTGCGATCGCAGACCAGATCACGCATTCGCGTAGAGCACTTGGGAGCAGTTGACCAGTCTTTTCTTCGCGTTCGTAGATTTTACCCTGCGTTTGCGATGTATTATTTCGTGGCCTTCTGTGATCGCATGTCAATGTTCGCGATCGCGAAGAGCATTATCTGGTAGCAGTTAATTTTCCTCAATTTAGTACATTTTAACTTGGTTTCTTCTGTATCTCCTCTAAATCACTTGATATCTGGAATGTGCCAATAAACCTCAATAAATGCCTTACTTTCTCAACAAAATTATACAAAAGCCTAAGTATCAAGAAGAGATAAGTTGGTAAAATACCAACTTATCAAGGTACACCAAAACGGTACCCAGTAAGCGCCAAGCCTAACCTCGGTAGAGTAGTGACGAGGTCAGGTCCGAGCCCTACTAGGATATAACAATAAGACAGAAGATATGACAACATGATGAAAGATTGAGAATCTAACAAAGAGAATTCACAGAGATATTACAACACAACACATAGAGGTGAACAACAGGGGCGCTCCCGAAATACCGTCTCGTAGTCCCAAAAGTAAATATACAAGGGGATCTCCCAAGGTACCGCCTCGTAGTCCCAAAAGTAAATGTGTAGGGGGATCTCCCGAGGTACCGCCTCATAGTCCTTAAAGTAAATATGAAAGGGGATCTCCCGAGGTACCGCCTCATAGTCTCAAAAGTAAACACACAACTCGAAATTAATGGCAACAACAATTAACAACAAGAAATCCTACAGTTTAAGACTAAATACGAATCCAGAAAAAAAGGAAATCGACTAAGAATGCTTCACATATTGAAAATAGGCATTTAAAACATGTAGACATGCGATACTAAGCTAAACAGGATAACTACACATGCTGGGATTAACTCATCAAAGACATAACAAGTTACTGCGCAATGTAAAACTGGATTTTAAAATAATTAGGCCGTGTACGCACTTGTCACCTCGCGTACACAATACTCACATATAATTGAAGTGTCACAAAAGTACCAATTCCTAAGGGGATTTCCCCCACATAAGGTTAGGCAAGCCACTTACCTCGAGCGAAGCTCAATCAATTAACAAGAACACTTTTCCTCGACTTTCTGACTCCGAATGGCCCAAATCTAGCCAAAATAATTACATACTATAAATACAACTATAATAGACTAATCTAATTAATGAAATCAAGACTTTAACAAGAATTTGGAAAATCGCCCCAAAGAGTCGACCCGGGCCCACGTCTCATAATCGGGTAAAAATCACAAAATACAAACACCCATTCAACCATGAGTTCACTCGTACCAAAATTACTCAAATCCGATACCAAAATCTCAATCAAAACCCAAAAGTTTTGTTGAAGAACTTCTTCCAACTTTTCCCAAATTTATCAACTCAAATATTAAATTAGAAGTTGAAATTATTGATAGATTAGTGGGATATAACCAAAAACAAGTGAAGAATCGTTAACCAATCGATGCCTCTAAAAATCCCTCAAAATCTTGTCCAAATCTGAGCTCTCTATCTCAATTTTGATAAAAAATGGCAAAACCCTCGATTTGAAATGTTTATATCTGTGCCAAGTGATTCATTCTTCGCAAACGTGGAACCATCCTCGCGTTCGCAAAGCATAAAAATGCTTCAGTCCAATAACCTCCTTCGCAAACGCGATGGCCTAATCGCGAGCGTGGAGCTTACACAGCCTGACCCTACGTGAACACATGACCCTCATCGCGAACAACGTAGGCTAATTGCCTGGTGACTCATCTGCCTCTTCCTCTATGAGAACGCGAGGACCCAATCGCGAACGTGTAGGCCTAAGATCTCAGTGCTTCGCGAACGCAGGACATGTATCGCGAATGCGAAGGCTTAATTCCAACGGCACACAAACTTCTTCTACGCAAACGCGAGAGAACCTTCGCGAACGCGTAGAAGAAAACCGGACACCAACAGTAGTTGATGCTTCAACTATAACACTAAGTCTAATTCTAGTCCGTTAACCATCCAGAATCCACCCGAGGCCCCCGGGACCTCAACAGAATATATCAACAAGTCTAAAAATATCATACGAACTTAGTCGAGCCTTCAAATCACATAATCCAAACTAAGAATACGAATACGAATCACACTCTAATCCAAACTTAATGAACTTTGAAACTTCAAAGTTCTAAAACTGATGCCGAAACCTATCAAATCACGTCCGATTGACCCCAAATTTTGCACACAAGTCATAATTGACTTTACAGACCTACTCCAACTTCCGGAATCAGAATCCGACCCAAACATCAAAAAGTCCACTCCCGGTCAAACTTCCCAAAAATTCAACTTTCGCCATTTCAAGCCTAATTCACCTACAGACCTCCAATTCACGATCCGGACATGCTCCTAGGTCCAAAATCACCCAACGGAGCTAACAGAACCCACGAAACTCCATTCTGGAGTCGTCTTCACACAGTTCTAACTACGATCAAAATCCTAGAACTTAAGCTTCCATTTTAGGGACTAAGTGTCCCATTTCACTCGAAAACTAAAAACAAATCCCCTCGGAAAGTCACATAAACATAAAAAGATACGGGGAAAGTAGAAAATAGGGGATCGGGGCTAATACTCTCAAAATGACCGGCCGGGTCGTTACATCTCCCCCTTTTAAAATAATCGTTTGTCCTCAAACGAGTATAGAGACATACTTGAAGTGGTGAAAAGGTGAGGATAACGGCCGCGCATATCATGCTCGGTCTCTCAAGTCGCCTCCTCGACCGGCTGACCCCTCCACTAAACCTTCACGGAAGCAATATTCTTTGGCCTCAGCTTTCGAACCTGCTTGTCCAAAATAGCCACTGGCTCCTCAACATAGGATAAATCCTTGTCCCAACTGGACTTAGCTGAAATCCAACACATGAGACAGATCGCCGTGATACTTCCGGAGCATAGAAACATGAAATACCGGATGGACTCCTGCCAGGCTGGGAGGCAAGGCAAGCTCATAAGCAACCTCCCCAACTCGCCACAACACCTCTAACGAGCCTATAAACCTTGGGCTCAGCTTGCCCTTCTTCCCGAACCTCATAACACCCTTCATGGGTGATACCCAGAGCAGTATCCGCTCTCAACCATGAATGCAACATCGCAAACCTTCCGATCCGCATAACTCTTCTGTTTGGACTGAGCTGTACAAAGTCGATCCTGTATCACTTTAACCTTTTCTAAAGCATCCCGAACCAAGTCTGTACCCAATATTCTAGCCTCGCCCGGCTCAAATCAACCTACTGGAGACCGACACCGCCTACCATACAGAGCCTCATATGGTGCCATCTAAATGCTCGACTGATAACTATTGTTGTAGGCAAACTCCGCAAGTGGGCAAGAACTGATACCAAGAACCCCCAAACTCCATCACACAAACACGGAGAATATCCTCCAGTATTTGAATAGTGCGCTCGGACTGTCCGTCTGTCTGAGGATGAAATACTGTGCTCAACTCAACCCGAGTACCCAACTCATGCTGTACGACCCTCCAAAACCATGATGTAAACTTCGTACCCCGGTCAGAGATGATAGATACCGGCACGCCATGAAGCCTGACAATCTCGTGGATATAAACTCGAGCCAGCTGCTCGGAAGAATAAGTAGTCATCACAGGAATGAAATGAGCTAACTTGGTCAGCCTACCCACAATAACCCAACTGCATCAAACTTCCGCTGAGTCCGTGGAAGACCAACAACGAAATACATAGTGATCCGCTCCCATTTCCACTCTGGAGTCTCTAGCTTCTGAAGCAATCCACCTAGCCGCTGATGCTCATACTTCACCTGCTGGAAATTTAGACACCAAGCTACATACTCTACTATGTCCTTATTCATTCTCCTCCGCCAATATGCTGCTTCAAGTCCTGATACATCTTTGCGGGACCCGAATGAATGGAGTACCGCGAATTGTGAGCCTCCTGGAGAATCAACTCATGCAAACCATCTACATTGGGCATATATAGCCTGCCCTACATCCTCAATGCACCATCATCCCCAACAGTGACCTCCTTAGCATCACCGTGCTGAACTGTGTCCCTAAGGACAAGCAGATGGGGACCATCATACTGACGTTCCCTGATACGATCATAAAGAGAAGACTGAGAGACCACATAAGCCAAAACTCGAGTCGGCTCAGAAATATCCAATCTAAAAAACTGGTTGGCCAATGCCTGAACATCCAACATTAATGGCCTCTCTGCTGCTGGTAGATATGCTAAGTTCCCCAAACTCTCCGCCCGACGACTCAAGGCATCAGCCACCACATTGGCCTTCTTGGAATGGTATAGAATGGTGATATCATAATCCTTATGCAGCTCCAACCACCTCCGCGGATGTAAGTTGAGATCCTTCTGTTTGAACAGATGCTGCAAACTCTGGTAATCAGTGTAGATCTTACAAGGAACATATAACGACCCGGCCGGTCGTTTTATGAATTAACGCCCCGATCCCCTATTAACTACATTCCCTGTGTTTGTTTCTGCTATTGTGAGTTGCCGGGAAGATTTATTTGGAGTTTCGAGGAGTTTTGGTACACTTAGTCCCTAAAATAGAGTTTAAGTTTTAGAATTTGGACCGTAGTAGGAGAAGTGTGAAGACGGCCTCAGAATGGAATTCCTTTGGTCCCATTAGCTCCGTTGGGTGATTTTGGGTTTAGGAGCGTGTTCGGATTGTGTTTTGGAGGTCCGTAGCTTATTTAGGCTTGAAATGCCGAAAGTTGAATTTTTGAAGTTTCCGGTTCGATAGTGAGATTTTGATATCGGGGTTGGAATGGTATTCCGGAAGTTAGAGTAGGTCCGTTGTGTAATTTGGGATGTGTGTGAAAAATTTCAGGTCATTCGGACGAGGTTTGATAGACTTTTTGATCAAAAGCGAAATTCGAAAGATTCTTGGAACCTTAGGCTTGAATCCGATGTTATTTGGTTGATTCGATGTTGTTTGAGGTGTTTTGAAGATTTGTATAAGTTTGGATAGTGGTATATGACTTTTTCGTGCGTTTGGTTGAGGTCTCGGGGGCCTTGGGGTAATTTCGGATGGTAAACGGGAAGTTTAGAGTTGGGAATTTGCAGCTGAAGCTGTTGAGTTTTTCTGTCATAACTGTACCTGCGGTTAGGGGGCCGCAGGTGCGATGACCGCAGAAGAGAGATCAAGCCGCAGATGCGGCCACAGGTGAAGGCTGCAGAAGATGCAGAATCATGAGGTGTGGCGCATCTGTGGGACCGCAGATGCGGAGTCTAGGTCGCATGTGCGGAGGAGGGGACTTAAGTGAAAACCACAGAAGCAGTTCCGCTGACCGCAGAAGCGGTAGCGCAGAAGCAGAAATGGACTGCAGGTGCGGAAAACCTGGGTCAGAAAGTATAAAAAGATTTCTTTCGCGAATTTGCATTATTTTTCACAATATTTCATACGGGAAGAGGCTTTGGAGAGCAATTTCAAGGGAGATTTTCAGAGGGGTTCATTGAGGTAAGGCCCTTGGTCCCTAAACTCGTTATCATGGTGATTTTTATCATTGTAAGCATGAAATTTGAAGGAAAATTAGTGGTAAATTGGGGGTTAGGGCTTGGTTAATTGGAGAGCTTTGATTGGTGATTTGAGGGACCATTTGAGGTCCGATTTTGGTACTTTTGGTATGACTAAACTCGTGAGAGTGTGAGGATTCCAAATTTGTAAATTTCACCTGCTTCCGAGACGTGGACCCAGGGGGCGTTTTGGTTATTTTTCCTAATTTCGCGTATTGGCTTAGAATTAATTAGTTGAATTAGTTACTTGAAGTGTTATTTACATTGTGCAACTACTTTGAATAGATTTTGGCCATTTGGAGTCGGATACTCGTGGCAAGAACGTGATATAGATTTGATTGAGCTGGTTCGAGGTAAGTGGCTTGTCTAACCTTGTGTGGGGGAACTCCCCTTAGGATTTGGTACTGTGATATTTGAAATGCCTTGTACGTGAGGTGACGAGCGCGTACTTGTGCTGATTGTTGAAAATCTTGTTTTTCATTTAAGTACCTATACTTCGTATTTTACTTCACTGTTACACTACTTGAACTTTGAGCTTACTGTTAGCTTAGGAAAGCATGCCTAAATGACTAAATTGCTTACTTTCTCAAACTGTCTTATCTGAACTCTGTGCAACATGCTAGGTTAGAATTACCTGTCTATTTTGATATTAAATTGGTTTGAGTTGATTATTCTTGTGTTGTTGCTGCGTGTTTACATTGGGATTCCGACGGTTCCCGGTAGATCCCCATTGTCTGTTTTATTTGGGACTACGGATGTGGTATTCCGGTAGATCGCCCCCTGCATAGTGATATGGACTACGGGACATCACCCGGGAGATCCACTGATTATTTACTTTTGGGACTACGGATGTGGTATTCCGGTAGATCCCCCTGCACAGTGATATGGACTACGGGACAGCACCCGGGAGATCCACTGATTATTTACTTTTGGGTCTAGGACGGGATCCTGGTAGACCCTCGGTTGTTATCTCTATGTTGAGTTGTATACCTTCTGTGATTATTTGCCTTGGTTGTGGTTGTTGTTTCTCTCATTATCTGTATTTCTTTACTACTGCTCATCTTCCTTATATATTATTGTATATGATTGATAGGGCCCTGACCTTCCTCGTCACTACTCGATCGAGGTTAGGCTTGGCACTTACTGGGTACCGCTGTGGTGTACTCATGCCCTTTCCTGCACATATTTTTGCGTGTGCAGATCCAGGTACTTCTACTCAGTCTTATCACCCTTGAGGCGAGGTGCTTTCTGTACAGACTTCGAGGTATATCTGCCGCGCTTGCAGATCGAGAAGTCCCTTTCTATTCTCTGTACTAGTATAGCCCTTCTGTATCTTTCTTGTTGATAGACATTTCTGGAGTTAGAGCCTTTTATGTACTCTTAGCTTGTGAATCATGGGATTCCGGGTTTTGGGAGTGTTCAGTTGGAAATCTTGTATTGTTATATGCCGGGCGGCATCTTAAACACTGTTATATTTTATTATCTTGGTTTTTATTAGTTTCTTTTCCGCAATTTGTTTCTTTTTCCGCATTTGTTAGGCTTACCTAGTCATAGAGACTAGGTGCCGTCACGACTGTTCACGGAGGGCGAACTCGGGTCGTGACAAGTTGATATAAAAGCTCTAGGTTCATAGGAGTCATAATCACAGGCCGGTTTATTAGAGTCTCGCGGATCGGTACGGAGACGTCTGTGCTTATCCACGAGAGTCTATGTAACTGTTTAGAAAATTTCACTTCATTTGAATTCCTTGTCGTGCGAGATATTTGATATCGAAATTCTAAACTTCTGTCTTCTATTCTCTCACAGATGGTGAGGACACGTGCTACTAGAGGTGACCAGACACCCGCGCTTCCTGCGAGAGCCGTCAGAGGTCGGGGCCGGGGTAGAGGCTGAGGATACGCACACGGTGCAGCCAGAGCACCCGCGCGAGCTGCTACAGAGGAGCCACCAGCAGTTCCAGCTGGAGCCCAGGCGCCTGATACGCCCACAACTACTACTACTCCAGCACTCCAGGAGACTCCGGTGCAGTTTATGAGTATGTACATCACTCTAGCTCAGGCAGGGTTGCTTCCCCTTGCTGCAACCACATCCCAGGCCGGGGGAGGAGGACAAACTCCCGCTGCCCGCACTCCTGAGTAGCGAGTGCATGAGCAGATCCTAGAGATTATACCGGCACAACCTGTAGCCCCAGTTTCAGTGGACTAGCCTCAGATGATGCTCTTGGATTTCTAGAGGAGTGCTACCGTATCCTCCGTACCATGGGTATATCAGGATCGAGCGGGGTTTTTTTCACTACCTTCCAGCTTCGAGGAGCCGCCTATCAGTGGTGGCGTGCGTATGAGTTAGACAGTCCGGATGAGGCAACTTCCTTGACTTGGACTCAGTTTTCAGATATGTTCACGAGAGAGTATGTTCCCCAGAGCCTCAGGGACGCTTGGCGCGCAGAGTTTGAGCATTTGCGCCAGGGTACTATGACTGTCTCGGAGTATGCTGTCCGTTTCACCAACTTGGATAGACATGCACCAGCTTTGGTTTCTACTGTTCGGGAGAAGGTTCGCCGGTTTATTGAGGGACTCATTCCCAACATCAGGTCTAGTATGGCTCGAGAGTTGGAGATGGATATTTCTTATCAACAGGTGGTAAGCATTTCTAAGAGAGTAGAGGGTATGCATGCTCGGGATAGAGAGGAGAGGGAGGCCAAGAGGTCTCGAGAGTCGGGCCATTATTCTGGTGCCCGTGCCTCAGCTTCAGCTCGTCATGGTAGGGGTTATATGAGTCGCCCCGTTCATTCAGCTCTTCCAGCAGCCAGTGGTATTCCAGCTCCTCCTAGACCTCAGGAGCCTTATTATGCACCACCAGTATCTAGTGCGCCTCCTGCACGGGGTGCTTCCAGTGGTTAGTCCAACAGACCTGGCCCGAGCCTGTCACAGCCGCCACGTCCTCCTAGAGCTTGTTTTGAGTGTGGTGACACACGCATTATGGTGAGGGATTGCCCTAGACTTGGGAGGGGTGCACCTTCACAGACTTCTCAGCTACAGCGCGCTCCACAGAGTTCTCAGGCTATGATCACAGCACCAGTTGGTACCCTACCTGCTCAGCCAGCTAGAGGTAGAGGTCGGGGAGGTAGAGGTTGCCCTCGAGGGGGAGGCCAGGCCAGATACTATGCCCTTCCTGCCTGTACTGAGGCTGTCACCTCCGATTCTGTCATCACAGGTACTATCCTGGTCTGTCATAGAGATGCATCGGTTTTATTTGATCCATGCTCCACTTATTCTTATGTGTCCTCTTATTTTGCCCCGTATTTGGGCGTATCTCGGGATTCTTTTAGTTCTCCTGTTTATGTTTCTACTCCTGTTGGGGATTCTCTTGTTGTGGACCGCGTTTATCGGTCATGTTTGATTGCTCTTAGTGGTTTTGAGACCAGAGCCGATTTGTTATTGCTCAGTGATAACTAGGGATTTTGACGTGTTTTATGCTCCTTCTTGCTTACGCTTTAATTATAAATTGTTACAAAATAGTCCCAAAAGGCTCATAGTTTGTGCTTGATTGCAGGTTAGATCTACAAAGTGACGAAGTGTCAAAGATCGGCTCAAAAGGAGTGAAATCTGCACATGTACCAAAAATAAGGCAAACTCAGGACAAACAAGCCTAGTGCGGCCGCACTACACTTTGTGCGGTCCGCACTAGGGAGATTCAGAGAGCAGCAAAACCAAGCTTCAAGCAACGCGGCCGCAGTACACATTGTGCGGTCCGCGGTAAAGGCTCCGCGGCCGCACTTCCATTATGTGCGGTCCGCGGAAGAAAACTTCAGAGAGTTGAAATTGCCAAGGTTCAAAGCCATGCGGTCCGCGGTCATGTTTGTGCGGACCGCGCTAGCTGCCTCCGCGACCGCGGTCCACTCTGCGCGGTCCGTGGAGCCCAAGTTCAGAGAGCCAAGATTTGAAGTCCAAGAGCCTAGTGCGGCCGCAGTCCATTTTGTGCGGCCCGCACTGACCCCGCAGGGGCATTTTTGTCCATTTTTTCCAGCTTAGTTAAAATATAACCTTTTTCCATTTTTAGGGCATCAGTTATTTTATTTCAGCAGCAGCGCTCGTGAGAACATCATCTGTAGCCATTCTTGGCATCTTAGCTTACTTTTAACGATAGATTCTTGTATTTTACTTTAGTGCTTAATTAATATGTCTTCTTTTTCATCTATTTCTCTATTTTCTTGTTCAAGCATGAGTTGCTAAACCCATTAGCTAGGGTTGTGGCTCAACCCTAGTGTGTATAATTGATGGGTGTTGTGATTTAAGGTTAGATTGACTATGAGTGTTTGTATTTGGTCAATTTTATGGTTTAATTTATGAATTGGTGATTGCAAACACTGGTTTGTGCTAAGCTGACTTGGCTCTTCTTGAGAGAGAGAGAGAGCCTAAGTCTCCAAAATTGACCCAACAAGGAATTGGCCGTACTTGGTAATNTAAAGTGAGCCACAAGGATTATTTTCCACTGCCATTCCTCAATCAAATGCTTGATAGAATCTTGGGAAGGTTGATGACAGCCATGTGATGGCTGCTATTCATTCCAAATGATTGAAGGGTAACCTGCGTCGTGCCGCAACGTTAAATCAGGCGCTTCTTGGGAGGCAACCCATGTGTTTTTCTTTTTGTTTTCTTTGATTTTTCTTGGTAGTATAGGATTGATTTTTGGGCTAACTGATTGTGAGATGTTGCAGGATTGAGTTGATGCAATGCAGGGCATAATGGCAAAATTGTTCAGTCTCTGAAGTTTCCAGTGCGGCCGCACTACACTTTGTGCGGTCCGCACTGGTGTGAGCCAATGTGTGGAGTCTCTGAAGTTTGCCACCGCGGCCGCATTACATTTTGTGCGAACCGCGATGGACCTCCGCGGCCGCGGTCTGTTTTGTGCGGACCGCGGAGGTTGCCTTCTCAAACTTCTTCTAAACAAACCCAGCGCGGACCGAGGCCCATTTTGTGCGGCCGCGCTGGTAGGTGAGAATGGGCCCCAGGGGCTTTTCTATAAATAGACCCAGGGACCCCCTTTTACCCATTTTCGCGAAATTGACTCTCAAAAACCCTAAACTACTGTTCATCCTCTCTTTTGCCCGTAATTCTTGCTTAGATTGATTAACTGCATTCCATCTCATACATCTGGTAACATTTCACTCATTTCCTTTTGTTTAATTTTGTAATTTCATTTTATTTTTGCCTTCTTTAGCCTGTAGCTCATTCTTTTTCCCGTATTTCTTTACCTGTTAGCCTAGGTTAGTTTAATTGTTAAATTTTGTGTGCTTGGTGAGCATAATTAACTAGGTAATTGAGTAGGGACCATATCTAGGTAAAATTTTGAACTAAAATGCAAAATCCCAAAACCCTAACTCAGTGCCAGGTTTGGGCACCCATCGCGGACCGCGGTCGTGTTTGTGCGGTTCGCGGTAGCCTCAACGCGGCCGCATTACCACTTTCTGTGGGCCGCGATGCTGAGGTTCAGAGAGTTGTTTTAGGGACCTTAGACCTATGCGGACCGCGGTCATTTCTGTGCGGTCCGCGGTGGCCTTAGCGCGGCCGCACTGCCATTTCGTGCGCCCGCACTGGCCTGTTCCTGCAACTGTGTCTGCAACTTTCTGCTTCTGTTCTGCAATTCATTATACACATCTGTCTCACTGTCTCTGCTGATATTAACAAAGTTAGATGTTTGTGCTTGCAGACAATGGTTAAACAACGAGGAGGCAAAGGATCAAAACAACCCGGGAGAGGTGATTCCTCCCGAGGGGGCAAAGGAAAGAGAATAGTCAAACTCACTCCCCAAGCTCGGGAAAACATCAAACAAACCAGGAAGCTAATAAAAGCCGCAGATAGAGCGGCTTCTCATTCCTCGGGGAGTGAGTATCAGCCGTCAAGGGATGTCTCTTCCGACTCAGTCCCAACTCATGTCATCACCAACCTCTAATTGACTGATGATACTCCTCCTCCATCACCCACTATCCGGAGGCCAGTTAATGTCATTTCTGATTCATCTGAGGGGTCGGCAGCCGGTAGTGGGGACGACTCAACCTCCCCTACAGCTTCATTATTTGGGGAGAGTGCAGGCGGAGATGATGAGGGAGATGAGGAGGTACCGGAGGGTGGTGAGCCTTAGGTGGGAGGCATCGCCTGAACTAGGAAGCCCGATGTTTGGGAGGACAGATTTGTAAGCCAAGTGGCATATCATAAGTTTAGGGAGTGGTGGTCGGTGAGGCATTTGATACCAGAGAGGAGTTTTATTGACAAAGACTTACTACCCCACAACCTTGACGTGCAAAGGCAATTTAGAACTAGACCGGGCTGGGAAATATTTATGGAGAAATGTATAGATGCAAATGAACATATGGTCAAGGAATTTTATTGTAATGTGGCCCACATCGTCAAGGGTTCCAAAGTGACAAAGGTTCGAGACAAAAAGGTGTTGTTCGACGGGCAGTCTCCGAATGAGTATTTGGGGTTCAGTGAAGAGGAAGAGACTCTATATCAGGCAAAGTTGGAGATGGGCGAGGGGGTCCGTCCATGGTTAGATCAGTACCTGGCAATCCCAGGTACCGTTCCTGAGTGGTTAACTCCGGGGTAAAAATACTGAGGAGGACCCTAAACTTTGAGGCTAGGGGTTGGTTGACTTTTGTTTGCAGTCGGTTGGACCCTCCTACCCATGACCAGACCATTCCTCTCCACCGGGCTGTATTGGTTGCTTCCATCATGGCGAGATACCCCATCAATGTGGGGAATGTGATGACCCGCATTATCTCCTTAGTGGGTGCAGAGCACGACCGGAACTACCCTTACCCCAACACCCTCTCTATGTATTTCCGGGACTTGGAGGTGGAAAAGAAGTCCTATAATGTCAAGGCCAAACCAGTAGTTCCATTTTCATGGTATAGTTTGAAGGGGCCAGACAACCCCAAGGACAAGAACTATAAGGCCCCTGCTTTTGCCCCAACTGGTCAGTCTGAAGAGCCAGTTGTGGTAGAGGCCTCCACTGAGCCTGCCTCCACAGTTGTTTACATGCCTCCTGGACCTTCCACTACTGCTGACTTGCCTCCAGGTCCTTCTACCTCAACTGGCCCGGGGATTCCATCTTCCCGGGCCCATCCTATCAGTGCCCACTGGCTGAGCCAGACACTTCAGAGCCTGAACAACTGTATGTATACTGCTTCTTCCAAGTTGTCTATCTTGACCTCTACCATTGAGACTCAGTCGGTACCACAGCCAGCACAGGTCCCACAGTCCATTAAGGATGCATTGAAGAAGATTCTAGAAAACCAGGAGAAGATCCTCAGTACCCAGGCTGCCTTGGCTAAGGCAGTGGATTCACATGGCAAGGCTTTAAAGGAGCTTGCCAAGGAGCACAAGAAGCTGCGCAAGACACGAGCCTCCAGGGAGTCCGTGAAGGAGTTGAGGGCGGATGTGGATAGATTGAAGGCAAACCAGCTGCCTTTAGACTTATTATTTGAGGACCCAGCTCCAGCAGCAGTTCCAGTAGCAGCCACAGACCCGGAGCAGATACAGAGGCCTCCAAAGAAGAGGAGGAAGATCCCTAGTGCAGATGATGCCATCATCCAGTTGGCGGACCCACCGGAGGCTTCCTCCAGTCAGCCACAGGATGTACCAGTACTAGAGCCAGTACAGGTCCAGGCCCAAGTCCCAGCAGTTGAGCAGCAGGATACCGGGAACCAGTATGAGGTTCCCAAGCATACCGAGGACCCAGGGACCACTCATGATCCTATGCAGACGGACGAGGCTTAGGGAGTCTTCATATCCTTTACTTATACGTTTTGGTGCTTATTTTGTTAGTTGGCATTGGGGACAATGCCAACTTTTATTTGAGGGGGTGCGCCCTGCATATTTTGTTTGGATGACTGTATATATGGATCACTTTTATGCTTTCTTGATTTTTCATTTGGTCTGTATATAATCTTACATTTAGTTACTTTTATCGTACTTTTTATCTTTCCTTTGGTCTGTATATAAAGTTACATCATTGTATATATTCATTCCCCGTTGTATATTCAAAGCCCCTATTGTACATATTCATTCTATTTTCTATTTTCGCAAAAAAATTTCATTTTTAGCTTCTTATATAGGCTCGTAGCCTTTGTTTTGTTTTGGACGTTTTAATAAGCCTTTGGTTTTCTTAATGCCACGGTTCTTTCCAAAGGTGGAGTATTGTGTGAACAGGGTGGCTCTTCCCAATGATAGATGGCGTGACAACCTTCTTAAGGGTTTGAGTCTGTTTTTGTTTCTTTTGTTTTTGGTAGTTTGTAGTTAAGGGTACCTCAAGCAAAGCTTCACTTGGGCCTAGCACATTTTCTTTTGATCCCATGGTCAAAGACAACTTGTTGTGCTTAGGATGGTGAAAGTCGTGGCCTTGAGACTCTTGTGTTGACCGATAATCATCATGTGGTTTTTCGGGACCATTATGTGCTCAAATCATATCTAAGGTCGTTGTGGGCCCCCGACTCGATGTCTTTAGCAATCCCTTAGCTTGTGTGGTGAGAAATCGAATTGCGAGTCCAAGTCCTGAGCCATTGGTCTAGAACTTGCCCTGAATGTTTGTTGAGGCGAAATCTTAAGTAAAATTTGACTTGAGAAGTGATTATAGACTCTCTTTGATCCAAATGATAGTTGAACAAATTCCATAGCCTACCAACGATATGATCCCTAGTAAACCCTTTTGAGCCTTAGACCTTTTTCTTTCAAGAGCCATGTTACAAGCCTATACCCGTTCTAAAAGATACCCTCTCTTGGCACCTGATCTTTCCTTGAGCACATGGCAAAAGTATAAGTTTGGGGGGATAGACGAGGATGACAACAAAGTGGTATAAGGCACAAAAATGAAGAAAAGGAAAGGCAATGAAAAAGAAAGAAAAGCAAAAAGACAAAAAGAATGCTCAATGTGAGAAAGAATAAAAAGGGATTCAAGAAAAGTAAAAGAAAGAAAGGTGTGGGAAGTTGAGAAAGGAGAAAAGAATTGAAATGCATAAGAAAGAGTGACAATGAGTTTCTCTAACCCCTTGGAAAGAGGTGAAATGACTCAAAGTGTCAAGTGAATTGTGCCAAATGAATCAAAAGAAGTGCTTAAGGGAAGATGGAACCCACTTAGACCAAAATATTTCCTACCCTGAACCAAAAGCCTTCACAATGACTCCACAAAAGCCCTATATGATCTTGAGTTGAATGAAGCTTACATTAGTGGATACTTACATAAGGGGCAAGCATATGGTACCTAGAGCCGGACTTGTGATCTTTCCTTGAGAGAGATGAGTGAATTCCCATTAACCTCGATTTGTGTGTCAATACTCTCTAAAGGTGAGGTGTGCATAGGGAGAGTTGAGGATGTGTGAGTTTGGGTTCCACAATGACCAAAGTAATTGAAAGAGTTCTTTGATTTGTCGAGTCAACTCTTGATGCTCTTGTGTCGCACTTGATCCATGGTTTTTCAAAGATTAAATGTTGTTAATGATGCATTCGTATTGAGGGCAATTGTTAGTCTCAATTGATGCTTATTGAGATTACTTTAGGATAGCTGGAAATTCTTGGATTTTACCTTAAGGGGTGGTTCTTATTTTGTTTGCTTGAGGACAAGCAAAAGCTTAAGTTTGGGGGAGTTGATAACTAGGGATTTTGACGTGTTTTATGCTCCTTCTTGCTTACGCTTTGATTATAAATTATTACAAAATAGTCCCAAAAGGCTCATAGTTTGTTCTTGATTACAGGTTTGATTGACAAAGTGACGAAGTGTCAAAGATCGGCTCAAAAGGAGTGAAATCGGCACAAGTACCAAAAACAAGGCAAACTCAGGATAAACAAGCCTAGTGCGGCCGCACTACACTTTCTGCGGTCTGCACTAGGGAGATTCAGAGAGCAGCAAAACCAAGCTTCAAGCAACGCGGCCGCAGTACACAATGTGCGGTCCGCGATGAAGGCTCCGCGGCCGCACTGCCATTATGTGCGGTCCGCGGAAGAGAACTTTAGAGAGTTGAAATTGCCAAGGTTCAAAGCCATGCGGTCCGCGGTCATGATTGTGCGGACTGCGTTAGCTGCTTCCACGGCCGCGGTACACTCTGAGTGGTCCGCGGAGCCCAAGTTCAGAGAGCCAGGATTTGAAGTCCAAGAGCCTAGTGCGGATGCAGTCCATTTTGTGCGGCCCGCACTGACCCCGCAGGGGCATTTTTGTCTAGTTTTTCTAGCTTAGTATAAATAGAACCTTTTTCCATTTTTAGGGTATCAGTTATTTTATTTCAGCAGCTGCGCTCGTGATAAGCTATTTTGTAACCATTTTGGGCTTTAGCTTAACTCTAACGATAGATTCTTGTATTTTACTTTAGTGTTTAATTAATATGCCTTCTTCTTCATCTATTTCTCTATTTTCTTGTTCAAGCATGAGTAGCTAAACCCATTAGCTAGGGTTGTGGCTCAACCCTAGTATGGTAATTGATGGGTGTTGTGATTTAAGGTTAGATTGACTATGGGTGTTTGTATTTGGGTCAATTTTATGGTTTAATTTATGAATTGGTCGTTGCAAACACTTGTTTGTGCTAAGTTGATTTGGCTCTTCTTGAGAGAGAGAGCCTAAGTCTCCAAAATTGACCCAACAAGGAATTGGGATGGACTCAAGAGAATTGATAGTCCCAATTAAAGGGTTAAACCTCGAGAGAGTAGTTACCCGACTTGAACCCTAGTTGCTTGAGCTAATTTGCCTACCCATTTGGTCTCGAGAGAGTCAATTGGGCAAAATCACTCTTTCGACCGAGAGGTGTAAGAGTGGGTAAAATTGTGCAACGTTATACATATTTCCCCAATCATGTCAATCAAGCTTTAGAAGCAATTACCCGTCAATTAGTCATCTAGGTGAAAGTCACTACCCTAGTGCCCCTTAATCCATTAGATACAACTCTTAGCAATTATCTCTTAGCGTAATGTAGTTTTAATTCTAATTAGTAGTTTTATAATAGTAGTTTATAAAAGAAAACACCGAAAATTATGAGAAGACCAATTAAGAACACACACGCGATCCTAAGCTAAGTAGATACCCAACTCCAATCCTAGCTCTCTGTGGATTCGATCCCGACCCACAAATCGGGTAAAAGCTATTGCGACCCTCTCTTGCTACCTTTTATTGGTGCGGAGTTGGCTGCGATCACCCACGACACATGAAAACACCCTTCCTCTTTCCCGGGCTGTTTTGGTAGCTTCTATCATGGCGGGGTACCCAATCAATGTGGGGAATGTGATGTCGAGGATTATCTCAATTGTGGGTGCTGAGCATGACAGAAACTATCCGTTCCCCAATACCCTCACTATGTACTTCCGGGACTTGAAGGTGGAAAAGAGGCCCTTTGATATCAAAGTCAAAGTGAAGGCCCCCTTTTCCTGGTATAGCATGCAGGGGGATGACAACCCCAAGAGCAAGAGTTTCAAGGGTACATCTACTACTACAATTGGCCAGTCTGAAGAGCCAGTTGTGGTAGTGGCTCCTGCTGAGCCTACCTCCACTTCCACAGATATCCCTCCCGGTCCATCCTCATCCATAGCCATTCCTGTTAGCCCATCTAGCTCAGCAGGCCCAGAGATTCCATCTTCCCGGGCCCATCCTATGACGGCCCACAGATTGAGCCAGGCACTTATGAGTATCAACAATTAGATGCAGACTGCCTCATCCAAGTTGTCCATTTTGACCACCACTGTTGAGGCTCAGTCAGCTCTTCCAGCTCCACAGGTTCCACAGTCCATAGAGGATGCTCTTAAGGAGATGTTAGACAACCAGAAGAAAATCCTCGACAACCAGAAGAAGCTTGTTGAGGTAGTTGATTCACACAGCAAGGCTCTCAAGGAGCTTGATAGGGAGCACAAGAAGCTGAGGAAGACACGGACCTCCAAGGAGTCCGTGAAGGAGCTGAGAGCGGATGTTGACAGAATGAAGGCAGATCACCTGCCTTTAGACTTATTGCTCCAGGACCCAGCACCAGCAGTTCATCCACAGTCGGAGCAGTCTCAGAGGCCTCCCAAGAGGAGGAGGATGATTCCTAGAGCAGATGATGCAGTCATCCAGTTGGCCGACCCAACGGAGGGTTCCTCCAGTCAGCCACCGGATGTATCTCAGGAGCCTGTCCAGGTTCAGGCCCAGGTCCCAGCAGCAGAGCAGCAGGACACAAGGAACTAGTTTGAGGTTCCCGAGCATAGAGAGGACCCAGGGACCACTCAGGAGCCCATGCAGACAGCCAGGCCATAGGGAGTTTCTATATCCTTCTTTATCATCTTTTTGGTGCTTTATTTTGGTTAGTTGGCATTGAGGACAATGCCTGCTTTCATTTGAGGGGGTAGGCCCTACTTTTTGCTTCATGGATTCATTCAGATGGCTGTATATATTTTTGGATACTTTTTATGCTTTCTTGATTTTTCATCTTTGGTCTGTATATATTTTTAACATTTCGCTACATTTCTCGCACTTTTATTTTACTTTGGGTCTGTATATAAAGTTATGTTACATTGTAGATATTCATCCCATCTATTGTATATTCGACAAATCTCCTCTTGTATATATTCATTTTACTTTCCGCAAATTTTTCGTTTTTAGCTTTTTATTTGTGATTCGTAGCTTCTTGTTTTCAATGTTTGAAATAAGCCTTTGATTTTCTTAACCACGGTTCTTTCCAAAGGCGGAGTGTTGTGTGAACCGGGTGGCTTTTCCCAATGATAGATGGCGTGACAACCTTCTTAAGGGTTTGAGTCCGTTTTTCTTTTTGTTTTTAGTAATTAATAGTTAAGGGTGCCTCGAGCAAAGCTTCACTTGGGCCTAGCACATTTGCCTTTGATCTTATGGTCAAAGATAATTTGTTGTGTTTAGGATGGTGAAAGTCGTGATCTTGAGACTCTTGTATTGGCCGATAATCATCAAGTGGTTTTTCGGGACCATTGTGAGCTTAACTCTTATCTAGGGTCGTTGTGGGCCCCCGACTCTCTGTCTTTAGCAATCCCATAGCTTGAGTGGTGAGTAATCGTATTGCAAGTCCATGTCCCGAGCCATTGGTCTAGAACTTGCCCTGAATGTTTGTTGAGGCAAAATCCTAAGTGAATTTTGACTTGAGACATGATTATAGGCTCTCCTTGGCCCAAATGTTAGCTTAAACATTTCCATAATCTACCAATGATAAGATCCCTAGTCAACCCTTTTGAGCCTTAGACCTTTCCCTTCAATAACCATGATACAAGCCTATACTTGTTTTAAAAGATACCCTCTCTTAGCACGCGATTTTCCTTTAGCACATGGCAAAAGTATAAGTTTGGGGGGAGAGACAAGGATTGCAACAAAGTGGTAAAGAGGCACAAAAATGAAGAAAAGGAAAGGCAATGAAAAAGAAAGAAAAGCAAAAAGACAAAAAGAAAGTTCAATGTGAAAAAGAATAAAAAGGGATTCAAAGAAATGCAAAGAATGAAAGGTGTGGAAAGTTGAAAAAGGAGAAAAGGTTTGAAATTCATAAGAGAGAGTGACAGTGTGTCTCTCTAACCCCTTAGAAATAAGTGAAATGACTCAAAGAGTCAAGTGAATGGATGCCAAATAAATCAAAAGAAGTGCTTAAGGGAAGATGGAACCCACTTAGACCAAAACATTTCCTACCCTGAACCAAAAGCCTTCACAATGTCTCCACAAAAGCCCTATATGATCTCGAGTTGAATGAAGCTTACATTAGTGGATACTCATATAAGGGGCAAGCATATGGTACCTAGAGCCGGACTTGTGGCTTTTTCTTGAGAGAGATGAGTGAATTCCCATTATCCTCGTTATGAGTGCCATTATCTTAAAGGTGAGGATTGCTTAGGGAGAGTTGAGGATGTGTGAGTTTGGGTTCCACAATGACCAAAGTAATAGAAAAGAGTTCTTTGATGTGTTGAGTCAATTCTTGATGCTCTTGTGACACACTTGATCCATGGTGCTTTAAAGGAGTAAATGTGTTAATGATTCATGTGCATTGAGGGCAATTGTTAGTCCCAATTGAGGCTAGTTGAGGTCACTTTAGGACGGCTGAAATTTTTCTTGGACAGTCTCTTAAGGGTTGGGTCTTATTTTGTTTGCTTGAGGACAAGCAAAAGCTTAAGTTTGGGGGAGTTGATAACTAGGGATTTTGACGCATTTTATACTCTTTCTTGCTTATGCTTTGATTAGAAATTCATACAAAATAGTCCCAAAAGGCTCACAAGTTGTGCTTGATTGCAAGTTTGATCATCAAAGTGACGAGATGTCAAAGATCAGCTCAAAAAGAGTGAAACTTGCACAAGTGCCAAAGACAAGACAAGCTCAGCAAAAACAAGCCCAGTGCGTCCACACACCATATTGTGCGGTCAGCACTAGGAGATTCAGAGAGGCTAAATTCCAAGCTAAGAGGCAGTGCGGCCACACAAGGTTTTGTGCAGTCCGAACTGAAGGCAATGCGGCCGCAGTCGATTTAGTGCGGTCCGTAGAGCCAAGAATCAGAGAGGTTACATTTTCATAGTTTCAAGCCTCCGCGGTTCGCAGTCCATTTTACGCGGACCGCACTAGAAGCCTCCGTGGCCACAGTCCATTCTGTGCGGTCCGCGGAGCCTGAGTTCAGAGAGCTGGATTTTGAAGCCAAAGCCCCAATGCGAACCGCGGTCCATTTTGTGCGGTCCGCACTAACCCCGCAGGGGCATTTTTGTCCAGATTTTTTAGCCTAGTATAAATAGCTTGTTTTTCCATTTTTAGGGTATCAGATATTGTAATTGAGCAGCTGCACTCGCGGGTTCGACTTTCTAAGCCATTTTGGGCAATTTTAGCTACTTTTAATCATTGAATCTTTGTATTTAACTTAGTGATTAATTATTATGAGCTTTTCTTCATCTATTTCTTGCTTTTCTTCTTTAATTATGAGTAGCTAGACCCATAAGCTAGGGTTGTGGCTCAACCCTAGTATGGGTAATTGATGGGTCTTGTAATTTAGGGCTAATTTGACTATGGATGTTTGTTATTTGGGCCAATTTCATGGTTAATCTCTGAATTAGTGGTTGCAAACACTAGTTTGTGTTGAGTTGACTTGAGCTCTTCTTGAGAAAGAGAGCCTAAGTCTCCAAAATTGGTCCAGCAATGAATTGGGGCGTACCCAAGAGATTGATAGCCCCAATTAAAGGGTTAAAACCTCGAGAGAGTAATACCCGAATTGAACCCTAGTTCCTTATGCAAATTTGCATACCTAATTGGTCTTGAGAAAGCCAATTCGGGCAAAATCACTCGAACCACCTAGAGGTGTAGAGTGGGTAAAGTCGTGCAACGGTTATAACATACTCCCCAAACATGTCAAACGTGCTTTAGTTTCAAGTACCCGTCAATTGACCACCTAGGCGGAAGTCACTACCCTAGTGCCTTTTAAACCTATTTGAAAAACTCGTAGCATTATAACTCTTAGCTAAATTTACAATTTGTAGTTTGATAAAAGTAGAATTATAAAGAAAATCCCAAAAATGTTGAGAAGTGTAATTAAGAACACGTACGCATTCCTAAACTAGATAGATACTCGATTCCAATTCTAGCTCTCTGTGGATATCGATCCCGACCCAAAATTGGGTAAAAGCTATTGCGACCCTCTCTTGCTACATTTTAGTAGTGCGGAGTTGGCAGCGATCACTATGGCACACGAAAATCTGGGTATCATGCGAAATTCAAGTTTTATGGCCCTAAAACGCCAAAAAATAAGGAACGGTAATGGAAAAACAAATGATTGTTGTTCCTTAGGTCATTTTTTATGAACCGGAAAATTTTAGGCGATTCGGGACTAGTCGCCCGGATGCATGCAGATGGCATGGGCCATAGCACACGAAAATCTGAGAATTAGGAGAAATTTCAGTTTTATGGCTTTAAAATGCCAAAAAATGAGAAAACGGCATGGCTAAGTGATGACTATTGTTCCTTAGGTTGTTTTTTGTGGGCCCGGAAAAATTTTAGGTGACTCAGGTCCGGTTGCCCGGATGCATGAAGATGGCATGGGCTATAGCATATGAAAATTGGACGGAATTCCAATTTTATGGCCCAAAACACCAAAAAACGAGGAATGGTCATAGAGAAACAATGACTATTGTTCCTTAGGTCGTTTCTGATGGGTCGGAAAAAACTTTATGCGATTCGGGTTTGGTCGCCCGGATGCATGCAAATGGCGTAGGTTATAGCCACGAAAATCTATAATCGGGCAGAATTCCAGTATTATGGCCCTAAAATGCCAAAAAATGAGGAACGATCATGGCCAAGCGATGACTGTTGTGCATTATGTCGTTTTTATGGGCCCGAAAGTTTTTAATAGATTTCGTGTCGGTCGCCCGAATTCATGTAGCTGTCGTGGACTATAACACATGAAAATCTTGGGTTCATCCTTAATTTCAGTTTTATGGCCCTCAAATTCTAAAACACGAGTAACGGTCATACCGAAGCGATGACTATTGCTCATTAGGTCGCTTTTTATGGGCCCGCAATACTTTAGGAGATTCGGGACCCGCCGCCCGAATACATAAAGATGGCGTGGACTATAGCACAAAAATTTGGGAATCATCCTGAATTCGTATTTTATGGCCCTAAAACGTCAGAAACGAGTAACGGTCATGGCGAAGCGATGACTATCGTTTATTAGGTCGTTTTTTACGGGGCCGAAATTTTTTAGGAGATACGAAGTCGGTCACCCGAATTCATGCAAATGCCACTTTAACACATGAAAATCTAGGAATCGTCTGAATTCCTCTTCTAAAATTCCAAAAAACAAAGAATGGTCATGGCAAAGCGATGACTATTGTTCATTAGGTCATTTTTTATGGACCCACAATTTTTTTGGAGATTCGGGGGCGGTCGCCCAAATTTATGCAGATGGCGTGGACTATAGCATATGAAAATCTTGAAATCGTCCTTAATTCCAGTTTTATGGGTAAAAATTGCACGGGGCGCCCTATTTGGTCGCCCCCTTTTAACCTATACCCTTTTTTTTTAAAGTTTTAACTTGTACCCACTTTTTAAACAACTTCAGCCCCCTTTCTCCTCCTCCTTCTCCTCTTTTGTTTTCTTCTTCTTCTTTCTTCTGCTGATGTTGGTGCTGCTATGAAACTTCAGTTCATGGGATGATTTCCATAAGTATGTTTATTAGATTATTTAAAAACAAGTTATAAATAATTACGTAAGTTAGTAGACAATTAATTTGTGAATATTTCCACGTACGGGAAGTTTAAGGTCACACTTAGTGATTCTTTCCATGATAATTCTGTTCTTTTCACGTTTATTGTTTCCAAATTTTATGATTTAGATACTGTTGGCAATCTGATTATTTTATAGTAGTACTACACTATGAAAGAATAAGGTGATTATTTATCTAGTATGTTAGAAAGCTTTTTCAAAATCTTCAGTAAACTTCAGCACTATATAAGCTGAAGTTTTTGAAAAAGCTTTATGACAAAACTAATGAATCTAGGACAAAAAAAACTTCAGCTTATTTAGTGCTGAAGTTTTTACAAATGAACTAAATAACATTAGCATCTTCTGCTGAAGTTTTTGAAAAAGCTTTATGACAAAACTAATGAATCCAGGACAAAAAACTCCAGCTTATTTAGTGCTGAAGTTTTTACAAATGAACTAAATAACTTCAGCATCTTCTGCTGAAGTTTTTGAAAAAGCTTAATAACAAAACTAATGAATCCATGACAAAAAAACTTCAGCTTATATAGTGCTGAAGTTCTTACAAATGAACTAAATAACTTCAGCATCACAAAACTTCAGCTACTAGAATGCTTAAGTTCAGCAATTACAAATAAAAACTTCAGCAAATAGAGAACAAAACTTCAGCACTAGAACAAAAACATCAGCACACTTGGTTCAGCAATTTTTGCTACTTCAGGCCCGTCTACTAGAATGCTGAAGTTTGCGTGATTGCCTTTGCTACTTGTTGCTCCCAAACGAACACGCAAGTATACGTGGTCGACAAGTAATATAGGATTGTAAGTCCAGATATCGTACCCACAGGGACTTGTGATTAACTATCAACTAAATTAAACCAAATAATTAATCTATTCAAGCGAATCCTAACGTATGAATATTTAACTAAAGGTAATCTAGAGTAGTAAACTAGGAGATTAAAGAAAACAAGTTGGTGAATTATAGAGACGAATTCAATGTGAGTGAATATTCTAGAGCTATGGGTTGGCTAACAATCCCGTTGAGTTTTCCACTTAAATCGTCAAATTAATTTACCTGGTTTATTGATTGACAGGGTTAATATTGCTTGTAGCCTTCTCCCGAAGTACAACTCGCCTATCCAAGCTAACCTAACGCCTATATTCCTATGGAATTAGGATTAACAAGAACGCATTTATAATTCCCGTATAATAACCAAGCAAGGCGATTAGGTATATTCCTATCCTAGCCGCAAATCCGCCCCCCCCCCCCCTCAAGAGTTAAGATCTTGCTCTACTCAATATTATATACAATCTAGAATTCTCTCTCCCGAGTTCAATCCTAAATTCATAGATAGTATTCAATTGGTGATCAAGCAATCAAATAATTAAGCGCAAGATTGAATAAATAAACCAATATGATAAAATAATAAGAACAATTCAATCTTTAAACTACAGCGTTCATGTAGCACCCAACAACTCTAGAACAAATAAACTATGAAACTAAAAGAAGAGAAGAGAAGAAAAACTAGTTGAAAGCCTCCTCCAAGCGTGGTGTGTGTTCCTCCACGTGAATCCCCTCCAGAATATGTTATCTCCCCTCCAAATTAGGTTTAGGACCCCTTTTATACGAGTTGAAACCGTGTAGGGCCGAAATAACATTGTCCCGGATGAAATAGGAAAAGTTTCCCGTCATCGGCGTCCAGGGCAGCGCCTAGAGCTGGCCCTGGCGCCGAAAGCAGTAGCTAATTGCAATTTTACGTTCTAACTTCCTGGTTTGCTTTGAATTTTATTTCCTTATGTTTTTTGTCTTCCACTTGGGGGGACAAAAAGACAAAGGGTGTCCCCTCTTTTTTTTATTATTTTAATTTTCTTTCTTTTTCTTTTGCGTTTTATTCAATTTTGCTCCAAATCTCTTCATATCCATACTGCTTTTCCTACACAGTTAAAATATAATATTAAGCACAAAATAATATAACTAATACTTAAATGGCAATTAAAAGTACTAGAATATGAGATAACAATGGGTAAATATATGCATTTTTGACCGAACATCAACACTCCACACTTAAACTCTTGCTCGTCCTCGAGTAAGCATTAAAACCACTCTCAATAAATCTAGCCTAAAAACACCACCACTTCGGCAGATACTAACAATTAGGCCATGTAGCAACTCAAACCATTAGGTATATACTTCCTTATCATCGTGCAAGATATACAAGTCACAAACAAACAACAAAATTCTAACCTCCTAACCTCAGAGACGGACTCTGACTTACCAAATTTAAGCTCGCTCACCTACTCTGTTAAATAAAGCTAATAACATCACCTATCTATCATGAAACAAGTGCCCTCACAAGAATAAATAGTCCATACACTCAAATCAAAGAATGAATATAATTTAAGGACTTTGCACCAAAGAACAACTCTCGCACTCACAAACAAATTCACATGTATGCACAAAGAACCATAGGCTTGCCCATTATGTACATCTCTACTAATTAAGTATGCTCGAATAGAATCAAATAGGACTTTAACGGGTTGTAATGTTGGCTAAGGGACGAGTAGGAGAACTATATAATAGTGACTTACACTTCCCTAAGCACTTTGCATTTTTAGACTTCATCACCCATTATTTTCATCTCTTCACTTTTATTTTTCAGTCCTCTCTTCATCTATTGTTTCACAAGTATTTCCCTCATATCAAGAACATTTTTTTTTCATAAAGCCTTTTATTTATTTATTTTAATTATCTTTGTTTTCATGTCACATTCTTTTGAAGAGGGCCTTTTCATCACTTTACAGCTAACGTTGGTCACAATTTTTTACTTAATCATCCCTTTCTTCAGATTTATCAACTAATATCACGGTCTAAGAAACAATGCTCAAGGAAGCAAGGTGCAAAAACTAGGGATTCAAACAAAAGGATCAAGGCAAAAATACGTCTTTCAAACAAAAGGCTACAGGCTCAAAGGGCTATCTAGTGGTACAATATCTGAAAAGGCTAAAATTCACAAGACATATCAAAGAAAGCCTATTATCATCTTCTAACAGAGCAACACTTTTATTTCGCTTCAATAACATGCAAGACAAGTTCTAGACTAAGATGCAAACATGGAATATATGTAAGAAATCCTCACCCACATGGCACAAGTATCAATCAATATGGATCAATTCAACTCTGAGATAGACAGGATCATAGCGAACAACAAAATAAGAATAAGGTATATACAGAGTCATGTGAACACCTAATTTTTGCACTATTTTAACACCTCTTAAAGTTATTAGTATTTTGTTATTTTAATTGTTTTTCTCAAATTTTGTGTCTTTAATTGCATATTTTTATCATGAAAATATCAAAAAATAATAGTTCTTCCTTCATTTGTGCATTTTAGGAATCGACTAACTTTTCAATTGGTGAATCAATCTAGTTAATTGATCATTTGAATAAGTTATTTAATTAATTTATTTGTTTGTGTAAATTTAGTTTTATAAGTAGGATTAAGAAACAAATTTGGCCAAATTTGAAAGAAAAAGTGGCCAAGAGTGCAAGATAAAGGGCTGCCATTGAAAGGATCCAAAACTACGTAGTTTTGCCTCAAAACTACGTTGTTTCATTAAGTGAATCAAGATTTAATCTTAGCCACTCATCATCACATGATCCAACGGCCCTGATTAATCTCCCACCCTAGGTATTTAAAGCCTAGTTTGGCCAAATTTTGCCCCCATTTTTGCTTTATTTCCCTTTCTTCTTCTTCCCCTCTCCTCACTCTCTCTTCTCTCCGCCCAGCGCCGCCCACGACCGCCTATCGCCGCGGGCCAGAATCGCCGCCGCCGGCGGCAACCCTCCAATCCACCCCAAAATTTCACCATCTCTTCTCCTCTTCCTCCTCTTTCTACCTATACCACTCATATCATCCAAATCTCCACCAATCTCCATAGATCTACTAAAATCCGAAAAACCCTAGCCGCCATCTACCACCTCCAAACTCCGAAAATTTTACACCACCGGCCTCCTCTTCTCCCCCTCTTTCCATATCTCCAACTCAAAACCTCAAAAACCCAACCACTACCGGCAGCCACCCCCACTACCGACGTCCCGCCGCTGTCGTTTGGCCGTGTCACTGCCGCCCTCACCCGCTGCCTCTCGTTTCTCTCCTCAAACCGGCCCCGAGCAAGGTTGTGTCATTCATATCATTGAAATCGGACTCAGATTTGCCGGAGTTTTGGGTTTCAAGAATATCAACAATAGAAGCTTGCTCGAGGTTGTACCACTGCCTATCGTCATTTTTCGGATGCTCGAGTATATGGTAAAATCGTAATCCTCTGCCTCGTTATTAATTTTCTATTTTTGTGGGTTTTAGTTAGAATTAGTTTCTGTCTTGTTTCTTTATTTAATCCATTTCTGATTATGTTTGTCTAGTTGGTTTTGTTAAATCGCTTCAGCGATAGCGTGTGTTCTGTTTGGCTTTAATAGTTAATTTTTGTTTGCTCATGTTGGTTCATAGTACATGTGTTGAAGTTTAATTACATGTTTTAATACTTGGTTTAATTTGAATCAATAGGGTGATATTGGTGTTGTTAAAATCTAAAATTTAGATATTTTTGTCATAAAATAGGGTACTAGTAGCTTGCTTTTTAGTAGGGTGGCTGAAATGACTCTTTGGCTCCTGCCATAGCAGATTTCAGGATGTCCTTTCACCTTTTGGACAACCTTTAGCACACAAATTCAGCCCCTTTTGGACAGATTTTTGGTGAACCAAAATCTGTCCAAAAAGTTGGCTTTTCTTTGCCTATTTAAGGGCTGCCCTTTCCTCATTTGAAAGGGGACTCCATCACACTTCCAGACAGATTTTAGAATTGCTTAAACACACAAAAACATAAAAAATTTCAGCAGTTGAACACATGAAAAGTAAGCTGAAAATCATGAGTTTTGGTTGAGTCTTACATTGAAAAATCTTTCAAAAAACATATAAGAGTCTTAGAGTTTGATTCTTGAGTTCCTTCTCCTAAAGAATCACTGCTGTTAGCGAGATTTCTGGGCTGTTTTAACACGGATCCACTGCTGGTTGTTGCTGTTTTTTCTGCTATTTCTGCCGTTGTTTCTGCCCACCCCACTACTGTTTATTCTTTTGCTATCCAAGTAATCCTTTAAGACTCGTAATGTATATATTTTCAGTAATGGAAACAACTTGAACCTGCTGCACCACCTAAATGTGTTTGATGTGATGAATAATTTGACAACAAAAGAGCTTGTATGTTATTGTTATGTATCAAGCATGTAATAATGTGAATATAGTCCTTCATACTACTTGAATATTGAGTTGTAAGTTTTTGAATGTGATATATAAGTCGTTTATGGATTTCTAAGCATGTTTTCAAGCTATTGTATCCGAGTAGCAATACTAAGTATGCCATGAATGACTTTAGGTGTATAACACATAGCATGAGTTCGTTTTAGTTGCTGAAATTTCACTGCCAATATATGCTTCTAGGAATGCTGTAATAATATCTTTGTGAATCTNTTAAACTAACAAAACTTAGCCCTTTTTTCTACTATATAGACATTAGGGCCAAATTGAAATCCATTTCTTAGCCCATTTTAATAAATATACTAGCTGGCCCATTTTCTTATAATAAATTTCAGCAGCCCAAAAGCTCTATATAAGCTGGCCCATTTTTCCTTTTAACAAGAAGTTGGCTCATTTCTTTAAAATAGATAAAGTTGGTCCAACATTTATTTGCATAATTTTTCCCAACTATAAAGCTAGAAAATAATAATAATAATATCATATTTTTGTACTAATTAAATTAGCTCATTTCCTTTTAATTAATTTAAACGCTAGGCAAATAAGTAGGTGCGCTTTAACTCACGGAATCGCTTGCGTAGCGTGAATTTTAACATGTAATAAATTAATTCAATAATCTCATACCATACCCGTTAGTTTTAATTAATTTTTATTATTGTAACGATTCGACCGATCGTTTTGAGCCCTAGCGCGTCGTTCAGCAGTCTGAGGCCATGAGCAGCTTCATTTCAGGTATTATGACTTGTATGCGTGGTCAGAATTGAATTTTCGGAAGTTCGGAGTTGATTTGGAAAGAGAATTCTCATTTCAGAAGCTTAAAGTTGAAAGAATTAACTAGGATTGGACTTTTGAGTAAACGACCTCGAAATCGGGATCTGAAGGTTTCAGCAGGTTCGTATGATGATTTCGGACTTGGGCGTATGCCCGGTTCGGGTTTTGGATAACCCGAGAGCGTTTTGGCGCCTATTGTGGAAGTTAGTATTTTGGAAGAAATTTCATAAGTTTGTCTTGAAGTGCATATCAGTGTTATCGATGTCTGTTTGGGATTCCGAGCCTGGGAGTAGCTCCGTATGGTGATTCTGGAGTTGGGAGCGCAATCGGAAGGGAATTCGGAGGTCAGTAGGTCATTTTGAAGTCATTTGGCTAAAGATAGAAATTAGAAGGTTTTTGAGAAGTTTGACCGGAAGTGGACTTTTTGATATCGGGGTCGGAATCTGATTCCGAGAGTTGGAGTAGGTCTGTAACGTCGAATATGACTTGTCTGCAAAATTTGAAGTCAATCGGACGTGATTTGACAGGTTTAAACATCGAAAGTAGAAGTTTGAAATTCTAAAGTTCATAAAGCTTGGATTGGAGGTCGATTCATGATTTTAAAGTTGTTTGATGTGATTTGAGGCCTCGAGCAAGTCCGTAATGTATTTTGGGACTGGTTGATATGATTGGTTGGGGTCCTGGGGGCCTCGGTTGGATTCCGAGTGGTTAACACATCGAAATTAGAATTTTGGGAAAGGCCTGAAGAGCTGCTGCTTCTGTCATAACCGCATCTGCGGTTTTTGGACCGCAAATGCGGGACCGCAGATGCGGCGCTTCAATCGCAAATGCGGCCAAGGAGGCCAAGCCAGGAACCGCAGATGCGGCTCCCAGACCGCAGATGCGGTCCAGCCTTCCCTCCCCTTTTTCGCAGATGCAGTTAAATTCTCGCAGATGCAGGACCGGACCGCAGATGCGGAAATCGCTGGGCAGTGAGGTTTATTTAATACGAGTTCAAGAACATTTTAATCACAAAAACACTTTTCCATTGGCGATTTTGGGAGCTTTGGAGAGAAGACTTCCACTTAGCATTGTGAGGTAAGTTTATTCCACCCATCCTTAGTTTAATACTTGCATATTAGGTAGATTAAACACTAGAAATTGGGTAAAATCAAGGGATTGAGTAAGACATAGGTTTTTGCTAAAAGTTAGATTTAACAACGAAAATTGTTATGGAATTAAATAGAAATCATATATTATTGATCCTTAGGTTGTAGAGAACAACTTCCTTCGAAAAATTTCGGAATCCAGGCATGTGGGCCCGGGGTCGAATTTTAGGAAACTTGTGTTAAGGGTTGGAAAATTTCTTAAATAGTTAGAATACGATCTTGTGAGTCTATATTGACTAGTTCCTCCTTCATTTAACTAGTTTGGGATCGTTCGGTTTCGAATTGAGGATTCGGGCTCGTTATTGGCATTGGAAGTATACTTTGGAGCGAGGTGAGTCTCCTTTCTAACCTTGTAAGAGGGAATTGTCCCCATAGGTGAATTAATTGGTTATGTGCTCCTATTTGTGGTGGCTACGTACGCACGAGTTGACGAGAGTCCGTGCGTAGCTACTATCATGCTATTGTCCAGGTAGCCTAGGACCCAAAAGCATGCTATACTTGGATTAATTGTAAACTTATTGACAGCTCGAATTGCTTAAACCACATCGGATTACTAAATAAATTTCAAAAAGAAGATTAAACTTCTTTTCTTAAATTGTTAAATGAGAAAGTGGCTTTTATTGAATAAATATTCCCCGATAAATTCTTAATTGGCTATCTGAGCAAGTATTTCTATGTGTGTCTGCGCCGCATGTATGATCGCGAGCAGGATGATTGTTTATTTTATGTTGACCGCGTCGCACGGATAGTTCGCGAGCGGGGTAATAGATGCATCTATGGTTTGCGCCATTCGATCCTCGGCAGTGCACAGTTTATTTTCTGTTGGAGCGGGTCGTACGCCTCGGCATGATTTGCGCATGCTTGTATTGTTGCCTTGAACTTATTAAAGTTGTTATTGCCTCTTCATGGCTTGAGAATATTTGGATAATAATGAAAAAGGAATTTTGGAAATTTCCTACAAAAGAAATAATTGTTTACTTGTTTCATTCTATTGGATAAAAATCATGTCTATAGAAATCCACGATTTAATGCATTATTGACATCATTATTAGACCACTAGTAAGTGTCGAAGTCGACCATCTCGTCTCTACTTCTTCGAGATTAGACGGGATACTCATTGAGTACACATTGTTTTCGTACTCATACTACACTTCTGTGCATTTTTGTTGCACAGGTACATGTAACTCTAGTGGCCTGCTGGGCGTAGCAGCATGGTTGATACGGAGGCTTAGGTGAGCTGCACTTCTCGAGGCGACCTGCAGCCAGCAGAGTCTCTTTCAGTTATTTGTATTTATTTTCTGTCCAATATTGTGTTCCGGATAGTTGTTGTATTTTATTCCCTTCTTAATAAATGCTCATGTACTTGTGACACCGGGTTCTGGAATGGTCTTGAAATATTTTGTATGAATTGCTTATCATTTAGTTTGAATTGAAGCGGTTATATTTTCATTTATAAAATTCAAGGAAAATCTTAGTTTTCAAGATTGTTAAAATGAGAACTTCATCAAGTAATTGGTTGGCTTGCCTGACAGCAGTGTCCGGTGCCGCCACGACCCTTAGTGGATTTTGGATCGTGACAATTTTAGTTAATCCTTTGCTAAAAATCCCGGATTCGCTTGCCTAGCGCGGTAGTGACATATAATAAATTTCCAAAAAAAAAAATATTCCTCAAAGCATAATTGTAGTAATTTTTCAAAAGTAAATAACGTGCTAATAATCGTTTGTCATGAATGCGGATTCGCTTGCGTAGCGCTGTTATGACTAAATAATAGATTTCGTCGATCACGCATTCGCTTGCGTAGTGTGGTTATGAATCCGATTATTCAAAATATTCTTTAATATTTCTAAATAATCAAGAGATAAAAGCGGATAGGTAAAACACGAAAATCATATAAATCACAATTTGTCCAAAATTAATTCAAGCCAAGTTTTAAGTCAATAAAGGGACCGTGCTAGAACCACGGGACTCGGGGAATGCCTTGCACCTTCTCCCCGGTCAACAGAATTCCTTATCCGGACTTTGTTTTCGCAGACCAATAATAAAATAGTCAAATTTTCCATTGAATAAGGGATTCAAATAAAAGGTAACTTGGAACACCCAAAAATCAATTCCAAGTGGCGACTCTGAACAATAAAATAATCCCTATTTTGTCACTTTAATTGGAAAAACTCTTTAACCCACAAATCCATAACACACATATTTTTCGGGGGGGTACAAAAAGGGGTGTTACAGCTCTGGCGACTTTGCTGGGGAACAACCAGAATTCGAGCTTGTACATGTTGACTTTTATTTGGATTTATTAATTTTGTATATACTGTGATTTATTTGGGCATAATGTGCTACTTGTTTGCTGTTTACCGCTTTGATATTTTTGAACTGCACATATAAACTGTCTTCTCATGCACCCCCTCTGAGTCTTCTTGAAATTAAAATTGGGCATTTGCTTGACATAGCCCGCTTTCTTTGAGATTGCCGAGGTGCTTGTCACCCGGTGAAGGATTTTAGTCACACCTGTTTTAGGCGGGGAGCACCACCAGTTAAGCCGGAAAGCAATGCTACCGGTACACTGACCCTCCTCGGCTCGAGTTGCCCGCTCGAGTAAGCCAGTCTAGATACCTTTTCCACCAAGATTTAAACCTAGAAGAACAAACCTCATACCGGATTTCCCTAGTAGGTTCGCTCTATGTGCATCACGTGCATTTGACTTAGCAAAACTCGGCACAGGGGCCGGGTCCGTATAAGATAGGTATCCTATTTGAGACCATCATGTTCACGTATGTGCTATTTGATACATCATTTGGAAGGCTTACTTGCATTGTCGACCGGCTTTAGAAAATTAGTGTAGCGGAATTATTAAGAAAAAAAAAGGGGGAACCATTCTCCTAGTTTAGTGCGAATAAACCTTTTTTTTTTAAAAAGTATATATATATATATGTAGTAGTCTGGTGTGAGTTGTAAAAGATTAATTTTCATTTAAAAAAAAAGTACCCAGTTTTACCGAACTACGCGGGTTTGATTCTCACCGGATGTGAGATACGTAGGCAACCTCCACCGGTTTCAGCCCACATTTTTCAAAAAAGGGGAGCATAAAATTCCGCATGTGCATGAAATTTTCAAAAAAAAAAAAAACCTATTTTAGTCACCTTTTTACTGTCTTGCCCTCATGTTCCGGCGGTTTTGCCAAGACAGCCTTAAAATCTTCATGGGAAGTGCTGAAGGGCCATTTTTGTAAAAAAAATAGTTACTTTATCCATATTTATTCACCTTTTACCATTTTGCCCATACATCTGGCCATTTTTGTCGAAGCGACTTTAAACCTTTCCGGAAGTACTGAAAGACTGTTTTTGCAAAAGTATCCATTTTTATCTAGTTTAGTCTTGTTTTTTTTATCTGAAATAGCTTTTGAACCCCTCTCGGAGTAGCAAAGGGTCATTTTCGTAAAAATAGTTTTTAATTTATTATTTTGTCTATTTTTATCATTTTGTTCCTGTGTTTGGCTGTTTTTGCTGAGACATTCTTTATGCCTTCTATGGAAGTATCAAAGGGACGTCTTTGTAATAATAGCCATTTTTCCGCTTTTATCATCTCAACTTTCGCGTTCGTAATTTCAAAATATATATTGTAATAAAAAAATAAAAAAATAAATAAAATAAATCGAGTCCTAAATTGGCCAAAAAATAAAATAAAATAATGAATGATCATAACTTGCATATAGTTTAAGTAAGTCCTAACCCTTTTTATCTTATTCTTAGGATCACCATGAGTTCTCCACAAAGAAGCAGTCAGAAAAGGGTAAGGGACGAGACACCTCCTATGTTCTTGATCAGAGATAAGACCCCGGGTAGTCTCTGTAATTGGTGGGCTAGTTTTGCTACATGGGAACGAAATCGAGTATTTAAGCACCTCAAGTTCCTCACAAACATCATGGGAATTAAGCCTAATAGAGATTTAATTCTCACGAGCTCTAGTGGGTTTTTGGGACCCCGCGAACAATGTCTTCAGGTTCAAAGATTGTGAAATGATGCCCACATTGGAAGAATTAGGTGGGTTCACCGGAATGGGGAGAGACCTTCGTGGGAAAAAGCCTGCAGCTCCGAGAAAAGTTGGTGTGAACAACTTTTTAAAGAAATTATGCCTCCGTCGAATTCCAATGGTTTGCTTAAACGAAGGTTGGGTTCCGTTGGAATATCTCTATGACAGGTTTGGGGACGAGAAAGGGTTTGAAAATTTCTCGGGGCATAGAATTCGTCAACCAGTTGAGTTACGACGCTTGGAGGGAGTTGAGAATCTTCGCGTTCATGATATCATTTCTAGGGATCATGGTCTTTCCAGAGCGTGGTGGGCGCATCAGAATTCGATTGGTTACGGTAGTCTCGTATTTGCAAAGTAGCGAGGATCATACCATTCTTCCCATGATTTTGGGAGATATTTTTCGAGCTTTGACCCGCTGCCAAGAGGGTGAAGATTACTTCGAGGGATGCAACATTCTGCTGCAGATATGGTTCATAGAGCACCTTTATCAACATCCAATAGTAATAAATTTCAATGAAAACTGGCTGAATTACATTGGATGTCACCCAGACAGGGCCGCAAGTTGTAATCTTCCAGAAGGGGTGAGGGCCTGGCGGAAATTATTTGGTTCATTGAATGTTGATAGAATCACTTGGAACTATTATTGGTTCCCTTCTGCTAGGGTCATGCATATGTCGACGTATCGCCCGTTCTTCATACTCATGGATTTCAGAGGTTTCCAACCCTACATGCCCCTACGCGCCATGCGCCAGCTAGGGAGAGAGCAAAAGAGGCCCCCGATTGAGGACATACGTCCGTTCGTGTGGGAATTCAAGGGAGAGGAACCTCCAAGGGAGTCTTATGCACAAAAGGTTTGGTTTGGTGGTCGATTTTTTGATTTGGACGAGATTGTTGCTGATCGTGAACGTAGGGAGGTAAGCCTTGCATACCTTGAGTGGTTTCACAACCAGGCTATCCCCGAGCAAAGGCCAGAAAGATCCATACGGCATACAGTTGATTGGGAGGAGGAGATCGAGGCCATAGTTAGAGAAACCAGAAGGGAAGTCGCACAAGAGTTCCAATCTCGTATTGACATTTTACAAGAAGATAAGGGCATTCTGGAGACAGCCATGGACATACAACAGGCTGATTTTGAGCGGGAAAAGGCTCAGTAGGCACGAGAGAAGCAAGCACTCAAAGCCCAAATTCAAAAGAAGAACATAATCGCAACCGCTCAGCAACAAGAAGAGAGAGAAGCCCAGTTCAGGGTAGTCCGTGATCACGATCGTAGAGGTTTTGCTCCGTTAATCCAAGGTCTGAGGGATCAGATAGGGGGAGTTGAGTCAAGCAAGGAGAGCCAGATCGCGGAGTTTGAAATAGAAAGACACCACTACCAAAAGGTAATCAATCAGTTAGAAGCAGAGTCGCTAGATGTTCGGCGCCAGAAAGATATGGCCTTGGACCACGAGCGTGATGCGCTGGATCTAGCTGAGACCCGTGGTCAGCAAAATCAAGAGTTGCATATGGCTCAGGAATACATTAAGGGAAAGATCCTCGAGGTAGCCACATATACCTCAAGAGCATGCAGGAGTTGTCAGGGAATGATGCCTGAGCGGTTTGCAGAAGTATCATTGAACGTTGCTCGTCATATATCTGCAGACTTGGAGAGGATATACTGCAATGGTGGGGGTTAGCCGCAGGAACAAGCGCCTTGATTACAGTGATGCTGGTGGATTCTACTGCAGAGATCAAAGTCTTATTTTTAGTTATCAGTCCTTTGTCATACTTCTTTTGTTGTTTTTGAGTCTGTAAGAGTCTTTTGGTGTTTCAAGTCTTGTTGTTTTGCCTTTTATCCTAAAAAATTTGTTTGAGTCAAAGTCTGGTCTTGTTTTGTCACGACCCAAACTGGAGGGCCATGACTAGCACCCGGCCATACTTACCGAGGACCAACATACATTTTATCTAACCTTCTTTATTATCTTTTAGGGCTGACGAGATCAATATAAATGGTAGACATGGGTCGTGGACAACCAACAATAAAATATGATGGCATGAACATACATAACATGGGATGACTAGACAATCAAGAAACTATATATAAGGTACGAGCTACCACGCTACCATGAGAGACTATACAACAAAAACCAGCCGACAAGGCCTACCCAAACTATACATGAGTCGACACCTATCTATGAGCCTCTAAAGGAACATAAGTGCTGCAACATTGCCAGAACAGGGCCCCGACATACCCATAATGTCTATTACAAAAATGCATACCAAGACCATGGCAAGTCCGAAGAAGGGATCTCGCCAATCACCGCTGAACTGGACAGCCTACTATGGTGGAGGAGCTGCGCCTGCCTGTCTATCAGGACCTGCAGCACGACATGCAGCGTCCACAAATAAAAGGACGTCAGTACGAATAAAGTACTGAGTATGTAAGGCAGGGAACCATAAGTACGAACAGTAATGTAAGCAGGGATAGAGAATAAACAACCTGTAACATCCGGGTACCTCTGAGGGCTACTGACATGAAATGCGTGATACATATGTATATATACATAAACTTTTAAAACATACGCCTCTGTGGGCATCATCATCATCATATCGTACCTGGCCGTAATAGGCTCGGTAAAAATATACCCGGCCATCACAAGGCTCGGTAGAATCGTACCCGGACACGTGGAGCTCGGTAAAACCCAACTGATCAGTGGTTGCACAATAGGTGCCATACCAGGCCGTCTATAGCGCGGCTCGGTAGAGTAAAATAGATAAATATATATAATGCATGCTCGACTCATGGATTCACGTTCTAAACCTTTCGGAGTGACGTAAGGTCGGTATCCTGTGTACACGTTATTAGGACTAACTCTTCACCATGAACCTTATAAGAATCAGGAAGTACCAATAACATTGATAACATAAGAATAAGAGAAGCAACATCAACATCATTCGTTCCATAAGAGGGGAAACAATGTAAGTACTGCTAGCTTCTAAGAGTAGAGTATCTTTGGAAGCTCGTTCATTACATTATGTACAATCGGAGTCGTGCAAAGGAAGGAAAGGTATAGCCTCACATACCTTGTATATACTGCCCCAATCTCAAGCTATGCAATTTTCACGACTCCTTAGTCTACAATAAGAGAAACGATACTATAGTTACCATTCAAGCGTCATAACTATTATGTATCGACCACAACCTATTTTACGATGAAACGGACAGCACCTCCCCTGTATATATGACTTCACACAATTCCAAACAATCACCAAACATCCTAAACAACATCAATAATAATCATATTGAGCCTCCCAAAACAGTCCACGCACAACCTAATCACTTCATACATACGACGGCCACCGTAGTCGTGTCAAACGACCCGGAAATGTTACGAAGAACTACCAGCCCACAACCCTAAATCTATATGGTGTTTCTACACACCCTTCCTCCTCCAAAACTCCACAAAACAGTAGTAAAACACGCAGCCCAACAGCAATACAAAACAGTCCGCTACAAGTGAATAACTCGAACTCACGGCTTCCGATCACCGTCCTGTGAGTTCTTAAATGTATAGAACGAATTACCATGAATTAACAGCAGAATAAATGTATGAAAGATAGCAGTAAACTCACCTTACTTGTTGGATAACTCATCCCTTATCTTGGTTCTTCAAACTCTAGGGTTTACCCCCAATTTGAACTTGAAAGAGAGGGAAAATCAATTAGGGTTTGTGGATAATTTTTGGGAGGAAGTTTGCAGGGGTTTAGGTCTGGTTATTTGTGAAATATAATGAGGGATATATTGCAGGAGATGAGCCTTTTAATGGGCTCTTTGTCTGACCCGAAACTGCCTCTTTTGGGCTATCATTTAACCAAGTAGGTGACCTACCTACTTGTCACCTAGCAGCTTGTGCAGTCTCGCAAAAATGTCTATATCTCTCTACTCCAATGTCGTATTGATAAAAGTTTTAATGCGTTGGAAACTAGAACTCATAGATCTTCAATTTGGTGGGTAGATCACCCCGTAATTCCAAGTATATTGGGAGAAAAGATTAATAACATTTGACCTAAAGTTTAAGTAAAACTATGAACCTAAGTTGCAACAACTCTTGTCGACTTTTGTTTCATAACTCGTTTGACTTCAAGACTATGATACGGATATTTTATGATTCATATACCTTAAATACGACCTCTTGAGAGTATTAAGCACCCCTAGGTTTACCCAGAAATACGGCTGACAACATCCTTGATTCGTTTAACTTCTAATACTTGTTAACCACCCTTATACACCTTTGTATCATTTAAGACCAATAGGATTAACTTCTTATCATCTTAAAGATAATCTCTTCATGGATTTACGTCGACAACCTTATGGCATAAACTAACGTATGTGAATATGGGTTGTAACATGTTTATCTTTATGTAATTGCTTCTTTTTGAGTCTTGTATCAAAAAAAATTATTATTATTATCTATATTGAAAAATCAATGAAAAAGATTTTGTTTAGAAAAATTCGAAAATGAACCAAAAAGATGTTTGTTTTATAAAATAAAAAAATGGTCATGTACCTGAACTACGTAATGATTTGATTCATCCGGCGACATGATACGTAGGCAAACCACAGAAGGTTCGATCAAATATTTTTCAAATGACTATAAAATGAGGGATCAAGATAAGGCGAGTGAAAGAAAAAAAAAAGAGAAGAAAATAAGAGCGCCAATAGATAACAATCTACGGGAATGAAACATGAAGCCTTCCAAAAGCATGTTAGAGATGGTGATATTTTAGGAGCATAGCATATCTACGTGCGATTCCTATCTGTAAAATGCTTGACCCTAACACATTTGTTGCCTCTTAAATCAGTAAGCTTTAGGTGGTTGGTTTGTGGTGAAAACTGGCAACGCATCATTACTTCACAAGATCTAAGGGAGCGGTGGTAATGGATAATAGTGATGAAATCGAGTTGGTCAGTGACAATCCGCAGGGTCAGTCATTTGAGCAAGAGTCGGAGGAAATAAGAAAATTGAGACAGCAACTATATATATCAAGCTTGGGTTTCCGGTCGACCTCCACCCCAGGGTCCTTCAGAGGGAATTTCCACCATACCCCAGGCTACTCAAACACCGCTCCATGCAACGAGCAATCCCATTCTACCACCAGGGTATGTGCCAAACTACAGCCTCCATGCTGCCCCCGGTACCTCTAATATGCGACCTCCAGTCGCACCGGTTAGGAACACCCCTCTCGTTGTGTCTGGCGCACAAGTATATACAATCCCGCCGCCACCACCTGTGACAAGGCCAAATAATGAGCCACCATCTCATGCTTATGATGGCCAATACTATTCTCCAAATATGGCTTTTGGGGTCTCGGCTCCATACAATCAGACTCCTCGGTACGAATCGCCAGTGGAAAATCAAAAGCCTGCCACGACTGTCGAGCCAGATGAGATGGCTAGGAAAATGAAAAGTCTTGAACAGAATATAAAGAATATACAGGGACTAGGTGGTCACAAAAGTGTTTCGTTCAGTGATCTATGCATGTTCCCTCACATCCATTTGCCACGAGGGTTCAAGACCCCAATATTTGAGAAATATGATGGACACGGCGACCCTATTGCCCACTTGAAAAGGTATTGCAACCAGCTGAGGGGTGCAAGAGGAAAGGAAAAACTGCTGATGGCTTACTTTGGGGAAAGCCTTGTGGGGGTAGCTTCCGAATGGTTCATTGACCAAGACATCTCTCATTGGCATGTTCGGGATGACATGGCCCAGGCTTTCGTCAAACAATTTTAGTACAACATTGATATTGCGCCGGATCGTAATTCTTTGTCCAATATGAAGAAAAAGCCGACTGAAAGTTTTAGGGAGTATGCCATCAAGTGGAGGGAGCAAGCGGCTAGAGTTAAACCACCCATGGATAACCACGAGTTGATCACTATTTTTTTGGAGGGTCAAGAGCGTGATTACTTTCAGAACATGATGTCCGCGATGGGTAGACCTTTTTGCAGAAGCAATCAAAATAGGAGAGATGGTCGAAAATGGCCTCAAGACTAGCAGAATTGTAAGTCAAGCTGCTCTCAAAGCCACCACCCAAGCTATCCAAAACGGGTCGGGAGGTTTGTCAAATAGAAAGAAGAGAGATGAAGGGTCCATGATGGCTTCGGGATCTAGGGAGTTTCAAAGAGGGGCATCGCACCCTTATGTGCAAGTTCAGCAGGGGCAATCCAGCTACCCTCAACATTATTATCCCCCGCCAATTCCTCAATACTCTTTGGGCCTACCACAATATACGGTGTTCAATGCTTAATCATATGCTCAGCCTCCCAATCAGCAGGTACGGGCACCAGCTCCAAGGCCCCCCCCGACCACAGCACCAAAATTTTCGGGCACCCTACAGTGCTCGTCCCAGGCAAGATTATGGTCGAGAGCAGAGGCCGGTAGAAAATTCACTCCATTGGCTGAATCATATTCTAGTCTATTCCAGAAGCTGAAGCAAATGGGCGTAATTGGACCCATCGCTCCCCACCATATGCATCCCGATTCACATGCATTTCAAGCAAATTCTAGATGTGAATATCATTCCAGTGCCCCAGGGCATAGCACTGATGACTGTTGGACTCTGAAAAGAGCCATAGAGAGACGTTGCTAGAACTAGAAAACCTCAAGTCGGAGGCGTTGCTAGAACTAGAAAACCTGAGGAGTGGGAGGATAGATTTGTGAGCCAAGTTGCATATCATAAGTTTAGGGAGTGGTGGCCGGTGAGACATTTGATACCGGAGAGGAGCTTTATTGACAAAGATCTACTTCCCCACAACCCAAACGTGCAAAGGGAGTTTAGAACTAGAGTGGGCTGGGAGTTTTTCATGGAGAAGTGTATTGAGGCAAATGAACATACAGTCAGGAAATTCTATTGTAATGTGGCCCACATCGTCAAGGGTTCTATGGTGACCAAGGTTCGAAACAAAAAGGTGTTGTTCGACGGGTAGTCTCTGAATGAATATCTGGGCTTCAATGAAGAGGACGAGACTCTATACTTGGCAAAGTTAGAGATGGGTGAGGGAGTCCGTCCATGGTTAGCACAGTACTTGGCAATTCCAGGTACCGTTCCCGAGTGGTTGACTGTGGGGGTAAAAATTCTGAGAGGGACTCTAAACTTTGAAGCTAAGGGTTGGGAAACCTTTGTTTGCAGCAGGTTAGACCCTACCACACATGACCAGACTCTTCCTATCTCCCGGGCTGTGTTGGTTGCATCAATCATGGCAGGTTACCCCATCAACGTGGGGAATGTGATGTCCCGCATCATCTCTCTTGTGGGTACGGAAGCTAACTGGAACTACCCTTTCCCCAACACTCTCTCTATGTACTTCCGTGACTTGGAGGTGGAAAAGAAGCCGTATGATGTCCAGGACAAACCGGTTGCTCCATTCTCCTGGTACAGTTTGAGGGGGCCAGACAACCCCAAGGACAAGAACTACAAGCCCCCGACTTCTCCCCCAACTGGCCAGTCTGACGAGCCAGTTGAGGTAGAGGCCTCCACTGAGCCTGCTTCCACAGCTGCTGTTATGCCTCCCAGACCGTCCACTACTGCAGATTTGCCTCCTGGTCCTTCCACCTCAACTGGCCCGGAGATTCCATCTTCCCGGGCCCATCCTATCAGTGCCCACAGACTGCACCAAACACTTCAGAGCCTGAACAACTGGATGTATACTGCTTCATCCAAGTTGTCCACTTTGACCTCCACCATTGCAGCTCAGTCGGCCCCTCCGCCAGTTCAGGTCCCACAGTCTATAGAGGATGCTTTGAAGAAGTTGCTTGATAACCATGAGAAGATCCTCAGCACCCAGGCCGAGTTGGTGAAGGTAGTGGCATCACATGGCAAGGCTCTCAAAGAGCTTGCCAAGGAGCACAAAAAGCTGTGCAAAACACGGGCTTCCGGGGAGTCCGTGAAGGAGCTCAGGGCGGATATAGAGAGACTGAAGGCAGATCAGCTGCCTCTAGAATTATTATTTGAGGACCCAGCTTCAGCAGCAGTCCGAGCAGCAACCACAGTTCCGGAGCAGTCACAGAGGCCTCTTAAGAGGAAGAGGACTATCCCGAGAGCAGATGATGTCGTTATCCTGTTGGCAGACCCTCCGGAGGCTTCCTCCAATCAGCCACAGGATGCACCAGATCCACAGCCAGTCCAGGTCCAGTCCCAGGTCCCAGCAGTTGAGCGGCAAGAGACCGGGAATCAGTCTGAGGTTCCCGAGCATACCGAGGACCCGGGGACCACTCATGTTCCTAGGCATACGGACGAGGCTTAGGGAGTCTTCATATCCTTTCACTACTTTTTGGTGCTTATTTTTGCTTTAGTTGGCATTGGGGACAATGCCAGCTTTTATTTGAGGGGGTGCGCCCTACTTTTATCCATGGATGACTGTATATATAGATTGACTTAGTTTATGCTTTCTTTGATTTTTTCTTGGTCTGTATATAATCCTGCATTTAGTTACTTTTATCGTACTTTTTATCTTCTTTTTGGGTCTGTATATAAAGTTACGTTATTGTATATATTCATCCCCTATTGTATATTCTAATCCCCTATTGTAAATATTCATTCTATTTTCTATTTTTGCAAAAAAATTTCGTTTTTAGCTTCTTATATAAGCTCGTAGCCTTTTGTTTCATTTTGGACATTTTTAATAAGCCTTTGGTTTTCTTAATGCCACAGTTCTTTCCAAAGGTAGAATTTTGTGTGAACCGGGTGGCTCGTCCCAATGATAGATGGCGTGACAACCTTCTTAAGGGTTTGAGTCCGTTTTTGTTTTTGTTTTTGGTAGTTGTAGTTAAGGGTACCTCAAGCAAAGCTTCACTTGGGCCTAGCACATTTGCCTTTGATCCCATGGTCAAAGACAAGTAGTTATGTTTAGGATGGTAAAAGTAGTGACCTTGAGACTCTTGTGTTGACCAAACAAACATCATGTGGTCTTTCGGGACTATTGTGTGCTCAATCGTGTCTAAGGTTGTTGTGGGCCATCGACTCTAAGTCTTTAGCAATCCTTGAGTGTGTGTGGTGAGAAATCGAATTTTGAGTCCAAATCCCGAGGTAATGGTTTAGAACTTGCCCTGAATGTTTGTTGAGGCGAAATTTTGAGTGAAAATTCGACTTGAGAGGTGATTATAAGTTGAACAATTCCATAGCCTACCAATGAGATAATCCTTAGCTAACCCTTTTGAGCCTTAAACCTTTTTCTTTCAAGAACCAATGTTACAAGCCTATACCCATTCTAAATTCTGCCCGTTCTTGGCACCCAAATCTTCCCTTGAGTGATGGAAAAGTCTAAGTTTGGGTGGAGAGACAAGAAAGGAAACAAAGTGGTAAAAGGTACAAAAGCAAAAGAAAAAGAAGGCAATGAAAAGAAAGAAAAAAAAAGACAAAAAGAAAGCATAATGTGAACAAGAATAAAAAGGGATTCAAGGAAAAACAAAAGTGAAAAAGGTGTGAAAAAAGTAGAAAAAGGAGAAATGTTTTGAATTGCATAAGAAATAGTGACAATGAGTCTCTCTAACCCCTTGAAAGGAAGTGAAATACTCAAAAGAGTCAAGAGAACTATGCCAAAATGAATCAAAAGAAGTTCTTTAGGGAAGATGGAACCCATATAGACCAACAACTTTTCCTACCCTCAACCAAAAGCCTTCACATTGACTCCACAAAAGCCCTATATGATCTTGAGTCGGATGACGCTCGCATTAGTGGTTACTTACATGAGGGTCAAGCATATGGTACTTAGAGCCGGACTTGTGACCTTTCCTTGAGAGAGACGAGTGAACTCCCATTAACCTAGGGTTGTGTGCTTATACTCTAAAAGGTGAGGTTTGCTTAGGGAGAGTTGAGGATGTATGAGTTTGGGTTCCACAGCGACCAAAGTAATTGAGAGAGTTCTGTGATGTAATGAGTCAATTCTTGATACTCTTGTGTCACATTTGATCCGTAGTTTTCAAGGTTTAAATGTTGTTAATGATCTATTTGTATTGAGGGCAATTGTTAGTCCCAATTGATGCTTGTTGAGGTTACTTTAGGTCAGCTGGAATTACTTGGATTTTCCTTTAAGGGGTGGGTCTTACTTCGTTTGCTTGAGAAGGAGTAGGTATGGAAGTAAGTCCTAGCCGAGATGTGCCATTGATTGTGAAAGGCGCCCAAAGCTCAAATAAGACAACTTTATTTGTTCCAAAAATCTCGAGGTTGGAAGTTCGCTCCAGTGTTCCAAGCCCAAGGTTATATGTACTTGGAGGCCACCCCGTCAAAAGGGAGAAGCAGGGAGGTACGAAAGGTATAGCTGAGCCGATCGTAATCAAACCTGCCATGCAACCCCCTTTAACCAACACAAAAACCACTCCTTGGAACTACAGCAAAACGGTAATGACCTACAAAGGCAAGGAAATCATAGAGGAAGTGGGGAAACTGGAGGTTTGACTCGATCAGGGAGATGTTACTCTCCAGAAGACTTGAGGAAGGCCAAGAAAATTAGAGAAGGCCATTTGCCAATAAAGAATCCAGTCACTGAAGCAGACGCAGAAGAGTTTTTGAAAAAGATGAAAGTTCAAGATTACTCAATCATTGACCAGCTAAGAAAGACTCCCGCTAAAATCTCTCTACTATCTCTGCTCCTACATTCCAAAGAGCATGCCGGTGTACTAATCAAGGTCCTGAACGAGACACATATCTCAGAGAAGACCACAGTGAATCAGTTAGAGAAGATGGCAAACAGATTTTTTGAGGTGAACAGAATCTCCTTTAGTGATGATGAACTTCCCGAGGAGGGAGCCGGGCACAATAGGGCTTTGAACTTGATGGTCAAATGTGAGGGTCATTATGTAAAGCGAGTCATGGTCGATGGAGGCTTAAGTGTAGATGTATGCCCTCTCTCTACCTTGCAAAGCATGAAGATCGATACATACAGAATCCGACCCAGCAATGTTCGCATTCGGGCTTTTGATGGCTTAGCAAGAGATACCATTGGGGAGATCAACCTCACCATGACGATTGGGCCAGTTGACTTTGAGATTGTCTTCCAAGTAGTGGACATGGCCACTTCTTATAACTTTCTTCTTGGAAGGCCATGGATCCATACGGCCCGAGCTGTGTGATAAGTTAGGATTGTAACATGTTTTATACCCCTACTTGCCTATGCTTTGATCATGTATTTGTACAAAATAGTCCCAAAAGGCTCACAGTTTGTGCTTGTTTGCAGGTTTGATCAACAAAGTGACGAAATGTCAAAGATCGGCTCAAAAAGGAGCAAAACCTGTTCAAGTATCAAAGACCAAGAAATCTAAGGGAAGAAGGCCTAGTGCGGACGGTGTAAATTAGTATGCGGCCGCACTAGGAGATTCAGAGAGTTGGCAAACTAGGCTTAAGGGCAATGCGGCCGCGGTACATATCTCGCGGTCAGCGGTGAAGGCTCCGCGACCGCATGTCAATTTTGTGCGGTCCGCAGAATAGAGATTCGGAGAGTTGAAGTTTTCAGAGTCCACACCCATGCGGTCCGCGGTCGTCTTTGCGCGGACCGCGCCAGCTTCCTCCGCGGCCGTGGTGCATTTTACGCGGTCCGCGGAGCCCAACTTCAGAGAACTAAAATTTAGAATTTCAAGAGCCTAGTGCGGCCGCGGTCCATTTTGCGCGGCCCGCACTGACACCGCGGGGGTATTTTTGTCCAGTTTTTCCAGCCTAGTATAAATAGGACATTTTACCATTTTTAGGTTATCTGTTATATTCAGAACACAGCTGCGCTCGTGAGAACAACTTTTGTAGCCATTTTTGGCATCTTAGCTTCAAATTAACGATAGATTCTTGCAATTTAATTTAGTATTTAGTTATTATGTCTTGTTCTTCATCTATTTCTTCAGTTTCTCTTCCAAGCATGTGTAGCTAAACCCTTTAGCTAGGGTTGTGGCTCAACCCTAGTGTGGGTAATTGATGGGTGTTGCCATCTAGGGTTAGATTGACTATGGGTGTTTGCTATTTGGGTTGATTTTATGTTTTAATTTAGAACTGGTGGTTGCAAATACTGATTCAATCTTTCTGGGTTTAACTTTTCTTGAGAAAGAGAGTCTATGACCCCAAAATTGACCCAACAAGGAATTGGGATGGACTCATGAGAAATGATAGTCCCAATTAATGGGTTAAATCTCGAGAGAGTAATCACCCTACTTGAACCCTATTTGCTTGTCCTAATTTGCCTACCCATTTGGTCTCGAGAGAGTCAATTGGGCAAAATCACTCTCTCTACCGAGAGGTGTGAGAGTTGATAAAATTGTGCAATGGTTATAGCATAAGCTCCAATTATGTCAATCGAACCTTAGTAACATCTACCCGTCAATTAGCCACCTAGGTGATGTCACGACCCTAGTGCCTTTCTTCTCATTAGATACAATTGTAGCAATTATCTCGTAGCATAATCTAGTTTCAATTAGTAGTTTGATAATAGTAGTTTATAATTGAAAAAACCCAAAAATGTTAGAAGTGACATTTAGAACAATTACACGACTCTAGTCTAGATAGATACCCAGCTCCAATTTCTAGCTCTCTAAGGAATTCGATCCCGACCCTCATATCGGGTAAAAGCTATTGCGACCCTCTCTTCCTACTTTATAATAGTGTGGAGTTGGCAGCGATCACTGTGCTATCCACCTTGCATCAGATGCTCAAATTCGAACATGACAGGCAAGAAATTATTGTTCACAGAGAAGACGAGTCTTCCATTCATAAAGACCTGTTAATCCCCTGTATTGAGGCCAAGGAAGGGTTTGAGTCCATTGTCTATCAGGTTTTTTAAGTGGTTGTTGTGGACCATGTCGAGGAAGGAAAGCCCATTCTGCATCCTCGTCTTTCCGCCACATCTATAATGGTGGCTGCAGTTATGATGAGACAAGGTTATGAGCCAGGAAAAGGCTTGGGGGCATCATAGCAAGGAATTTCAGAGCCTATTTCTCCGTTCGGTAACCAGGGTACTTTTGGCTTAGGCTTCAGGCAAACACAAGCAGACGAAAACAAAGCCAAACACCACAAAAAGCATGGATAGGTCTTGCAACAGCCTATCCCTCATATTTTCTACACTTTTGTCAAGCCACGACTCCGAGAGGGTCAAAATTCCTCGGCGCATGCAAACATTGGTGCAATTTGCCATGGCCTCAGCCAAATGTTTTCTAAAGTGAATATGATCCAAGCTGGTGAAGGCACTAGTCGTGCCGATATGCAACTAATTGACCCAGACACCATGCTCACCAACTGGGAAGCAACTCCTCTCCCCACAAGGAAGGAGTCTTGGTAGTTTGCTTTTGCAGCTTCTTTTTTGTATTTTGGGTTACTTTCAGGGTTGTAATCCAAACATCTCGGTATGATTGTTTTGTTTTGATGTTAACCCTTCTATCCTTTCGAATTCAATGAAATGTAGTTCAGTTCCCTATTAAGTTTTCTATCTTTTCCTTTTCCTAATTCCTGTCATTTTATTTCCATTTCAGTTTTGTTAATGCCGACTTTAATAACATGACATGCATGCGGAATTCACGCCCAGATCTTAAAAAGCTGTCTAATATCGAAATAATGCATCAAGAGGTTGAATATGATGAAGATGAGGTTGTTAAGGAAATAAAAAGAGAGTTGGAACAATTTTAAAACAAGCCTAAGCCAAACCTCAATGAAACTGAACCGATTAATATCGGAAGTCCTGAAGAAGTTAGAGAAACGAAGATAAGCATTCACACTGAACAAAAACCCAGAGATGCCTTGATTCAACTTTTATTTGAATACAGAGATGTGTTTGCTTGGTCTTACGATGATATGCCGGGTTTAAGTGCTGATCTGGTGGTTCATAAGCTTCCTACATATCCTGGTTTTCCACCAGTCCAACAAAAGCAACGAAAATTTAAAACAGACATGAGTGACAAAATCAAAGAGGAAATAATGAAGCAACTGAGCGCCAATGTGGTCAGAGCTGTCTGATACACCACCTGGGTGGCAAATGTTGTGCCTGTGCCAAAGAAGGATGGAAAAACTAGAGTTTGTATCGACTATAGGGACCTGAACAAAGCAAGTCCAAAGAATAATTTTCCCTTGCCAAATATCCACATTCTTGTAGATAATTGCGCAAAACATAAGATACTATCGTTCGTGGATTGTTATGCTAGGTACCACCAAATTCTAATGGATGAGGATGATGCAGAAAAGACCACTTTCACCGTGCCATGGGGTACTTATTGTTACAGAGTCATGCCATTCGATTTAAAGAATGCAGGGGCAACCTACATGAGGGCCATGACCACATTTTTCACGACATGATGCACAAGGAGATTGAATTATATGTCGATGATGTCATCATAAAATCAAAGACACAAGCTGATCACGTGTGTGATTTGAAAAAGTTCTTCGAAGGTGTGACCTTAAGCTTAATCTAGCCTAGTGTGCATTTGGGGTTCCATCTAGGAAACTCCTCGGTTTTATAGTCAGCCGAAGAGGCATCGAATTAGATCCATCTAAGGTAAAGTCCAATCGAGATCTACCACCCCTGAAGAACAAAAAGGAAGTCATGAGTTTTCTCGGGAGGTTGAACTACATCAGTAGGTTCATTGCTCAGCTCACAACCACGTGCGAGCCCATCTTTAAGTTGCTGAAAAAGGATGTCGCTATCAGGTGGACAGACGATTGCCAAAAAGCTTTTGACAGGATCAAAGATTATCTGTCAAAACCCCCTGTACTGGTCCCGCTTGAACCTGGTAGGCCACTTATTTGAGGATATCTATCGGTGATGGATAATTCCTTTGGATGCGTTCTGGGGCAACATGATGCAACAGGCAAAAAGGAACATGCAATCTATTATTTGAGCAAGAAGTTCACCAATTATGAGGTTAAGTACACCCTTTTAGAAAGGACATGTTGTGCCTTGACTTGGGTCGCTCAGAAGCTGAGACATTATCTTTTGGCCTACACTACTTACCTCATATCCAGAATGGATCCTTTGAAGTACATCTTCCAAAAGCCAATGCCCACTGGCAGGCTCGCAAAATGGCAAATCCTGCTCACAGAGTTTGACATCGTCTATGTCACTCGCACCGCGATGAAAGCACATGCTTTGGCAGATCATTTAGCAGAGAATCCAGTTGATAATGAGTACATGCCACATAGCACATACTTCCCAGACGAAGAGGTCAACTCAATAGAGGAAGTGGTTCCAGACGATCACCCTGTATGGAAAATATATTTTGATGGGCTGTCAATATCAAAGGAGTTGGGATCGGGGCAATCCTCATCTCACCTATTGGACATCATTACCCTGCAACGGCCCGACTTCGGTTCTTCTGTACCAATAATACGGCAGAATATGAAGCTTGTATCATGGGTTTGAAAATGGCCATCGATTTGGATGTGCGTGAACTATTGGTTATGGGAGATTTCGACTTGCTTATTCGGCAAGCCCAGGGCGAATGGGAGACTCGAGACATCAAGCTTATTCCATACAGACAATGTGTGCAAGACTTGAGCGAAAGATTCAAATCTATCGAGTTTAGGTACATTCCCAGTTTTCACAACGAGCTAGCCGATGCCTTGGCTACTTTAGCCTCGTTGCCCCCTTATCCAGGCAACACTCATATTGATCCACTAGAAATCCAAGTTCGGAATCAACACGGTTACTGCAATACAATTGAGACAGAACCAGATGGCGAACCATGGTATCATGACATAAAACGATTCCTGAAAACAAGAGAATATCCATAGCATGCCAAAGGAGATCAAAAAAGAACTATAAGGCGGCTCGCCAGTGGTTGCTTCTTGAATGGGGAAATTCTGTACAAGAGGACCCCAAATTTAAACTTGTTGAGATGCATAGATGCTACAGAAGCAGAGCAGATCATGAGTGAAGTGCATTCGGGGGTATGCGGACCTCACATGAATGGATATGTTTTGGCGAAGAAGATTCTGCGGGCAGGGTATTATTGGCTTACTATGGAGCGAGATTGCTTCAGTTTTGTTCGCAAGTGTCACCAATGCCAGATTCATGGTGACCTGATTCACTCGCCTCCTTCGGAGTTGCATCCCATGTCCTCTCCTTGGCCTTTCGTTGCTTGGGGAATGGATGTTATTGGGCCAATCGAGCCAAAGGCTTCAAATGGGCATAGATTCATTTTGGTTGCAATTGATTACTTCACCAAGTGGGTGGAGGCCGTCACTTTCAAAGCAGTCACCAAGAAAGCAGTGGTAGACTTTGTCCATTCCAACATCATCTGTCGCTTTGGTATCCCAAAGACCATTATCACTGACAATGCAGCCAATCTAAATAGTCATTTGATGAAGGAGGTATGCGAACAATTTAAAATCATGTATCGTCATTCTACCCCTTACCGGCCAAAAGCTAATGGAGCCGTTGAAGCGGCGAACAAGAACATCAAGAAGATTCTTAGGAAGATGATCCAAGGTTCCAGGCAATGGCATGAAAAGTTGCCTTTTGCTCTTTTAGGATACCGCACGACTGTTCCCACATCTGTTGGTGCAACTCCGTATCTGCTTGTATATGGAACTGAAGCTGTAATACCCGCTGAAGTCGAAATTCCCTCTCTCCGAATTATTGTGGAATCAGAGATTGAAGACACTGAGTGGGTCAAGACCCGATTAGAACAACTGATGTTGATCGATGAAAAACGGCTAGCAGCAGTGTGTTTCGGCCAGTTATATCAGCAAAGAATGGCACGCGCTTACAATAAGAAAGTGCGCCCAAGGCAATTTGAGGTAGGCCAGCTAGTTTTAAAACGCATCCTTCCACACCAGGTACAAGCTAAAGGAAAGTTCGCCCCGAACTGGCAAGGACCCTACATCATCAAGAAAGTGTTACCAAAAGGGGCCTTGCACTTGGTAGATGAAGAAGGACGGGTACCAGACATGACTATTAATGCAGATGCAGTCAAAAGATATTATGTCTGATATATACCCACTGTAGAATTTTCACGCATTGATTTTCTCAGATTGAAGTGACGAAGGCTATCATTTGCTCACTATTCCAAATAGGTGTCACCCTTCTGTTAATCCTTTTGAGCCGTATTTGTCTTCCTTGTTTCTCACTTTTTGGAACCTGTGTACTTGTAAAAAAAAGCCAAACAACAAATCTCTGAGTCATTGAACTACGCCCGACCTGATTCCGAAAGGATACGTAGGCAGCCTTACCCTAGGTTCGGTCCCATCAGAACAAATAATCCATATTCCCAATACTCCAAAACTGGGGTAGAAGTTTATTTTATTTCACGATTTTTCTGTAAAAATGGTTCCAAAAGTTGTAATTCAGTTCAAGGTTCATTTCGCCTTTTTACCTTTCAAGAACTTCTGATCGATGTTTTCTTTTTGAGAATGTTTGAAGTCCCCATGCCAAAGGCGTTGGGTAACCTCCCTCATGCAGTATCTTAGTCAAAAAAAGAAGAAAAAAAAGAAAAAAAAGAAAAAAGAAATGAGAGTCTTATCAGTGAAAACCCGTACGGGCACTATAAGGCGACAGTGAGCAGAGAAATGAGAGAGTCTTATTGGTGAAAACCCAGATGGGCACCATAAGGCGACGGTTAGTAGAGAAATGAGAGAGGTTAGTTAGCGAAAACCTGCAAAAGGCGCTACTAGCCGAATGAGGGTCTTTGATTCTCCGGCATGAGCACAACCAAGACAAATTCAAGATGAATGTTTGCGGCGNAAGTCTCCTTTATTTAATTTTCCCCGAAAGGGACACTATTTTTGTTTTAAACACAGTTTCTTTTTTTCACTTTTCAATTTATTATTCTGTTTTTTACCCATAATTTTTCTTTGAGTCCCTTTCGGTCTAATCCTGCATCAAAAGCGAAGCAAAGAAATGGCTGCAAAACTAGCTACAATTCCCCCGTAATATCGAGCATAATTTGGGGCATATATGGCATTGACGAAGGCACGAATCCATCTGAGATCTCATTTGATAAAGCGAACAAAGTGTTTCAAAGAAACTGAAAAGTCGCATGAGCAAGACCCGCTTCATGAGAAAAGTTGATAAGCACTACGGACACAAACTGATACTGGGTGCAAAACAACTGAGTTCGATTTTAAAGAAAAATTGTGTTGCCTTAGAGACAAGGGTAGCGGCACCATGGACATCTGGGTATGAAACAGTTGGGGGCAGCATTGGAAAGCCAAGGCCTCCAGAAAATGATACAAAGCAGCCGAGCATCTCTGTACCACGCTGACAGAATCATTCTTCGACAGCAGTGGCCGTGAATAAAACTACTCAGGGCATCAAGGCCACTAACCAACCACCACTTTGAAAACTCACAAATTTTCTTTGTTTGAAGCAGGAACAAAGCAGTGCAGAATATCGATCCTAAAGGAACGAGTGTCACCAAACATAAGCTCCTTAGAATCCCCACTATTGTACACACCTGCCATTTTCGTAGCTTAACTCAGGTAGAATCCTTTCGCCTAGGGGGATCAAGCTCATAGTTCCGAGTAGAAGTACTCTTTGCTCAGGGTGTTTTACGCAGCTTAACTCAGGTAGAATCCTTTCGCCTAGGGGGATCCAGCTCATGGTTCTGGGTAGAAGTACTCTTCGCTCAGGGTGTTTTACGCAGCTTAACTCAGGTAGAATCCTTTCGCCTAGGGAGATCCAGCTCATGTTTCCGGGTAAAAGTACTCTTCGCTCAGGGTGTTTTACGCAGCTTAACTCAGGTGGAATCCTTTCGGGGGATCCAGCTCATGTTTCCAGGTAGAAATACTCTTCGCTCAGGGTGTTTTACACAGCTTAACTCAGGTAGAATCCTTTCGCCTAGGGGGATCCAGCTCATGTTTCCGGGTAGACGTACTCTTCGCTCAGGGTGTTTTACACAGCTTAACTCAGGAAGAATCATTTTGCCTAGGGTGATCCAGCTCATAGTTCCGAGTAGAAGTACTCTTCGCTCAGGTTGTTTTACGCAGCTTAACTCAGGTAGAATTCTTTCGCCTAGGGGGATCCAGCTTATAGTTTTCGAGTAGAAGTACTCTTCGCTCAGGGTGTTTTACGCAGCTTAACTCAGGTAGAATCCTTTTGCCTACGGGGATCCAGCTCATAGTTTCCGAGTAGAAGTACTCTTCGCTCAGGTTGTTTTACACAGCTTAACTCAGGTAGAATCCTTTCGCCTAGGGGGATCCAGCTCATAGTTTCCGAGTAGAAGTACTCTTCGCTCAGGGTGTTTTATGTAGCTTAACTCAAGCAGAATCCTTTCGCCTAGGGGGATCCAGCTCATAGTTCCGATTAGAAGTACTCTTCGCTCAGGGTGTTTTACGTAGCTTAACTCAGGTGGAACCTTTTTCACCTAGAGGGATTCAACACTTTATCAATAATACATGGTGCTAACACCTGATTCTATTTACTTCCACTAAGATAGGGTGCCAGCCCCTGGTTACATTTCCCTTCTGTAGTACGAGAACCGATCCCTGGTTGCACAATCATTCATTACCAAAATTTTATCTCTTTTATCTAGTTTATACTACTGTTTCTGTCTGCCTTTCAATAAATTAGATTGTTTATAGCTTTCACTAATAACTCAGAAAATTTCCTAGTCCAAACTGGGGCAGAAAATTTTTGTTCGTTTTGTTCGTCTTTGATGGCTTTGCAGGCCTCGCCGCAGAGCACAGGTTATGACGATCGAAGCTTGCAGTTTCAGTTATCATCAGAAGGACGATCACAGGATAGTTTGGGTTTAACTTTGACAACGTGTCGGCAACTCAACTTCTCAAGTTTCATTTTCTCAAAATTCTGATCCAGAAAGCAAGCATCGAGGTTGATTCATAATCTCTTCTTTAAAGAGAATCAAGATCCAGTCTAAGGTCAACATAAAAGAGCAAGTCAAGAATCAAGATTTGACTCCAGAAGACACGTAGATAGGAATTTTGTACTCTTAGTTTGTAGACATATGTAGTGCTCTTCTCTTTTTCTTTTGATGTAAGAAGCAGTAACAGTAAGAGTAACAGCAACAGCAGTCTTAACTCCAGTGTCTGGTAGTCCCAGCTACCAAATTTTTCCAGAACTACATTGACCTGATTCCTTTACAGCCAAGGATATGTAGGCAACCTTGGAAGCAAGGTTCGGTCACCCCTTTTTCAAAACGCTTTCATTAGAGTCATAGGTGAGCAAAAGTTAGTCATGGCATTCACTATCTTTGCACGAAAACTCTTCATGTTCTCGAGCAAAGAGGGGCAGCTGTAAATGCCTAATTTTTGTTCTTTCTTTTACATTATAGTTTTGAATAATTATTTTTGTATGTGTTTGGAGATTTTAAAATTAGACTTTTATTTTAATTAATTCATTAGAGGGAAAAGGGATTGGATTCGTATATTTTAATTAACGCCCTGGTCCACGTGTCCTTGAGAAATTCCCGCTCTTTCTTGATTGACTTCGAGATTGTGCTGCCTTCGATGTAGGTCGTGCCAGGCCTTCGATTAGCTTCCTCGAGGTGGGCTTAGTCGGATCCGACCTCCACCTCGAGTTTCCCGGACTCGAACCTGTAGCCCGATTTAAGACTCGAAAATCATGCTCACTGTATACAACAGTATTCAAAAGCAGAGAGTAAATTTTGATCTTTTTGATTTATTAAAATTAATAAAAATTACAGTAAGAAGGGGGGCATAAAATCGTACCTCGAGAAGACTTGAAAGAAGAAAAGAAAAAAAAGAATGGTAGAAGAGCTGAGAGGCAACGTGGGCGCAATGTCGATAGCATGGGCTACCGATAGGGGTGTACATAAAAATCAGAAAAATCGAACCAAACCGAAAACCAAACCAAATCGACCAAAAAAACCGATACTTTTTGGTTTGGTTTGGTTTGATTTTGGTTTTGAATTTTAAAAATCGATCAAATTCGGTTTGGTTTTGGTTTTTATCAGAAAAAATCGAAAAAAAACCGAACCAAACCGACTATAGAAGTGGCTATTTCAAATTTATCATTACACCTATATATATATATGTATATTTTTATACAAAGTTTCAAAAAATTTATGGTAAATGTTAATAGTTTGCACTTTTAGTATAGTTCTTTACCTTTACATTCCAGTTTGATTGGTAGTTTTCTTTTCTTAAGTGTAAGAATCCATTTCGTGTTAAAAATAATATATTTTTAGTTGAGTCCTTAAATTATTCATCACTATTTGATTTAATTATCATCAATATTTCTTGGTAAATAATAGATTTCTCAAAGGGCAATTGATTTGATAGTGTTACGTTGAAAATGTGGTCGCCGGAATATTTGTTTGGTAGTGTATAACTTATATTTAGTAAAAAACCGACAAATAACCGAAAAACCGAAAAACCGACATAAACCGAATAGAGAAAAAACCGACTTAATTGGTTTGGTTTGGTTCTAATATTTGAAAAACCGACTTACTTGGTTTGGTTTTTTTTTTGGGAAAAACCTATCCAAACCGAACCATGAACTCCCCTAGCTACTTTCAATTAAATTTAGGGCAAGTACTATCGGAATTGGCTCATTTTAATTGCTGGCCTTAGTAGCTGAGACTATTATGACAACCATTATGAACTATTCTTCAAAGCTAGTAGGATTGAGTGTAGATCTCACTTTTACTATGGTGGGACTTGGCAGTTTTGCCTTAGCTTTTTACATGATGAGAAAGAGTGAAGGACAGATACCACATCCTGGAGACACCAAATAGGGTCATTATGCTTTCTTTATGGCACCTCTACTATGTCCGGAGTTAGGATTTGAAATTAACACATTCNTACTTCGACTCTAGGGTGTTTACACAGTTTAACTCAGGTAGAATCCTTCGGCCTAGGGGATACCAGCTCATGTTCCGGGTAGAAGTACTCTTCGCTCAGGGTGTTTTACACAGCTTAACTCAGGAAGAATCCTTTCGCCTAGGGGGATCCAGCTCATAGTTCCGAGTAGAAGTACTCTTCGCTCAGGTTGTTTCACGCAGCTTAACTCAGGTAGAATCCTTTCGCCAGGGGTTCCGAATAGAAGTACTCTTCGCTCAGGGTGTTTTTCGCAGCTTAACTCAAGTAGAATCCTTTCGCCTAGGGGGATCCAGCTCATAGTTCCGAGTAGAAGTACTCTTTGCTCAGGGTGTTTTTCACAGCTTAACTCAGGTAGAATCCTTTCGCCTAGGGGGATCCAGCTCATAGTTCCGGGTAGAAGTACTCTTCGCTCAGGGTGTTTTACATAGCTTAACTCAGGAAGAATCCTTTCGCCTAGGGGGATCCAGCTCATAGTTCCGAGTAGAAGTACTCTTCGCTCAGGGTGTTTTACGTCGCTTAATTTAGGTCGAACCTTTTTCACCTAGAGGGATCCAACACTTTATCAATACTACATGGTGCTAACACCTGATTCTATTTCCTTCCAGTAACATAGGGTGCCAGCCCCTAGTTACATGTCCCTTCAGTGGTACAGGAACCGATCCCTGGTTGAACAATCATTCGTTAGCAAATTTAATCTCTTTTAGCTAGTTTATACTACTATTTCTGTCTGCCTTTCAATAAATTAGATAGTTTACAGCTTTTGCTGATAACTCACAAAATTTTCCTAGTCCAAAGTGGGGCAGAAAATTTTTGTTCATTTTGTTCATTTTTGATGGCTTTGCAGGCCTCGCCGCAGAGCACAGGTTATGATGATCGAAGCTTGCAGTTTCAGTTATCATCAGAAGGACGGTCACAGGATAGTTTGGGTTTAACTTTGACAACGTGTCGGCACCACAACTTCTCAAGTTTCATCTTCTCAAAATTCTGATCCAGAAAGCAAGCAATCGAGATTGAGTCATAATCTCTTCTTTAAAGAGAATCAAGATCCAGTCTAAGGTCAACACAAGAGAGCAAGACAAGAATCAAGATTTGACTCCAGAAGACACGTAGATAGGAATTTTGTACTCTTAGTTTGCAGACATATGTAGTGCTCTTATCTTTTTCTTTTGATGTAAGAAGCAGTAACAGTAAGAGTAACAGCAACAGCAATAGCAGCAAGAGTCTTAACTCCAGTGCCTGGTAGTCCCAGCTACCAAATTTTTCAGAACTACACTGACCTGATTCCTTTATAACCAAGGATATGTAGGCAACCTCGGAAGCAAGTTTCGGTCACCTTTTTTTTTCAAAAAAAATTGCTTCCATTGGAGTAATATGTGAGCAAAAATTAGATATGGCATTCACTTTTCTTTGCACAAAAACTCTTCATGTTCTCGAGCAAAGAGGGGCAGCTGTGAACACCTAATTTTTGCACTATTTTAACACCTCCTAAAGTTATTAGTATTTTGTTATTTTAATTGTTTTTCTCAAATTTTGTGTCTTTAATTGCATATTTTTATCATGAAAATATCAAAAAATAATAGTTCTTCCTTCATTTGTGCATTTTAGGAATCGACTAACTTTACAATTGGTGAATCAATCTAGTTAATTGATCATTTGAATAAGTTATTTAATTAATTTATTTGTTTGCGTAAATTTAATTTAATAAGTAGGATTAAGAAAGAAATTTGGCCAAATTTGAAAGAAAAAGTGGCCAAGAATGCAAGATAAAGGGCTTCCATTGAAAGGATGCAAAACTACGTAGTTTTGCCTCAAAACTACGTCGTTTCATTAAGTGAATCAAGATTTAATCTTAGCCACTCATCATCACATGATCCAACGGCCCTGATTAATCTCCCACCCTAGGTATTTAAAGCCTAGTTTGGCCAAATTTTGCCCCCATTTTTGCTTTATTTCACTTTCTTCTTCCCCTCTCCTCACTCTCTCATCACTCTCTCTTCTCTCCGCCCAGCGCCGCCCACCGCCGCCCATCGCCGCTGGCCGGAAATTGCCGCCGGCGGAGGCAACCCTCCAATCCACCCCAAAATTTCACCATCTCTTCCCCTCTTCCTCCTCTTTCTACCTATACCACTCATATCATCCAAATCTCCACCAATCTCCATAGATCTACAAAAATATGAATAACCCTAGCCGCCATCTACCACCTCCAAACTCCGAAAATTTTACACCACCAGCCTCCTCTTCTCCCCCTCTTTCCGTATCTCCAACTCAAAATCTCAAAAAACCCAACGACCATAGGCAGCCACCTCCACTGCCGATGTCCCGCCGCTGCCGTTTGGCCGTGTCACTGCCGCCCCTCACCCGCTGCCTCTCGTTTCTCTCCTCAAACCGGCCCCGAGCAAGGTTGTGTCGTTGATATCATTGAAATCGGACTCGAATTCGTCGGAGTTTTTGGTTTCAAGAATATCAACAATAGAAGCTTGCTCGAAGTCGTACCACTGCCTATCGTCATTTCCCGGATGCTCGAGTATATGGTAAAATCGTAATCCTCTACCATGTTATTAATTTTCTATTTTTTGGGGGTTTTAGTTAGAATTAGTTTCTGTCTTGTTTCTTTTATTTAATCCATTTCTGATTATGTTTGTCTAGTTGGTTTTGTTAAATCGCTTCAGCGATAGCATGTGTTCTGTTTTGCTTTAATAGTTAATTTTTGTTTGCTCATGTTGGTTCATAGTACGTGTTGAAGTTTAATTACATGTTCTAATACTTGGTTTAATTTGAATCAATAGGGTGATATTGGTATTGTTAAAATCTGAAATTTAGATATTTTTGTCATAAAATAGGGTACTAGTAGCTTGCTTTTTAGTAGGGTGGCTGAAATGACTCTTTGGCTCCTGCCATAGCAGATTTCAGGATGTCCTTTCACCTTTTGGACAGCCTTTAGCACACAAATTCAGCCCCTTTTTGGACAGATTTTTGGTGGACCAAAATCTGTCCAAAAAGTTGGCTTTTCTTTGCCTATTTAAGGGCTGCCCTTTCCTCATTTAAAAGGGGACTCCATCACACTTCCAGACAGATTTTAGAATTGCTTAAACACACAAAAACATAAAAAATTTCAGCAGTTGAACACATGAAAAGTAAGCTGAAAATCATGAGTTTTGGTTGAGTCTTAGATTGCAAAATATTTCAAAAAACATATAAGAGTCTTAGAGTTTGATTCTTGAGTTCCTTCTCCTAAAGAATCACTGCTGTTAGCGAGATTTCTGGGCTGTTTTAACACGGATTCACTGCTGGTTGTTGCTGTTTTTTCTGCTATTTCTGCCATTGTTTCTGCCCACCCCACTACTGTTTATTCTTTTGCTATCCAAGTAATCCTTTAAGACTCGTAATGTATATATTTTCAGTAATGGAAACAACTTGAACCTGCTGCACCATCTAAATGTGTTTGATGTGATGAATAATTTGACAACAAAAGAGCTTGTATGTTATTGTTATGTATCAAGCATGTAATAATGTGAATATAGTCCTTCATACTACTTGAATATTGAGTTGTAAGTTTTTGAATGTGATATATAAGTCGTTTATGGATTTCTAAGCATGTTTTCAAGCTATTGTATCCGAGTAGCAATACTAAGTATGCCATGAATGACTTTAGGTGTATAACACATAGCATGAGTTCGTTTTAGTTGCTGAAATTTCACTGCCAATATATGCTTCTAGGAATGCTGTAATAATATCTTTGTGAATCTGGCCATTTTGTCGGATTTGCAAAAGTGGCTATTTTTGTAAAGTGGGTGTTTATACAATTGTGACTATGTTGTCAGTGGTCATGAACGCAAACTAAGTAAAGAGCTAAGATTGTATCAAATGGCTAATCAGCTATTCATGCTGCCAGACGAAGAATCGAGCTTACAACTGCGAAGAACCTCATCTTAGACATTATTACTACATGCGATTTAACTCAAGTTAACTAGTCGAACGTAATGGAACTTGCTTCGAGGAATTAATTTTACCGAAACTAAACCAAAGAAGACCAAAAACACCATAGAAAAGCCAGAAAAACCATTTCCTGGAATGTAGGTAGTGGTTATGATCGATTCGATAGAAAGGAAGGAATAGTCTGTATTTTTCGTTGGGGATTTCCGGGAAAAAATCGTCGCATATTCCTCCGATTCCTTATAAAAGATATTCAGTCCGTTAGAATAGAAGTTAAAGAGGGTATTTATGCTCTTCGTGTTCTTTATATGGACAACCGAGGCCAGGGGTCCATTCCCTTGACTCGTACTGATGAGAATTTGACTCCACGAGAAATTGAACAAAAGGCTGCTGAATTAGCCTATTTCTTGCATGTACCAATTGAAGTATTTTGAGAAATTGAGATATCAGTATCAGGAAACAATATTCTGAATTTCTTCATTCGAAGTGAATTCTTAGCTTTTTTCTGGATTCTTTCTAGATTCAAAGACTAACCACAAAATCACAAAGAAAATAGATTCATTAGTCTGATACCTTGTATAAAACTCATGTGTGTAAGAAATATTCGATCGCATAGAGTGTACGAATGGGTTGATTAACAATTCACAGATAAAAAAATGGCAAAAAAGAAAGCATTCACTCCTCTTTTCTATCTTGCATCTATAGTATTTTGAGTTGAAAATCTAAGAATTCAATTGAGTTGAAATCAAATAAAATTGACCTTGGGTTGAGCACAAGAGAGATAAATTGTACTGTATTGGGAGTGAAATTCCAAAGAGAAATCAGTAAAAACCGAGAATGAAGAAAGAGGAGCAGACTCAGGGCCTCAGATAAGCGATCCGATTATGCGGTGGGAAAAGGATCCGCTGGCTGAGAAAGAAACAAAGAAAGCTACAAAATTACCCCTTTTTCTTCTATATAGCATTGGGCCAATTGAAATTCATTTCTTGGCCCATTTTAATAAATATACTAGCTGGCCCATTTTCTTATAATAAATTCCAGCAGCCCAAAAGCTCTATACAAGCTGGCCCATTTTTCCTTTTAGCAAGAAGTTGGCTCATTTCTTTAAAATAGACAAAGTTGGTCCAACATTTATTTGCATAATTTTTCCCAACTATAAAGCTAGAAAATAATAATAATATCAGATTTTTCTACTAACTAAATTAGCTCATTTTCTTTTAATTAATTTAAACGCTAGGCAAATAAGTAGGTGCGCTTTAACTCACAGAATCGCTTGCGTAGCGTAATTTTTAACATGTAATAAATTAATTCAATAATCTCATACCATACCCGTTAGTTTTAATTAATTTTTATTTTAGTTAATCCTTTGCTAAAAATTGCGGTTCGCTTGCGTAGCGCGGTAGTGACATTTAATAAATTTCCAAAAAAAAAATTCCTCAAAGCATAATTGTAGTAATTTTTCAAAAGTAAATAGCGTGCTAATAATCGTTTGTCATGAATGCGGATTCTCTTGCGTAGCGCTGTTATGACTAAATAATAGATTTCGTCGATCACGCATTCGCTTGCGTAGTGTGGTTATGAATCCTATTATTCAAAATATTCTTTAATTTTTCTAAATAATCAAGAGATAAAAGCGGATAGGTAAAACACGAAAATCATATAAATCACAGTTTGTCCAAAATTAATTCAAGCCAAGTTTTAAGTCAATAAAGCGACCGTGCTAGAACCACGGGCTCGGGGAATGCCTTGCACCTTCTCCCCGGTCAACATAATTCCTTAGAGTCAAATTTTTCTTTTAATAAGGGATTCAAATAAAAGGTGACTTGGAACACCCAAAAATCAATTCCAAGTAGCGACTCTGAACAATAAAATAATCCCTATTTCAAAATTGTCACTTTAATTGGAAAAACTCTTTAACCCACAAATCCATAACACACATATTTTTCGGGGGGTACAAAAAGGGGTGTGACAAGTCACAACCCTGAGCTTAGGTGTCAGAAAGTCTGCTATTTTATTCATTACTCAAGCACTCAGAGGAAAGTACTACTCAAGCTTAGGCCTAAATATGCTAGTATCAAACAACTCACAAAAGTTTTTCTTCTCCCTCTTTTTCTACTCCTAAAATAAAGAAAAAAAATAATCTAATCCTAAAAAATAAAAATAAAAATTACCCGGTTCAAGTTACATCCCTTGGAAAAGAACCGATGCACAAAGAAAAACCAAGAGGGATTATTATCTGACTAAAACTAACTAAAAACAAAAAGAAAATATTTTTGAATTTTTGAATTTTTATTTATTGGACTTTAATCCCTCAAGAAAGCTGTCCACAAAATCCATCATCAGGAAAAGTCCCAATTTTCTGATTTTTTTTTCTCGTTTTTTAAACAAAAACTACTACACTAAGAACGAGTACTACAACTAAGCTAAGATAGCATAGAAAATCACCCAGACAATCTCCTCACCCCACACTTAAAATTGTGCAATGTCCTCAATGCACACTGAAAATAACAAGAAGGTAAAAGAGACTCCCTGGTAGGCCAAAGGCAGGAGAATTAGGAGCTCGCGGGATACTCAGACTTCTCCCAGGTATGATCCTTGTGCGGGTACCTCACACTTAGTTTCAACCACCAGCTTGCTTTTGCACATGCCTGTTGGCTTTGACTCCATGCTCGTACTCCTACAAAACACAAACACCACAAAAAATAACACAATAGAAAAATAAGCAAAAGTAAAAAAAAAAAAATGGGTTGCCTCCCAACAAGCGCTTGATTTAACGTCGCGGCAGGACGCCATAACTTTCATCACTTTTCCTTCCACTTCGAGGATATGAATTGCGCCCCCAATTTTGCATCATTTTTTCTGTCACGTTCATGGGGTGGTGGTATAAAAATAAAGGAACCAAGGAATAGATATCGCATCTTGCACTTCTTGGCCATTAAGTGCGCGATGTCGTTTTGTCTCCTTGGTGTGGCAAATTTCAGAATATAAACACTTTGTTCCTCATCCATTGACTCCTCCATATGCTCGGCTAGATCAATTCCCATTTCACCAACCAAACACAATGTTGAAAAGTGTTTAGAATGAGATCCAATATGCTCCAACTTCAAAATTGCATTATTTTTGACATCCTCAATTTTGCACTCTTCGTCAACCTTGGCATCATTAACAAAAGCATGATCTAACGATTGGTATTCTCGTTTTAGCTCCTCAAATTGGCCTAGAAGATATTTTTCAGCTTCACACAACTCATCACTAAATTGTTGGGCGTTACTCGCATCAACCTTTGCACTCAATTGAGCTTCCAAGTCGTGAATAGAACTGCCAAATTGATCGATCTCTTGTCCCAGTTCAGCTCTTCCTTCTATAAACTGTTGCATCTCATTCGTAATTTTCTCACGAAAACTTCCATATTCCTCTAATAATTTCTCGTGCATATCAAGAATGCGGACATCGTGTTCTACATCATCCAATTCGTTACTCCTGTTAAACTCACAAGAATTATTAGAATCAACATAAGAAAGGATAGGAGTAGGATAACAACACTTAGGACAACTATTTCAATTTCCGTCACAAATAGTACATGATGGAGATGGTGCACACAACTCGGTACTAGGAATATTTTTACAATATTGCCACAAGTGGGGTCCTTTACAATATGGACCAGGATCATAAAAACAAGAATACTTACTATCCTACCACTTTTCGTTCAAAGATGCCATATATGAAAAAAAAAAAAAATTATAATACTAACTACACTAAACTAAAGTTAAAAATTTTAAATAGATAAAAAGTAAAAATCTAATCTAGCAAGATAGTTAATTTCTAAGTCCCCGGCAACGGCGCCAAAAACTTGTTGCTCCCAAACGCACACGCAAGTATACGTGGTCGACAAGTAATATAAGATTGTAAGTCCAGATATCGTACCCACAGGGACTTGTGATTAACTATCAACTAAATTAAACCAAACAATTAATCTATTCAAGCGAATCCTAACGTATGAATATTTAACTAAAGATAATCTAGAGTAGTAAACTAGGAGATTAAAGAAAACAAGTTGGTGAATTATAGAGACGAATTCAATGTGAGTGAATATTCTAGAGCTATGGGTTGGCTAACAATCCCGTTGAGTTTTTCACTTAAATCGTCAAATTAATTTATCTGGTTTATTGATTGACAGGGTTAATATTTCCCGTAGCCTTCTCCCGAAGTACAACTCGCCTATTCAAGCTAACCTAACGTCTATATTCCTACGGAATTAGGATTAAGAAGAACGCATTTATAATTCCCGTATAATAACCAAGCAAGGCGATTAGGTATATTCTTATCCTAACCGCAAATCCGCCCCCCCCCCCCCTAAGAGTTAAGATCTTTCTCTACTCAATCTTATATGCAATCTAGAATTCCCTCTCCCGAGTTCAATCCTAAATTCGTAGATAGTATTCAATTGGTGATTAAGCAATCAAATAATTAAGCGCAAGATTGAATAAATAAACCAATATGATAAAATAATAAGAACAATTCAAGCTTCAAACTACAACGTTCATGTAGCACCCAACAACTCTAGAACAAATAAACTATAAAACTAAAAGAAGAGAAGAGAAGAAAAACTAGTTGAAAGCCTCCTCCAAGTGTGGTGTGTGTTCCTCCACATGAATTCCCCTCCAAAATATGTTATCTCCCCTCCAAATTAGGTTTAGGACCCCTTTTATACGAGTTGAAACCGTGTAGGGCCGAAATAACATTGTCCCAGACGAAATAGAAAAAGTTTCCCGTCATCGGCGTCCAGGGCAGCGCCTAGCTCTGGCCCTGGCGCCGAAAGCAGTAGCTAATTGCAATTTTACGTTCAACTTCCTGGTTTGCTTTGAATTGTATTTCCTTATTTTTTTTGTCTTCCACTTGGGGGGACAAAAAGACAAAGGGTGTCCCCCCTATTTTTTATTATTTTAATTTTCTTTCTTTTTCTTTTGCGTTTTATTCAATTTTGCTTCAAATCTCTTCATATCCACACTGCTTTTCCTACACAGTTAAAATATAATATTAAGCACAAAATAATATAACTGATACTCAAATGGCAATTAAAAGTACTAGAATATGAAATAACAATGGGTAAAATATATGCATTTTTGACCGAACATCACTACTCCAGGACCGTATGCTGAAGTTAAGCGAAAAAGTGGGTACGCTTGCAGTTTTTTTTTGCAAAGCGGGTACAAGTTGAAACATGACCCAAAAGGCGGGTATCGTCACGACCCGAATTCCCACCCTCGGGAATCATGATGGCGCCTACTAGTACGAGCTAGGCAAGCCAATTAATTTCACAATTTACCCTTTTTTCTCATTTTATATTCATTAGCAATTCTAGTAATAATAATAACATTTAAACAGCGGAATTTAACATAAGCGGAAGAAAGAAGCCATAAGCTAACTAAACACGAATATCTAATACAACTGTTTGAATCTCGACTACCTAGAACTGGTGTCACAGTATCACAGACGGTCTAAGAATACTACAAATAAAGGTCTGAAAGAAATAAATACAATACTGTCTCTGGAAATACATGAAAGAAACAGGAATAGTAGATAGAAGGAGACGCCAAGGCCTACGGACGCCTGTAGAACTATCTCGGGTCGCCTGATGAATAAGAGTCAGCAATCCCACTGCGGTCCAAAGTCTACAACACTGGGGTCTGCACAAAAGAGTGTAGAGTGTAGTATCAGCACAACCGACCCCATGTGCTGGTAAGTGCCTAGCCTAACCTCGGCGAAGTAGTGACGAGGCTAGGACCAGACCACCAAATGAACCTGTGCAATTATATAATATACAGCGGAAAGTAAAATAGAAATAAACAAGTAAGGATGGGAGGGGGAAACATGCTTCGGGGAACGACAAGTAGAACAGAATATCAAGAGAACTAATAAGGAATCATAATCCAGCCACTAACAAGAATAAGGAAAACAAAGGCAGATTTCACTTTCTTTTCACATCTTGTTGCAGGCGTGCGACCCGATCCCATTTCCTATACCTCGTGGTAGGCGTACCACCCGCTCCCATTTCATTACCTCTCGTAGTAGGCGTACCACCCGCTCCCATTTCATTATATCTCGTGGTAGGCGTACAACCCGATCCATATATAATATTGTTGCGGCGCGCAACCCGATCCATATATAATATTGTTGCGGCGTGCAACCCGATCCATATATAATATTGTTGCAGCGTGCAACCCGATCCATATATAATATTTACAATTATAACGAGAGTCCCGACAAGGGATCAAAAGGTCTACACTATCCCGGCAAGGGAAAAAGAAACAGCTATAACCAAACTTGTTCCAACATCTAACTTCCTCAGCTATAACCAAACTTGTTACAACACCTATCTACCTCAGCTATACCCAAACTTGTTACAACACCTAACTACCTCAGCTATACCCAAACTTGTTACAACACCTAACTACCTCAGCTATACCCAAACTTGTTCCAACACCTAATTACCTCAGCTATACCCAAACTTGTTCCAACATCTAACTACCTCAGCTATAAGCATAATCCTTACCTAACACAAAGAATCATCAACCTAAGTATCCGTAATATCAATTAAGAACACAATACAAGGGAACCACAACTCAACAATAGCCCGGCAAGGGGGAAACATAATTATCTCTTCTCTTTCTCACGTTTACTTCACAATTAACTTCACAACTCGAGCCACTGCTCTAGAGGTTCAATTATCACTTATACTTTCACAATTCGTTATACAGCTAGAGCCAACGCTCCTCAACGTTCATAGGTCACAATTCTTTTCACAACTTTGCACAACAATTAGAAATTTTCACCAAGGCATGAATAATACAACGAAATCATAAAAATCACAATATAAGACCCGCGGTCATGCTCGACACCAACGTATAGATACTCATCACCATGCCTATACGTCGTACTCAACAAGAAAACAAATAGCAATTAGGACACACTCCTAATCCCTCAAGCTAAGGTTAGACCAAACACTTATCTCGATGCCTCGAACACAACTCAAGTTTTAATTATAGCTTTACCCCTTGATTCCACCGCCAATTCGCTCGTATCTAATCACAAATTACTTAATTACATCAATAAGTACTAAATGAATCAACCTCAATGCATGAAAATGAGTTTTCCAAAGTTTTACCCAAAAAGTCAAAAATCGCCCCCGGGCCCACGTGGTCAAAACTCGAGGTTCGAACCAAAACCTGATTATCTATTCCCCCACGAACCCAAATATATAATTTGTTTTGAAATCGGACCTCAAATCGAGGTCCAAATCCCCAATTTTTGAAAAACCTAGGTTCTACCCAAAATACCCAATTTCCTCCATGAAAATCTTTGATTTTAAGTTGAAATCATGTTAAAAGATGCTAAGAATTGAAGAAAGTTAGTTAAAAATGACTTACAATTGATTTGGAGAAGAAGGAATTCTTGAAAAATCGCTTAAGTATGTTTGTGTTTGAGAGAATATGAAAAATGGGGTTTAAAATCGGCTAAGTATAAAATTGCAGGTCTCAGATGTGGGAATTGCGAACCAACCTCTGCTGGCTTGGGAATTGTGAAAAAAGTTTGGGAAATGCGAACCTGGGAATTGCGAAAAAAAGTTTGGGAAATGCGAACAATCCTGGGAATTGCGAAAGATGTTTGGGAAATGCGAACCCAGGAATTGCGAAGAAAGTTTGGGAAATGCGAATAAGCCTGGTAATTGCGAAAAATGTTTGGGAAATGCGAACCGGGGAATTGCGAAGAAAGTTTGGGAAATGGGAACAAGCCTGGTAATTGCGAAAAATGTTTGGGAAATGCGAACCAGGGAATTGCGAAGAAAGTTTGGGAAAGCGAACAAGCCTGGTAATTGCAAAAAATGTTTGGGAAATGCGAACCTGGGGTTTGCGAAGAAAGTTTGGGAAATGAAGTCTGCAGGCCTGCAATTCCTTAAGTCCAAAATTTCACCCCGTGGCCTATCCAAAACTCACCCGAGCCCTCGGAGCTCCAAACCAAATATACACACAACCTCAAAAACATCCTACGGACTTAATTCGTGTACTCAAATCACCAAAATAACATCATGAACATCGAATTAAACCTCAAGAGCAATGAAATTTCTCAAAACTTCTTTAAATATCAAATTTGCATTTAAGGTCCGAATCACATCAAATGATATCCGTTTTTCATCAAATTTCACAAAAACATCTTAAATCATATGTAAGACCTGTACCGGGCACCGGAACCAGAATACGGGCCCGATGCCATCATGTTCTAATCAAATTTCATTTCAAATTTCCTAAAACAATTTCAGAAAACAATTTCCTTTAAAAATTCATTTCTCGGGCTCGGGACCTCGGAATTCGATTCCGGGCATACGACCAAGTCCCATATTTTCCTATGGACCCTCCGGGACCGTCAAATCACGAGTCCGGGTCCGTTTTTTACCCAAAACATTGACCGAAGTCATATTAACTCATTTTATAGCCAAAATTTTACCATTTTTCACAGATTTTCATATTTAAGCTTTCCGGCTACGCATCCGGACTGCGCACGTAAATCGAGGTAACTCTAAACGAGGTTTTCAAGGCCTCGGAACCACAGATTTTAATTTAAAGCAAGTGATGGCCTTTTGGGTCATCACATTCTCTACCTCTAAAATAATCGTTCGTCCTCGAACGGACAAAAGAAAGAAGGAAGTACCTGAGTCGGGGAAAAAATGGGGATAACGGCTCCGCATATCAGACTTGGACTCCCAGGTTGATGCCTCAGGAGGCTGACCTCTCCACTGAGCACGAATAGAAGGAAAACTCTTGGATCTCAACAGTTATAAAAAATTCCCATAATTCCCATAATTCAAAGATGCCGTATTTCTCAAATCAACAGTTATAAAAAAAATACAAAAAAAATAAAACAAACTAAAAGTTCAAACTTGAACCCTAGCAATATATACAGCTACAACTACACCGTTAGTTCCCCGGCAACGACGCCAAAATTTGATCACGCCCAACTCTAGTCCTAAAAAGGATAAGCGGTCGCTGCAAATATAATCCGGTCTAAAAGTCCGGATTCGAATCCCACAGAGAACTAAGGCTTAGCTATATCTGTTTAATATCACAAAGAAGACAAGTTTGAACAATTTCCTAAATTATAAAGATTGAGATTTATATTTCTAACTAATTAACTAGCAAATACTACAAAGCGGTAAAATTATCAACTAACGAGACAAAGGGTTGGAGACTAAATTAAGGAGGTCTAGAGTTATGATTTCCCCAATTGTTGATTTCATTAGTTGTATGTTTCTTATAGCTTTGACTTAGTTGCCTCTATCAATCATGAACTCTCCAGCTATCATAAATCTCTCTCAAGCAATTATGATAATTTACTAGACGCACTCTCTCAAGCTACGCTAGCTAGATTCACATTACAGTTCACTTAGATTTCACCCGAGGTATCATTATCTCTAATCCAACCTCTAAACCCTCGGTTATGACTCTCGCCTATACTCCGGGAGTGATGTTGTTCAAACATCTACCTAAATATGCACTCTTTCTCAAGCAGATACATAATAAATAGGAACGGCTAATTAAGGATCCTTTCAATTAACCAAAATCAAAACGTAGTTGAACAAATAGAGATAAACAACCAACTCAAAACTATATTACCATAACAACCAATTCATCCCCAAAAGGTTCCATCAAAACCCTAGAAAACGAATTAGCTATTCATAATAGTATGTAAAACTACAATACTAAAAATCATAACCAACAATGAAAAAATAGGAAGAAGAAGGAAACACTCGTTGAAGAATTCCGCGTCTTGCTCCTATTGTGTTCTTGACTCCTTAGGTCGAATCTCTGGTCTCCTTAGCCTCCTTAGGTCTAAATTATGTCAAAAGTATGTTCCCCTCCTTCAAAATAGGTTTAGGACCCCTTTTATACAAGTTGGAATAGTGTAGGGCTGAAATAACCTTGTCCCGGACGAAATAGGACTTCTTTTTGACGCCTGGAGCGGCGCGGCCGCGGCCAAAACGCGGTAGGACCGCGGCCAGACAAGCTCTCTGATTTTCTGCCGCAGTTAGTTCCGCGGTCGCGGTTTGGACCGCGTTTTTCACCCTGTTCCGTTTGGAATTTGGAAAAATGTAAAACATAAAAGTTGTAGCCCATTGAGTTAGCTTTCCAACCATATATTGTGGAGCCCAAATGAAGTTCTGAGCAAAACGTTATGTGCATTTTACTAGACAGTGCGCAATATGCCTACTCGAGTCTTCGTTTTGTTGTTTTATCATCCGTTGATCCCCGAATGCGATCCCGGCTTAATTCCTTGGGATTTTACTCAGACTTCAAAGCTCCAAATCACTTGAATTCATTCCATAACATCTATATATCTCGGAATCACTCCTACAAGGAATAAAACACACCGTTAGTGCAAAACACTAGCGATTAAAGCGCAAACTCAATTAAAATGCAGTAAATTGGAGTGTAATAAGCGACTAAAATACGTAATCATAGCCTATCATAAACACCCCACACTTAAACCATTGCTCATCCTCGAGCAATCAAACTACACTTTTTTTATAGACACGACCTTTTTGAACAATTCTCCTAACTCATCACACCAAGAGTATTTAAAATAGACTAAGCACAAAAGCGTAACATCTTCACCTCAAGATTTGACTCACAAGTACCACACGTTATTCACAACTCACCCACTTACTCTAATATAGAGGTCACTGATATTATCTTTCCTTCATGAATCAAGTGCCCTCACACAACAAAAGAGAGTAGTTCCACGCAATAAAATTTAAGAACACTTAGGAACTCAAGATAAAAAGAATTCACTCACTCTCAGAAATAACATTCATATGCCACAAAAGATGCACCATAAGCTTGCCCGTAGTGTACTACTCCACTAATCGAGCTCATTCAATCTAGGATCGATTAGGACTTTATTTGGTTGTAATGTAGGCTACGGAACGGATAGGATATATTTAGATATAAGAGTGACTACACCTCCTTAAGCACTTTAATACATACATTTTAACATTTAAACTCCATACTTATGTCAAACCAAAATTCCACCTTCACATCAATGTAAATTACCCCATTCTTCTTTAAGCACACGTACGTCAATAGCCACCACTTATCAAGAATTTTTTTTTTTTACAACAATCCAACTATATTTTTTTTCAATTCAAGTGGCTCTTCCTTTTTCAAAACAATGCACCTTTCTCCTTATTCAATTAGTTCCACTCAAAAGCCAAACCAATCACCCCACACTTTAACTTTTACAAAGTTCATAACAATTCAAGTGCTCATGAGAGGTGAAAAGGTTCAAATAGATGGTTAATTCAAACAAATGGGTAAGGCTTGTTGTCACGACCCAATTTCCATCCCGGTCGTGATGGCGCCTCTCGTGAAGACAAGGCCAGCCAACTAGCCCAAAACCTTTCACTTTAACCATTATTAAACATAAATGAATAGATAAATACAGCTTAACGACAATAATAACTAGTATTTACAACCCAACACAACCCGACCGGGGTGTCACAAGTCACGAGCATCTAAGAGGTAGGAACATGACTACAGGGTCATATATATATAAAATGAAATCTGGAATCAAAAAGATGAAGTCCGGTGCCGCGAACGCTGGCGGTCACCTTGCTCAGCTACGTTAGTATTACCTTCAATCCGCTAATAACCCGCTACCGGGTAAACAATACCTGCAACTGCACGCGAGGTGCAGGGAGTAAAGTGAGTACTTCCAACTCAGTGAGTAATAAGAGTAAATAATAATTGAGAGACAAGAAATCACGTAAGAGCACTCCATCATGCTATATAGCACGGTACAACCCTTTGAGAAACAGTAAAACCGTGAAAAATCCTTTAGAAAATATCTGACTCAGTTTAAAAACCTCTTTTGAAAATATCCTTTTCCAACAGTCAAGCAAATGAATGCGTAATCAAATAGTACAAGTCCGCACATAAGTCAGCCCCTCGGGCACAGCACTCCACTAACAATTAACACCAGGGCGTCTGGTAAACAGTGCAAGAAGTAGCATGAATGCCAATGAAATGAGAGTGCTGAATGTCATGACACGTAGTACAAACAGGGACCGATGCATGAATGCAATGCAATGCACATGACCGCTGCGGCGTGCAGCCCGATCCATTTGGGTACCCGCGCTCACTGTGGGGGTTCAGACTCCGGAGGGGCTCCTACAACCCAAGCGCAATATCATCATAGCATCGCTGCAGCGTGCAGCCCGATCCATCCTCAGTCGAGAACATGCAAATGAGCCACTCGGGCAATGTCATGTAATAGCTTTTAACTCAAAACATCAGAAAAATGCAATTTAAGTCTTTAAACTTTAACAATATGATTACACATTTTAAAACAGGGTTTAACTTAGGACTGAAATCATTTAATATGCTAAGTGTCATGAAAACAGTGATAATAATCCCTAAAGGATTCAAATAATCGGCACGAAGCCCAAAACATGGCAATCAACCCAAATCACGATAGCATCAAGTAGGTTTCAGTCAATTACGCAGTAAAATCAACAACCGGGACGGACCAAGTCACGATCCCCAACGGTGCTCTACCCCACGCTCATACCTGGCGTGCAAGTCACCACAATACAGCACTATGATGTGCAAATCCGGGGTTTCAAACCCTCAGGATATCATTTACAAGTATTACTCACCTCGAACCGGTGAAATCTCTAGCTCGCGACGCCTTTGCCCCTCAAACCGGCCTCCACGCACGTCATCTAACCAAAACCATAAGGCATACGTCACAATAGGCTAATGAATCATAACTCAATCGAAAAGACTCGAAATATATCAAAAATCACGAAGTTGGCAAAACCCGAGCCCCGGGCCCACTTCTCGAAAAATTACGAAATTTGCATCACCGGATTCCTCGTCTCGCCACGAGTCCGTACATATAAAATTCATCAAAATCGGAGTCCAAATGCTCCCTCAAATTCCAGTTTTCCCATTTAAAAACTCAAGCCCTAGTTCTTCAATTTTTCACCCAATTTTCCAGGAATTAAAGGTAGATTCTTCAATAAAATAGCGTTTCTAGGTCACGAGACTTACCTCCAATCGATTCCCGTCAAAACTCTCTTCCATTTCTACCCAAAAGCTCTTGAAGTGGTTCAAAAATGGAGGAAATACCAAATGGGTCGCGGATGAAATGTTATATAAAACCCTTCTGTAACTGCCCAGATCGCTCTATGCGAACGCGAGACTCCCTCGCGTTCGCGATGACCAAAATTTCAGCTGACCAAAAATACCCTTCGCGAACGCGTCTGGTCCCCCGCGAACGCGAAGGCTTAGGCCTCCACACTCAAGCGAACGTGGCCAGTCAACGCGAACGCGTTGAACATCCAACTGGCCCTCTATTTTTCTTCTATGCGGACGCGTGCCCAGTCATGCGAACGCGATGAACCACTGCCCTTAACCTACGCGAACGCGTAGCCCTAACGCGAACGCGATGAACAACTTCCTGCCCCCTCAACCTTACTCTACGCGTCCGCGACACTTGCCACGCGAACGCGAAGGCTTAAAATAGCCTGCAACTGCTGTTGCATTTTCTGCAACACTCAAAGTCCAAAAATCCTTCCNCCTATATCACTTCCTAGACTGAATAAAACTACTATTTCGCTTTGCAAAAAAAAAGGGGCAAGTTCTAGGCATCAAACGCAATGCACAGAATAACACCAAACCTCACACACACATGGCACATAACTCACTCAGGATTGGATTCATCAAGACACTCTAGTCAAAGCAGTTAAGCAAATTTAAAATCATACAATTTAAGGTACTTGTACAAGAGTCAAAAATTGAGCCTAAGCGTCACAGCCAAAGTACTCACTATTCTCAAGGCATAACCAAGTCAAGAGATATTGCTTCAATTCAAAACACAACACAATGGCTCCTACTCCCAAAAAAAAAACTAACTACTCCCGGTTCAAATAAAACCCTTGGAAAATAACCGCGGCATAAAGAAAAACCAAGGGGAAATTATTACACTATCTACAAAGAAAATCTTTTTTTTTTCCTTTAGACTTAAATCCCTCAAGAAAATTGTCTAATAGATCCATCGTCGGGAAAGGTCCAATCTTTAAAAAAAAATACTATTTAATTAAACTAATACAGCTAAAGTAGCATGAAAAGTCACCCAGACAATCTCATTACCCCACACTTAAAATTGTGCATTGTCCCCAACGCACACCATAACCAATAAAAGGGTAAAAGAGACTCTCTGGTAGGCCAAGGCCGAAGCACTAGCAGTTCATGGGGTACTCAGACTTCTCCCAAGCTTGGTCCTTCGTGCGGGTACCTCACGCTTAGTTCCAACCATTTGGTTTGTTGTTGCATCCTTCCAATACCTTTTCTTTCCATGCTCCTAAAAAAAATAAAAAAATTGACACTACAAAAATAATACAATTAAAAAAACAATAAAAAATAAATAAAAGAAAGAAATAAAGCTGGGTTGCCTCCCAACAAGCGCTTGATTTAACGTCGCGGCACGACGCGAATCACTTTTTGCCTCCACCTCGAGCTTATGAATTGAACCCCAAGTTTTGCTTCAAGCTTATGATTATGCTCTTGGGGCGGTACAATTCTTGCGAGCCAAAAATTAGATAAAATCTTATGCACTTGTTGGCTCTCGACCAAGGAGTGTCACCTTGCCTAGACAGCCTTGAGAAATCCAAAATATAAGGCTCATCTACCTCTTCCTTGGACTCCTTTTTATGCTCATAAGGGTGAATTTCCATTTCACCGTCTGAACATAATGTAGAGAAGTGTTTGGAATGAGGCCCAACGCGCTCAAATACATGAACTTCAAGATTTTTAACCTCCTCAACACCAATCACACTAGAGTCGACTAAATTTGTATCTTCAACGTCCTTGGTTGACTCTAGTATTACTTCTTCAACGTTGACATCCTCAAATTCTAGTTGGCTAGGTTGTTGATGTTCTACTCTGACCTCCCCAATTAACACCTCAAATTCATGCTCTTCTTGGCTACTATCCTCAATATTGGCTTGTTGAGCATTAAAAGCTCCAACTACTTGACTCAATTGAGCCTCCAACTTGCGAATAGTTGCCTCTTGCCTTTCTATGTGCAATTGTTTCTCATTATTTTGTTCCAGAAGGCACTTTAGCATATCCTTGATCTCCTTCAGGTCTGCATTCCCAGGTTCTTTGTTCCTATTAACTTCACAAGAAAAGGTAGAACCATCATAGTAAGGGGTTGGGGAAAAATAAGAAATATAAGCATAACCATGAAGGTGACCATTTTTACCACCACACACATCACACACATTCACAAATAAGATTGAGTTGGTGAACATAACTCGCTCTTAGGAACGTTTTGAAAAATTTTCCACGGGTGGTTTCCTTCACAATATGTAGGAGATCAATAGTAGAATTATCTACACCTAAATTCCCATAATTCCAAGATGCCATGTTTCTCAAATCAACAGTTATAAAAAAAAATACAAAGAAAATAAAAAAAACTAAAAGTTCAAACTTGAACCCTAGCAATATATACAGCTACAACTACACCGTTAGTTCCCCGGCAACAGCGCCAAAATTTGATCACGCCCAACTCTAGTCCTAAAAAGGATAAGTGGTCGCTGCAAATATAATCCGGTCTAAAAGTCCGGAGTCGAATCCCACAGAGAACTAAGGCTTAGCTATATCTGTTTAATATCACAAAGAAGACAAGTTTGAACAATTTCCTAAATTATAAAGATTGAGATTTATATTTCTAACTAATTAACTAGCAAATACTACAAAGCGGTAAAATTATCAACTAACGAGACAAAGGGTTGGAGACTAAATTAAGGAGGTCTAGAGTTATAATTTCCTCAATTGTTGATTTCATTAGTTGTATGTTTCTTATAGCTTTGACTTAGTTGCCTCTATCAATCATGAACTCTCCAGCTATCATAAATCTCTCTCAAGCAATTATGATAATTACTAGACGCACTCTCTCAAGCTACGCTAGCTAGATTCACATTACAGTTCACTTAGATTGCACCCGAGGTATCGTTATCTCTAATCCAACCTCTAAACCCTCGGTTATGACTCTCGCCTATACTCCGGGAGTGATGTTGTCGGGAGTGATGTTGTTCAAACAACTACCTAAATATGCACTCTCTCTCAAGTAGATACATAATAAATAGGAACGGCTAATTGAGGATCCTTTCAATTAACCAAAATCAAAACGTAGTTGAACAAATAGAGATAAACAACCAACTCAAAACTATATTAACATAACAACCAATTCATCCCCAAAAGGTTCCATCAAAACCCTAAAAAATGAATTAGCTATTCATAATAGTATGTAAAACTACAATACTAAAAATCATAACCAACATTGAAAAAAATAGGAAGAAGAAGGAAAAACTCGTTGAAGAATTTCGCGTCTTGCTCCTATTGTGTTCTTGACTCCTTAGGTCGAATCTCCGGTCTCCTTAGCCTCCTTAGGTCTAAATTATGTCAAAAGTATGTTCCCCTCCTTCAAAATAGGTTTAGGACCCCTTTTATACAAGTTGGAATAGTGTAGGGCCGAAATAACCTTGTCCCGGACGAAATAGGACTTCTTTTTGATGCCTGGAGCGGCGCGGCCGCGGCCAAAACGCGGTAGGACCGCGGCCAGACAAGCTCTCTGATTTTCTGCCGCGGTCAGTTCCGCGGTCGCGGTTTTGACCGCGTTTTTCACCCTGGTCCGTTTGGAATTTGAAAAAACGTAAAACATGAAAGTTGTAGCCCATTGAGTTAGCTTTCCAACCATATATTGTGAAGCCCCAATGGAGTTCTGATCAAAAAGTTATGTGCATTTTACTAGACAGTGTGCAATATGCCTACTCGAATCTTCGTTTTGTTGTTTTATCATCCGTTGATCCCCGAATACGATCCCGGCTTAATTCCTTCGGCTTTTACTCAGACTTCAAAGCTCCAAATCACTTGAATTCATTCCATAACATCTATATATCTCAGAATCACTCCTACAAGGCATAAAATACACCGTTAGTGCAAAACACTAGCGATTAAAGCGCAAACTCAATTAAAGTGCAGTAAATTAGAGTGTAATAAGCGACTAAAACACGTAATTACAGCCTATCATCAACAATCTATTGATAAAAAAAAATCTTAATGTCACCAGTTTGAATTCTAACTTAATTGAGTTCTTACTCTTCTCATTAACTATATGTTTTAAAGAATTTTGATGACTCGAAATGCTATATATTTAGTCCTGTCACGACTCAAATTTCCTACCCTCGGGAGTCGTGATGGCGCCTACTATTGGGAGCTAGGCAAGCCAAACATTAATTACCTTATCATTAACAACATAATTCTTTTTAATAATTTATCAGCATTAAAATAAAAGCAACTGATTTAACTAAATAAGCGGAAGTCTTAAATTAACAAAAAAAAAACTGAATGGAAATGCGGAAGAATTCAACATAAGCCTCTACCCAAGACTGGTGTCGCAATACTCGCGAACATCTAGGAATACTAAATACAATGTGTGAAAGAAATATATCTGTTTGTCTCGAATACAATGAGATAACAGTCTAAAGTAAAAGATAGGGGAGACGCCGGGCCTGCGGATGCCCTCAAGGCTACCTCGGTGTCTCGCTGGACTGAACGCCTGCTCCTACGCTACTGCTGCTGCTGTCCAAAACTTGGATCTGTGCAAAATAGCACAGAGTGTAGTATCAGCAAAACCGACCCCATGTGCTGGTAAGTGCCTAGCGTAACCTCGGCGAAGTAGTGACGAAGCTAGGACCGGACTACCAATTAAACCTGTGCAGTTATATAATATACAGCGGAAAGTAAAGCAAAATAAACAAGTAAAGATGGGAGGGGGGGAAACATGTTGCGGGGGTATACCAGTATAAACAGTAAATCCAGAGTAACAGTCTAAAGGCAGCTTAGAATTTACAGCGAACGAAGAAACTAATGTCCAAATAAACACACTTGTATCAATGATTGTTGCGGCGCGCAACCCGATCCCAATATATAACAACACTGTTGCGGCGTGCAACCCGATCCATATCATTTAGCATTGTTGCGGCGTGCAACTCGATCCACAAATATCATTGTTGCGGCGTGCAACCCGATCCATATCATTTAGCGTTGTTGCGGCGCGCAACCCGATCCACAAATATCATACAATACACGACATCACCCTTTGTGCTTTATCACTCTTCCTCACCCAAACAACAATCACAAGTAAGGGGCCAAAGTAAACAAATAATGATAGAAATCCCGGTAAGGGAGTGCAATTAAACAATTAAATCCCGGCAAGGGAACAATATCAATAAATTTCCATGTCCCGGCAAGGGAGAAAATCAACAAAACAACAAAACATCATGGCAAGGGAATAAACCAATAACTCTTTCTCTTTCTTTCACTTTCATCTCATAGTTCCCATTATCACTTGAGCCAACGCTCCAAGGATTTAAATATCTCATATACCTTCACAATTTGTATTTCAACTCGAGCCAAAGCTCCACGAAGTTCAAAGATCACAATTTCCTTTCACATACTCTTTACAACATATAGAAAGCATCAATTAAGTATGGAAGCTATAACAAAACCAGGATATTCGCAATATAAGGACTCACGGTCATGCTAGACGCCAATGTATAGATACTCGTCACCATGCCTATACATCGTACTCGACAATTAGCAAGTAGCAAATATGACTCAACTCCTATTCCCTCAAGCTAAGGTTAGACCAACACTTACCTCGATGCTTTGAACTCAACTCAAGCCTCAACTATAGCTTTACCCCGTGATTCCACCTCCAATCCGCTCGAATCTAGTCACAAGTCACTTAATTACTTTAATAAACACTAAATGAATCAATTAGAATGCATAAAAATGAATTTCTCAAAGTTTTGCCAAAAAATTCCAAAATCGCCCCCGGGCCCACGTGGTCAAAACCCGAGGTTCGAACCAAAACCCGGTTACCCATTCCCCCACGAAGCCAAATATATGATTTGTTTTGAAATCGGACCTCAAATTGAGGTCCAAATCTCCAATTTTAGAAAAAACCTAGGTTCTACCCAAAACCCCCAATTTCACCCATGAAAATCATTGACTTTAAGTGGAAAACATGTTAAATGATGTTAATGATTGAAAGAATTGAGTAAAAATCGACTTACAAATGATTTTGCAATGAAACTTGTTCTTGAAAATCGCCTAAGGAGTTTGGGTTTTGAAAGAATGGTGAAAAATGGTTCAAATTCGACTAAGTATAAAATTTGATGAGCCTCAGATATGGGAATTGCGAACTGCGGTTTGCAAATTGCGAACCCCGACCATTTGTCGGAATTGCAAAGCTGGGTACGCATCTGCGAACCCTTCCCATTTTGCCAGTTCTCGCATTTGCGAAGGGAAAAGTTGCATTTGCGACCACCCTACTTTTGCATTTGCGAACACTAAGATCGCATTTGCGATCAGTGGCCAAAATCCCATAATTCGCAATTGCGATGCAAAGCTCGCATTTGCGAGCTCGCAATTGCGAGATGATCTTCGCAAATGCAAAAACCATAGAGCTGAGCATACCAGATTTTACAAAGTTCAAAAATGCAATCCGTGGCCTATCCAAAACTCACCCGAGCCCTCGGGGCTCCCAACCAAACATACACACAACCTCAAAAATATCCTACGGACTCATCCGTGCAATCAAATCGCCAAAACAACATCATATACATCGAACCAAGCCTCAAAACTCATGATCCCTTCCAAATTTTCATAAAACATCAAATTTCCATTTTAAGTCCGAAACACGTCAAACGACGTTCGTTTTCAACCAAACTTTACAGAAAGTGCTTAAATCATATATAAGAACTTGTACCTGGCGTCGGAACCAAAATACGGGCCCGATACCGTCTTTTAATCAAATTTCATTTCCAATTTCCTTAATTATTTCTAGAAAACAATTTCACACAAAAATTCATTTTTCGGGCTTGGGACCTCGGAATTCGATTCCGGGCATACACCCAAGTCCCATATTTTCCTATGGACCCTCCGGGACCGTCAAATCACGGGTCCTGGTCCGTTTACCCAAAATGTTGACCGAAGTCAAATTTATTCATTTTAATATCAAAATTTAGCATTTTTCTCATAGAATTCATATTTATGCTTTCCGGCTATGCGCCGGACTGCGCACGCAAATCGAGGCAACCCTAAATGAGGTTTTCAAGGCCTCGAAAGTATAGAATGGGCAGGAAAACAGGTGATGACCCTTTGGGTCGTCACATTCTCCACCTCTAAAACAACTGTTCGACCTCGAACGGACAAAAGAAAGAAGTACCTGAGTCGGGGAAAAGATGAGGATAACGGCTCCGCATATCGGACTCAGACTCCCAGGTCGATGCCTCAGGAGGCTGACCTCTCCACTGAACACGAACAGAAGGGAAACTCTTGGATCTCAACCGACGAACCTGCCGGTCTAGAATAGCTACCGGCTCCTCCTCATAAGACAAATCCTTGTCCAACTGGACAGTGCTGAAATCTAGCACATGGGCTGGATCGCCGTGATACCTCCGAAGCATGGATACATGAAAAACTGGATGTAGGGCTGATAAGCTAGGAGGCAATGCAAGTCTATAAGCCACCTCTCCCACTCGATCAAGAATCTCAAACGGACTAATGAACCTAGGGCTAAGCTTGCCCTTCTTCCCGAATCTCATCACGCCCTTCATAGGCGACACACGGAGCAATACCCGCTCACCAACCATAAATGCCACATCTCGAACCTTGCGGTCTGCATAACTCTTTTGCCTAGACTGAGCTGAACGAAGCCTATCCTGAATGATCTTGACCTTGTCCAAGGCCTCCTGAACCAGATCCGTACCCAACAACCGAGCCTCTCCCGGCTCAAACCATCTAACCGGAGATCGACACCGTCTACCATATAAAGCCTCATAAGGAGCCATCTGGATACTCGACTGGTAGCTGTTGTTGTAGGCAAACTCTGCTAAAGGCAAGAACTGATCCCATGAACCTCCAAAGTCAATAACACAAGCTCGGAGCATATCCTCCAATATCTGAATAGTCCGCTCGGACTGCCCGTCCGTCTGAGGATGAAATGCTGTGCTCAACTCCACCTGGGTGCCTAACTCTCGCTGAACTGCTCTCCAGAAACGTGAGGTAAACTGCGTGCCCCGGTCCAAAATGATAGATACCGGTACACCATGAAGGCGAACAATCTCCCGAATATAGATCTCAGCTAACCTCTCGGATGAATAGGAGACTGCCACAGGAATGAAATGCGCTGACTTGGTCAGCCTATCAACAATGAAACTGCATCGAACTTCTTCCGGGTCAACGGAAGTCCAGTAACGAAGTCCATAGTGATCCTCTCCCACTTCCACTCGGGAAGCTCAATCCTTTGAAATAAACCACCAGGTCTCTGATGCTCATACTTAACCTGCTGACAAATCAAACACCACGCCACATATGCCACAATATCCTTCTTCATTCTACGCCACAAATAATGCTGCCGCAAATCCTGATACATCTTTGCGGCGCCCGGATGAATAGAGTACCTGGAACTATGGGCCTCCTCTAAAATCAACTCTCGAAGCCCATCCACATTGGGCACACAAACCGTGTCCCTAAGGACACACAAATGGGGATCATCAAACTGCCGATCACGGATACGCTCCAATAATGAAGAACGAGCGACCGTGCAAGCTAACACATGACTGGGCTCAGAAACATCTAGTCTCACGAACTGATTGGCTAAAGCCTGAACATCCAAAGCGAGCGGCCTCTGACTGACCGGAATATAAGCAAGACTGCCCATACTGGCTGACTTCCGACTCAAAGCATCGGCCACCACGTTGGCCTTCCCCGGATGATATAGAATGGTGACATCATAATCCTTCAACAACTCCAACCACCTCCTCTGCCTCAAATTCAACTCCTTTTGCTTGAATAAGTACTGAAGACTCTTGTGATCAGTGAACACCTCACACGCCACGCCATACAGATAATGCCTCCAAATCTTCAATGTGTGAACTATGGCTGCCAATTCAAAATCATGCACTGGATAGTTCTTCTCATGAATATTCAACTGCCTCGGAGCATAGGCAATGACCTTGCCATCCTGCATCAACACTGCTCCAAGCCCAACACGGGAAGCATCACAATAGACGGTGAACCTGTGGGAAAAACCAACACCGGTGCCGTAGTCAGAGCTGTCTTGAGCTTCTGAAAGCTTGCCTCACACTCATCCGACCATCTGAACTGGGCACCCTTCTGGGTCAATCTGGTCATCGGGGCTGCAATAGATGAAAATCCCTCCACGAACCGTCGGTAGTACCCTGCCAACCCCAAGAAACTCCGAATCTCTGTAGCTGATGCTGGTCTAGGCCAGTTCTTGACTACCTCTATCTTCTTTGGGTCCAACTGAATACCCTCTGTTGATACAACATGACCCAGAAATGCAACTGAACCCAACTAGAATTCACACTTCGAGAACTTAGCATATAACTGACTATCCCTCAAAGTCTGAAGAACCACTCTAAGGTGCTGCTCATGCTCCTCCTGGCTGCGGGAGTATATCAATATATCATCAATGAACACTATCACGAATGAATCCAAATAAGACCTGAACACTCGGTTCATCAAGTCCATGAAAGCTGTTGGGGCATTTGTCAACCCGAATGACATAACCAAGAACTCATAATGCCATACCGAGTGCGGAAAGCTGTCTTAGGGACATCGGATGCCCTAATCCTCAACTGATGGTAACCAGATCGCAAGCCAATCTTGGAAAATACCCTGGCACCCTGAAGCTGGTCGAACAAATCATCAATCCTCGCTAGTGGATACTTATTCTTGATTGTTACCTTGTTCAATTGTCGGTAATCAATACACATTCTCATTGACCCATCCTTCTTCTTGACAAATAACACCGGCGCACCCCAAGGTGAGACACTGGGTCTAATGAAACCCTTCTCAAGCAAATCCTGCAACTGTTCCTTTAGCTCTTTCAACTCCGGCGGGGCCATACGATATAGGGGAATAGAAATGGGCTGAGTGCCCGGAGCCAAATCAATGCAAAAATCAATGTCCCTGTCGGGTGGCATACCCGGCAGGTCCGAAGGAAAAACATCAGGGAACTCACAAACAACGGGCACAGAATCGATAGAGGGAACCTCAGCACTGGAATCCCGAACATAAGCTAAATAAGCCAAACACCCCTTCTCAACCATACGCGGAGCCTTCACGTACGATATAACACTGCGGGTAGAGTGACCTGGGGTCCCTCTCCACTCTAAGCGAGGCATACCCGGTAAAACTAAGGTCACAGTCTTGGCATGGCAGTCCAAGATAGCGTGATACGGGGATAACCAGTCCATCCCCAATATAACATCGAAGTCGACCATGTCTAAAAGCAACAAATCAACACGACTTTCCAGACCCCCAATCACCATAACACAAGAACGATGGACTCGACTAACCACAATAGAGTCACCCACCGGGGTAGACACATAAACAGGAATACCCAATGCATCACTAGGCATGTCCAAATACGGGGCAAAATAAGATGACACATACGAATACATAGACCCCGGATCAAACAACACTGAAGCATCTCTATCACAAACCAGAACGGTACCTGTAGTGACTACAATCTTGAAGACTCAGCTCTTAGCCGGCTAAAGAGCCAATAACATCGGGAATTGGGCCCCCCACCCTGAAACTGCCTCTCTAGGACGGACCGGCTGCTGGCTTGGCCCTCTACCTCTAGCGGCCTGAGCTCCACCTCTTATGACCTCTACTCTAACTCTAGCACCAGCTTACACCCCACCTCTTAGCTGGCTAGCGGCCTGTGTAACATCTGGTCCCTGAATCATAGGAACGGGGACCTGCTGCTGCGGCTAGCACCCTCAACCTCGGGCAAGCTCTCTGATGTGACCATACTCACCACACCTCATAACAATCCCACCGAATGCTGTACTTGAGTAAACTGAGGCTGACCCTGGCGGCCTGAATGACCACCTAGGAAACTCTAAAAGCGGCGGTGGCACTGATGGGAAGCCGGTGGTGCACTGTAAGGCTGCTGATCAAGATAGTGGCGTCTGAGAACCTCGACCCGCCTTGAAAGTACCATGAGAGACCTGGAGAGGCACTAAAGGGCCTAGAAGAGATGGCTCTAACCATAAGAATCTCTACCTCCAGACGAGGTACACTGAATCTGCCTGAATGACGGGGCTTTTATCCGGCACATGACCACCTCCCCTTGTGACAGAACATCTCAACTCTGCGGCGCCACATTGGCCTCCTCTTGAAAAGTGATTCTCGCTCCGGCCTCCTTGGCCTCTAAAGACGAATCGCCTGAATAAGACCATCAATAAACCTCCTCACCCTCTCTTCGCGTGGGAAGTATGACAAGAGAATGGCGAGCTGAATCAATGAACCTGGTCTCATACTGGGTGACCGTCATGGAACCCTGCTGGAGACGCTCAAACTGCCTCCGATAAGCCTCTCTGTGAGTAACGGGTAGAAATTTCTCCAGAAATAGCTGCGTAAACTGCTCCCATGTCAAGGTTGGTGATCCCGCTGGCCTGGCTAAGCAAAAATCCCTCCACCAAGTCTTGGCGGATCCATACAAGCGAAATGTAGCGAAATCAACCCCATTGGTCTCAACAAATACCCAAATGTTCCGAAGAACCTCGTGGCAGCTGTCCAAATAATCCTGAGGATCCTCGGTAGATGCACCGCTGAAAGTAGTAGTGAAGAGCTTGGTGAACCTATCCAACCTCCATAAAGCATCGGCAGACATAGCTGCCCCATCACCGGCCTGGGCTACCACACCTGGCTGAGCTGCTCCAACTGGCTGAACTGATGGAGTCTGAATCGGGGGAACTCCCTGCTCCGGAGTACGAGTAGCAGGATTCTGGGCCCCTCCTCCAGCCTGAGAGACGGCTGGTGCTACAGGAAGCAAACCGGCTCGGGTAACACTCTCCATGAGACCCACCAATCGGACCAGAGCGTCCTGAAGAACTGGGGTAGCAATAAACCCCTCTGGGACCTGAGCTGGGCCCACCGGAACTGCTGAGGCTGGGGCCGGAACCTCCTCGTCGAAGTCAACCTGAGGCTCCGCCACTGGTGCTGCTGCTCGGGTCTGAGCTCTGCCCCTACCTCGGCCTCTAGCACGGCCTCGGCCTCGCCCTCTGCCCCTAGTAAAAACTGCCTGGGGCTCGGACAGCTGGTCAGAAGATGAGGAAGCGAGTGTTCTCGCCATCTGCGAAAGAACAGAGTAGAAATTCAATTAGCGTTGAGAAACCAAACCGCACAACAAGAAAGAACAAATGTGGAACTTTTCCTAACTCGGTAGCCTCTGCGGGATAAATACAGACGTCTCCGTACCGATCCCTCAGACTCTACTAAGCTTGTCCGTGAGTTGTGAGACCTATGTAACCTAGAGCTCTGATACCAACTTGTCACGACCCGGATTTCCCACCCTCGAGAGTCGTGATGGCGCCTACTATTGGGAGCTAGGCAAGCCAAATATTAATTACTTTATCATTAACAACATAAATCTTTTTAATAATTTATCAGCATTAAAATAAAAGCAACTGATTTAACTAAATAAGCGGAAGTCTTAAATTAACAAAAAATAAACTGAATGGAAATGCGGAAGAATTCAACATAATCCTCTACCCAAGACTGGTGTCCCAATACTCACGAACATCTAGGAATACTAAATACAATGTCTGAAAGAAATATATCTGTTTGTCTCGAATACAATGAGATAACAGTCTAAAGTAAAAGATAGGGGAGACGCCGGGCCTGCGGACGCCTGCAAGGCTACCTCGGTGTCTCGCTGGAATGAACGCCTGCTCCCACGCTACCGCTGCTGCTGTCCAAAACCTGGATCTGTGTAAAATAGCGCAGAATGTAGTATCAGCACAACCGACCCCATGTGCTGGTAAGTGCCTAGCCTAACCTCGGCGAAGTAGTGACGAGGGTAGGACCAGACTACCAATTAAACCAGTGCAGTTATATAATATACAGCGAAAAGTAAAGCAGAATAAACAAGTAAAGATGGGACGGGGGAAACATGCTGCGGGGGTATACCAGTATTAACAGTAAATCCGGAGTAACAGTCTAAAGGCAGCTTAGAATTTACAACGAACGACGAAACTAATGTCCAAATAAACACACCTGTATCAATGATTGTTGCGGCGCGCAACCCGATCCAAATATATAACAACACTGTTGCGGCATGCAACCCAATTCATATCATTTAGCATTGTTGCGGCGTGCAACCCGATCCACAAATATCATTGTTGCGGCGTGCAACCCGATCCATATCATTTAGCGTATTTGCGGCGCGCAACCCGATCCACAAATATCATACAATGCACGGCATCACCCTTCGTGCTTTATCACTCTTCCTCACCCAAACAACAATCACAAGAAAGGGGCAAGAAAGTAAACAAATAATGATAGAAATCCCGGCAAGGGAGTGCAATTAAACAATTAAATCCCGGCAAGGGAACAATACTAATAAATTTCCATGTCCAGGCAAGGGAGAAAATCAACAAAACGTCCCGGCAAGGGAACAAACCAATAACTCTTTCTCTTTCTTTCACTTTCATCTCATAGTTCACATTATCACTTGAGCCAACGCTCCAAGGATTTAAATATCTCATATACCTTCACAATTTGTATTTCAACTCGAGCCAACGCTCCACGAAGTTCAAAGATCACAATTTCCTTTCACATACTCTTTACAACATATAGAAATCATCAATTAAGTATGGAAGCTATAACAAAACCTGGATATTCGCAATATAAGGACTCACGGTCATGCTAGACACCAATGTATAGATACTCGTCACCATGCCTATACATCGTACTCGACAATTAGCAAGTAGCAAATATGACTCAAATCCTATTCCCTCAAGCTAAGGTTAGACCAACACTTACCTCGATGCTTTGAACTCAACCCAAGCCTTAACTATAGCTTTACCCCATGATTCCACCTCCAATCCGCTCGAATCTAGTCACAAGTCACTTAATTACTTTAATAAACACTAAATGAATCAATTTGAATGCATAAAAATGAATTTCTCAAAGTTTTGTCCAAAAATTCCAAAATCGCCCCAGGGCCCACGTGGTCAAAACCCGAGGTTCGAACCAAAACCCGGTTACCCATTCCCCCACGAAGCCAAATATATGATTTGTTTTGAAATCGGACCTCAAATTGAGGTCCAAATCTCCAATTTTAGAAAAAACCTAGGTTCTACCCAAAACCCCCAATTTCACCCATGAAAATCATTGACTTTAAGTGGAAAACATGTTAAATGATGTTAATGATTGAAAGAATTGAGTAAAAATCGACTTACAAATGATTTGGAATGAAACTTGTTCTTGAAAATCGCCTAAGGAGTTTGGGTTTTGAAAGAATGGTGAAAAATGGTTCAAATTCGACTAAGTATAAAATTTGATGAGCCTCAGATATGGGAAAATCGAACTGGGGTTCGCAAATTGCGAACCCCGACCATTTGTGGGAATTGCAAAGCTGGGTACGCATTTGCGAACCCTTCCCATTTTTCCAGTTCTCGCATTTGCGAAGGGAAAAGTCGCATTTGCGACCACCCTACTTTCGCATTTGCGAACACTAAGATCGCATTTGCGATCAGTGGCCGAAATCCCATAATTCGCAATTGCGATGCAAAGCTCGCATTTGCGAGATGATCTTCGCAAATGCGAAAACCACAGAGCTGAGCATACCAGATTTTACAAAGTTCAAAAATGCAATCCGTGGCCTATCCAAATGTTACACCCCGTGTTTTCGTATGTAAGAGTACATCATAAGTCAATTAATGTGAGCTCAGAAAGGGAATCATCTTTTAAAAGTTTACAAAGTTAGTTCATCATGTTAATGTGGAGGTTACAAATATTTAAGATCATTAGTACCAAGTAGCAAGAGGATTTGAAGGATTAGAAGCTAAACGAATTGAAGAAAATAAGTTTCGTCGAAAGTCGACAAGTTGGAATATTTTACCATGTACTTTTGGGGTGATACTAGGGTTATTAACATTAAAAGGAGATTATATTATGAGTTATTTTAGTCGTACGATAGTTGGTGTTATGTTTTGAAGTCAAGCGAGTTGTGGAACAAAAGTTGGAAAAGGTCATCACAAGTTCCATTTATAATATGCTGAAATTTAGGTCAAATGTAGATGCACTTTTCTCCCAATATACTTGGAATCAATGGATGATATACATATCAAATTGAAGATATACGAGTCTAGTTTTCAACGCATTAAACCATTTGTCGATACGATATTGGAGTAGAGAGATATTTGCATTTTTGCGATACAGCGCAGACTGGTAGGTGACAAGTAGGTGCATCACCTACTTGCCAAAATGAGAGGACTTAATTAAAAGCCCCAAAGTCGGCCAAGAGGGGTCTTTTAAGGGAATACAAACTGAGTTATTTCACCTGTATTTCAGACCAAGAAAACCTAATTGAACCCCTGCAACTCCTCCCGCAAAATCCCACACAAACCCTAGGGTATTCCGGGTGTTACGACGCGATTCTAGTGCTGAAAAGTCCGGACAGCATGCTAGTTTCTCTTTCTCCTTCTTGTATCCGTGTTGAGGAACTTATTTTTGATGAAAAAGGACCAGGTTTCGTGGGTGATACTCAGTACAAGGTAAGTTTATGCTTCTCCTTCCATTATCTATGCGTTTGCGAGTTGTAACTCGATCGTAAAGAATAGACCTAGCTAGTTTCGGAAGAATGGTATGTTGTTTGATCTTGTGCAATGGTTGGCTGGTTGTGAACTTATTTTTAAGTTAAATTCATGGCTGGTTTATTGTATAAGAGGTGTAATGATGTACTTTTGGTTGTATTTCTCAATTTGAAAGAAAAGACAAGTCGAAACGTGTTTAAGTAAACCGAAAAATTATGTTTGAGTTGATGAACTTGTGGGAGTGTTTTTGGGCTGTTTCGTGTTGGTATTGGGTTGTCTCTTTTACTACTGTTTTTATGGAGTTGAGAGGAGGAAGGGTGTGGAGAAACACCACATAATGGCAAGGTTGTTTGTTGGTCGTTCGTCATAACATTTTCGGATTGTTTGACACTATTATGGTTGTCGTGTTGTGTATGAAGAGATAGGGGTATGTTGGGCTATTTGTGATTGTTTTGACTAGTGTGAAGTCATATATATAGGGGAGGTGCTGTCCGTTTTATTGTAAAATAGGTTGTGGTCGATACATAATAGTTACGACGCTTAAACGATAACGAGAGTGTCATTTCTCTTATTGTAGACTAAGGAGCCGTGAAATTGCATAGCTTGAGGTTGGGAAGAATATACAAGGTATGTTAAGGCTCTCCCTTCATTCTTTTGGCATGATCTATAGTGAAACGAACGTAAACGATACGCTATTTCATAATGAATCTACTCCTAGCAACTAAGGTTGTCCATGTTGTTCTTTCCTTACAAAGTTATTCCAAGAAAGTATGTATGATCCTTGAGTCCCAGTGAAGTTCATATTGATGGTATGATGTCCATGATGTTAATCGATGGTGCAATGACCTTATGTCACTCCAAAAGGTTTAGAACGTGACTCCATGAGTCCAGCATGCATTATATATGTATCTATTTTACTCTACCGAGCCGCGCTATAGTCGGCCGGGTATGGCACCTATTGTGCAACCACTGATCAGTTGGGTTTACCGAGCTCCACGTGGCCGGGTACGTTTTTACCGAGTCCTCTTTGAGGCCGGGTATGATATGATGATGATGATGCCCACAGAGGCGTATGTTTTTAAAAGTTTATGTATATATATGTATTATGCATTTCATGTCAGTAGCCCCCAGAGGCACTCAGATGTTACAGGTTGTATCTCCTCTATCTCTCTTTACATTACTGTTCTTATTTATGCTTTCCTGCCTTACATACTCGGTACTTTATTCGTACTGACGTCCCTTTTGCCTGGGGACGCTGCGTTTCATGCCCGCAGGTCCCGATAGACAGGTTGACATTCCTCCTAGTAGGCTATCAGCTCAGCGAAGGTGTTGGTGTACTCCACTTGCTCCGGAGTTGCCTATTTGGTCAGTATGCTTTGGATATGTATTGATTGGTATGGCGGGACCCTGTCCCGACCTTTATGATTTTATGTACTCTTAGAGGCTTGTAGACAGATGTCAAGTGTATGGATACTTGTATGGCCTTGTCGGCCTATGTTTTGAGTTTACAAATGGTCATGTCGGCCTTATAGGCCCGTATGTCACATGTATAAGTTTGTATATCATGCTGGGTCATCATACGTTAAGTATTCCCCTATGTTTTATTCTTGTTATCTCATGAAGGGTTTTCTAGCTCATTTACCCATGATAGTATGATAAGAAAGATATGTTACATTGGTACTCGGTTGAGTAAGGCACCGGGTGCCCGTCGCGGCCCTTCGGTTTGGGTCGTGACACCAAAACTCACCCGAGCCCTCGGGGCTCCCAATCAAACATACACACAACCTCAAAAACATCCTACGGACTCATCCGTGCGATCAAATCGCCAAAACAACATCATATACATCGAATCAAGCCTCAAAACTCATGATCCCTTCCAAATTTTCATAAAACATCAAATTTCCATTTTAAGTCCGAAACACATCAAACGACGTCCGTTTTCAACCAAACTTTACAAATAGTGCTTAAATCATATATAAGACTTGTACCGGGCGCCGGAACCAAAATACGGGCCCGATACCATAGTCTTTTAATCAAATTTCATTTCCAATTTCCTTAATTATTTCCAGAAAATAATTTCACACAAAAATTCATTTCTCGGGCTTGGGACCTCGGAATTCGATTCCGGGCATACGCCCAAGTCCCATATTTTTCTACGGACCCTTCAGGACCGTCAAATCACGGGTCCGGGTCCGTTTACCCAAAATATTGACCGAAGTCAAATTTATTCATTTTAATATCAAAATTTAGCATTTTTCTCACGGAATTCATATTTAAGCTTTCCGGCTACGCACCCGGACTGCGCATGCAAATCGAGGCAACTTTAAATGAGGTTTTCAAGGCCTCGGAAGTACAGAATGGGTAAGAAAACAGGTGATGACCCTTTGGGTCGTCACAAGTCCAAAAACAAAAATAGAGGAAAGAAGAATAAAAAGGTAACTCGATTGAATATTTTCCGCATGCTAAAGTCAACAAGATATAGGAGTATCACTGTTGTGATTATAGTTTATCTAAATCGAAGATCTATCAGAAACAACTTCTTCACTTTCGTAAGATAGGATTAAGGTTATATATACACTACTCTCCCTAAATCCCGCTCGTAGAATTATGCTTGATTTGTTGTTCTTGTCCAAGTGGACAAGATGTTGGAAGTTTTTAGGCTCATGGTCAAGAATCAAGATAAATATTTTCTCTTTGATTTCCTTTCACTTTAATTTATTGGTTTTTTTCCCCTTCTTTTGGTACATACAAAGAGACATTTCGAATATTTTAGAGAAGAACATATGATTTTAAGGATTCTACAATAAAAGTCAACTGCATCTGTTAATTCTTGTATTTTAATTTCTTGATGAGGCACCTAATTCTGCATCTGTTTGCTAGTAATGTAATCGGTCAACTTAATTTACAACTAGTTTTGATCTCAGTTTTCAAGTTATTCCAACGAGGACGGATAAAAATATTTAAATTATATATATTGACAATATTAAGACAAAAACAGTAAAATATGGTGCTTACATTCAAATCCAATGAAAGACAAGGATTTGCTAGAGTTACTAGCACTAAAATATGGGTCAAAAGAATGTAAATTTAACTCATTATTGCTTACTGAAAAGATGAAATTTCACCACAAAGGGATCTTTACAAAAATAGCCGGCATTCATTATTTATTTATTTTTAGTCATATACATAGATTGTACATTGATTATATATAAACTATGCATATATAATATATAAATTATGTATACACCATGTGATGTTTGGCTATAATTCCGTATTTTTAGTACATACTTATCTTATATTTAGGGGCTTTAATGCTAAACTATACTATATTTGTGCTTAACTGAGTTTATTTTATGTGTAGGTATATTAGAAATGAAATTGAAGCAAAGTAAATATTTAAAGTGTAATAAATGCACTAAAACAATGGGCTTATGATTATAATGCTAAGGTAATTTTTGAAGACAAAGAAAGAACAATTAAGGAAGAAGAAAAACAATTGAAAAAGAAGAGAAAAGAAATGGAAAAGTTAGGCAGCAAATCAATATCTCTTGAAACGGCAAAGAAGTCAGGCGAAGCGAGCGACAGAGCTCGCATTAGAGCAGGCGAGGCAAGGGATTTTGCTCGCGTTTGAGCTTGCGCCGCGAACCTTGCAGCGAGAGGAGGTGCGCTTTTGAGGTCGCGACGCGCGATCTGTCGCGAGGATGTTCCGGGTTTCAGGCCTCCTTTTTGGTTTTGGACTTGATTATTTCGTCTAGATATTTTTCCTACACATATAAATAGTCATTAAATACTATTTTTCGAGAGGATTGGACGAAGGGAGAGCACAGAGCCGCCGTGGAGGCCGGAATTCATCAGATTCCATCTTTCTTCCATCAAACTTAGTAATCTTTACTTTTTCTTGATGATTTGTTGTTTTGCTACCATGTCTATGTGGAGCTAAACTTCACGTTCTAGGGTTGTGGTTGTCATGAATATTGAAGTTTATTAATTATATTATCGTTAATTCGAGTTATCATCTTTGGTTGTTTCTCTAATTCTGTGCATAATTACTTAATTGTTTGGCCAACAGTTGAGTTCTATTTACTATCTATGTTATGCTTGGAAAAGCCGTGTTTAGATTATAGTAGAATTGGAGAGAGCTTGTTTCTGAACTCGTCGCTCGGCGAAAGATTTCGCGGTTATGATAGGAATATGCCTAACGGTCTTGCTTAGTTGAATACCGTATTATATTCATTCATGATAGATTCAAGACCATAGGAATATAGGGTTGATATATTATGGATAGACTGATAGTATTGTGGGAACATGCTATTTATATAAACAATCTGGTCAAATAGCAACCATAGATAATTTGGATTAACATGTGTAATTACGAACTCAATAGGATTGATAAACCGACCACAACCCTGGAATCTATATCTCCCTTGTTTAGATCATCTTGGACTAGAAAATTGATTTTAGTTTGCTTAGTTAACGGTTAATCTAAGTCTCTGTGGGTTCGACATCCGACTTTCGAGTCACTTTATTACTTGATGGCCACGTATACTTGCGTGTACTTGGGGAACCAACACCATGCATATACCCGCTATTTTTAATTTAAGTGGATGGATAGGCGACTATTTAGGTTAATTGTTCAAAATGGGAATAAAACAGAGGTGTCTATTTTTTTGAAACAATGTAGCGTGTACTGATGTACAATATACTTTCTGTCAAAATTGATGTTCTCAGATTGAACACTAATTTCTTTCCTTTTACCCAAGGGTGTGCTAAAAGTTTTATTAGCAAAACCATCCTTAAATATAGAAGTGGATGGTACACAATTTTCTGATATAAAGGGTGAAGTACACAAATAGCTTTTCAAAGTAGATGATCTTAATTTATCTCAAGGGCAGAATTTCAAGTTCAATTATGTCTCGCTTGTCCCATGGGCAACACTTTAAACTTTTAATCTTAAAGTTCTACCGAACAACCAAAAACTGAAGATCACCTAAAAAGTATCATATTTTTATAACTTTTTATCATTACTTTCCTTTTAGGCCGAAGGGTGCTACGTACGGGCTAATGATACAAATAAGATACTTCTGTAAAAATATTAATTTTTTGACTCCGGTAATAGAAGTTTTTAAAAAAAGTCTTGTTCCAGAATTTTAAAGCACGCTCATAGGATTTTCCTTAAAACGCTGGCCAGAATTTTAAAGCACACACTAAAATCCTACCTTGTGTGCTTTGGAATGCTCGGTAATTTTCTCAAAATATTTTTAACGGAAAAGGGTCAAATATACCCTTCTACTATCGTTTATTGTTCAATAATATCCTCCGTTATACTTTTTGGCTATTTATGTCCTTACGTTTGGTAAAGTTTTAAATTTGCCCCTGATTTAACGGACTTGCCACGTGGAGGCTGCTAAGTGAAGGTACCAACCCATAACAAAATAATTCACTCTCGTTCGGATAACCCATGACCTGATCCGACCCATTACCAATTAAAACACCAATTAAAACCAATCTGACCCTACAGTCTCCACCCTTGCAAATTGCCACCACCGCCGTTCGTTCTGACGGAGAACTCTAAATTGGCCATCTAATAACCATCGTCTCCCATCGTCTTCCTCTATGCAAATTTAAAACCCAAATTCCCCATCTTCACGAATTTGAAGAAAACAGAATAGCCCTTGGCACCTCCGAAAACCAAATAGCTCTCTTAGCTTGAATAGATGCACCTTTCGTTCCGATGAGCCACTGGGTATGGTACTTGGCTTGCCGGTGTATGTATTCTAGCTCTTTGTTTGAACGAACAGCCTGGTTATTCTTCGGAATTTTATTTCCCTGTACTCTGGTGGTCTAAGGTAAATCCTGAGGGCATGAGTTGAGTTTTGAGCACCTGAGGTTGGGTAAATCCCTAACTCTTTCTCCCCGTTCTCCTTTTCTTTTTTCTGGTTGATTACAACTATGGCGTAGTTCTAAATTCAGTTCTAGTTTGATGCATGAGCATCCGCAGGTGAACCAACAATAACGGCGAGCAACAAAAGAAAATCTGAAACACCTTACAAATTCCATATACCTTCAAAAATCAAACCAGACAGAGTTTGACCAAAAAATTTGCTGATGATTCTAGTTTGTCAATGATGGGAATTTGATGGCTCTCTGATGTGATCTTTGTTTGACCACAAAGTGTTAAACTCTTTACATGAAGTATCATTTTGGCAGTCCCCCTTTTTTGTTCTCTATCTCTTCCTATTTATAGATATTTCCCAAAAACTCTATAAAGTACAAAGCAAGGAATATCCTAAGGAATATTCCTTGTGTCTAAATTTGAACTTTGGCTACCGTTGCCTCCGTATCACAGCTTTCTGTCTTTGGTACAAAACATTTCAAAAGCAAACCTCAGTCGTCATACCATGGTCGACCTTGTCCTTTATCTTAATTATACTTTATTATCGATACGCCAATTTTTGACCTATAGAGTTAGTCCCTCCGCTTGTTGAGGTCATGGTCTTGCATGACCTCGACGAGCGGACCTGATTTGCCTTCATTTCAAAAGAATTTGGTCATTCAATAAGCAGGGTCGACCCAGATGGAGAGAACGACGCAACTGGAGGAGTCGCGCTTGGTGTGGCTACCATGGAGTGACGTCACAGCCACGCGCGTCATCATTACGCATCTTCCCGAGACAGCGTCTGCGTGCCTGTCACTTCGGTTCTGGTGTCGTTTGACAATCCTTTGCTTTGATTCTCGTGCCACTCAGCCCTATAAATAGACAAGGATTTTGTTTTTCAAGAGTTTTCACCCTCCCTTCTCTTGCATGAACATTATTCCACTTTGACCTTCTTTACCAGTGTCTACTGTTTGCTTTTGCGATTCCATATCTCCCATTCTTGTCCAGTTGTTACCTTCTTTTCCAGGTTTAGTAGTATATCTTTTATTGTCAAAATATCGCAGACTCTTCAGATTCACGATGAAATTTATGACGCCACTCCATTATCGGTGGCCCCTCCTTCCGGTGGTGACGATCTCATGGATGAGGAAGATGAGAGCTTTCCCACTGTGGAGGATAGTTCCCAGGAACCCCTTATCTAGAAACGATTTTCCCAAAGAACCTGCTCCTCCTCCTGTTCAAGTGATTTCCGAAACCAGACCGTCTCATATAGCTGAGCTCCGATCTACATATCGCATCCCTTCCCACGTCGAGATAGTGTCGGCTAGTGGCGACATCGTGGAGGTCCATCGACTTGGATATTGTGCCTTCTATGTCTACCGTTTCTTAATTGGCTATACTATCCCACTCCTTCCGCTGGCGGAAGAATTTTTTCGGTTTTATAACGTCTGCCCAGCACAACTATCTTCGTATTTGTATAAAGCTTTTCTGATGCTGACGAAGGTATGCGGAACTGGCTGGTTGTGAGGTCGACGTCCGCCACTTATTGCACTTATTCTCACCAAGTTTTTTTACAGAGGTAATATGATACATTTGCGGCATCGGGGGACCAGAGGGCTGATAGTCGGAATGGACGACAGGATGAATCGGAAGTTTTGGCACAAGTACTTTTTTATCAAAACTGAACATTTGGTGGCGGACCCGACAGGGTTTCGCGAGCAGTGGAACCATATTCATAAGTTTTTTGGCAAACGCTTGGTCTTTTTTTGTCCTTTCGTTTTCCGCTCATTTGTGGCTTTTTTGTTTTGTTTTTTTAGCGGAGAGGCATGCACCCTCCCCTGTCTTCGGTATTGAAGGCTGGGTGGCTCGCGTGTTGCCCCACATGGCGGGTATTCGTGATTGGGCGGTTTTCTACAAACGCTTTGGACCGAAGGTCCCATCTAGTATGTGTTATTTTTGCTTCGGCCTTCTGCTGTTTGTCATTTGTTTATTGATACGACTTCCTTATGATGCCAGGTCGACGGGCTTCAAAAGAGAAAGCTCCAGTGCCGGCGTTTCGCTAGGCTATTGCATCGGCCGGGATGCAATTTTGGCTGAGTCCGTCCGTGGAGGTAGTACTCGCGCTCTGTCAACGAGGGATCTCCCTCCACAGAGTATTGTTGCACGGGATGAGATCTCCTCCCGACCTATCTACTATCTCGTAGACAAATCGTCTAATAGAGAGGAGTCACCGTCGAGAAAGAGGCGAAGAGTGGAACTTGGGAAGGCCGCCTCACCGGTACTGAGCCAAAGAGAATCACTGCTCAAGAGGCGGTGCCTGCACGTGTACCAGGCGCATGGGCCGTTTTTATGGCAGATGCTATTAAGGAGGGGAGGTCTTTTAGGGCCGAGGGGGTGCATGGAGGCGAGGAGCCTGTATGGACCGCAAAAGGCGGTGCGTCGTCAGTGGCCGGAGGAGAAGAAGCGGTACCTACGGGAGACGATGGCTCTGGTTCGGACATCAACCTCGATGAGATACGAGCCTTCTTAGACATGAACACTCGCGTATAGGTGAGGACGGAAGGTCCTAAAAGGCACATAATCATTCCCGTGGGTTATAACCTTTTGGCTAACTCTGAGCGGGCGGTGTCGTCCTTTGCCCCCTTGTGCGTGGTTTCTGAGAATACGACACTGCAAACGATGAGCGATGTCGAGCTGTCACTGAGTATCTCCGGCATGGCTTTGCGAGTAAGTGCCTCTTTTTTCTCTTTTGCCTCGCCTGCATAATCTGCTTGTGCTGACTTCTTTCTTTCGCATGCCAGACTCTAATCATGGGAATTGAGCGTGACCGGCGGGAGGAGCGGGGGACAGCCCTTTTTAAGAGGATGACTTCCAAGTACAAAGAGTACCGTACTAAGCACCGAACGCTGGCCGGCGTCTTTAACCAAGATAGCGAGTTTCAGCTGTTCCGTGACAGGCTCAAACAGAAAGAGGATGAGTTGGCGAGGAAAGTTGAGGAGTTGAAAGAGCGGGATGATGAGATGATGAAAGCCATAGGTTGCTGCAGCGAGCTCGAGGCGGCTCTTAAGCCAAAGACGATGAACTCGAAGTGAGCAAGGGGGTGATGACCGAGAATGCCGACCTTCAAGCGCGGGTGGCTTCCTTAACTGCTGAACTTGAGCGGAGGGAAATGGAGGCTATCTCTCTGAGAGGAGAGTTGAGCATCAAAGTCGAGGAATTGACCCGTGCTGAAAAAGATAGAGTGGCCACGCTAGCTGAAGCAGCGGCCTTAGATGACGCCCTTCGCGTTTGTAGGTATGAGCGAGATAATGAAGTGGAGACGTCGGCGCTCAAGGTGGCTGGGTTGGAAGAGCGGATTTAGGATTTGGAGGTGGAGTTGTCCAGATTGAATGAGCAGGTTGTTGCTTTGAAGGCTGAGGAAGTGCGACAGCAGTCGTAGCCATCTACGTCTCATACCTCTATCGACCCCCCATCGTTTCATGGGAGCTATATGAGATGTGGGTTCACGTCGAGTCTCAACTTGATGTGTATAAGTCCCTGACGGCTGACGGGAGAGTTTCTGAGGCAGAACTCGAGGGTGTCCGCGTTAAAGCGCGTGCGGCCCGCAAACCTTGTGGTTATGCCCCCGGTACGCCTGGTGGGGACGATGTTGATGATGATGCGGATAGTCTCGCCTCCGATTCTTGGTATAATAACGAGTACGCCGATGGGGATGACGCAGCGTAAAGTCATTGTATTTATTTTGTTTTGTCGTTCTATTTTTGTGAGGGCACCTCTGGGCCCTTTGTAAAAAGTATTGTAAATATGACAATTGTAATTGAATGATTACCTTCTTGCTACGTGTTTCTAGATTATCGTTATATTTTCTGTGTTTGCTATATGGTGAAGTTCCTGACTTTTCGGTCGCTTGTGTGTAGTGTCTTGGCGTAGTTGATCATAGATGTTGAAGTAATTCGAGCAAGGTCGAATGTGGAGTGATTCGAGCGGGGTCGAATATAAAATAATTCGAGCGAGGACGAATGTTTAAATGGTTCGAGCAAGGTCAAATGTAGAACGATTCGAACGAGATCGAATGTAGAACGATTCGAGCAGGGTCGAATGTTTAAATGATTCGAGCAAGGTTGAATGTAAAGCAATTCGAGCGAGGTCGAATGTAGAACGATTCGAGCGAGGTTGAATGTACAACGATTCGGCAGGGTCGAATGTTCAATTGATTCGAGAAGGTCGAATGTAAAGCAATTCGAGCGAGGTCGAAAGTAGAACGATTCGAGCAAGGTTGAATGTTTAAATGATTCGAGTAAGGTCGAATGTAAAGCGATTCGAGCGAGGCCGAATGTAGCATGATTTGAGCGAGGTCGAATGTAGAACAATTCGAGTAGGGTCGAATGTTTAAATGATTCGAGCAAGGTCGAATGTAAAGCGATTCGAGCGAGGTATGCATGTAGAACGATTCGAACAAGGTCAAATGTAGAACGATTCGAGCAGGGCCGAATGTTTAAATGATTCAAGAAAGGTCGAATGTAAAGCGATTCGAGCAAGGTCAAATGTAGAACAATTCGAGCGAGGTCAAATGTAGAACGATTCGATCAGGGTCGAATGTTTAAATGATTCAAGAAAGGCCGAATGTAAAGCAATTCGAGCGAGGTCGAATGTAGAACGATTCGAGCGAGGTCGAATGTAGAACGATTCGAGCGAGGTCGAATGTAGAACGATTCGAGCGAGGTCGAATGTAGAACGATTCGAGCAGGGTCGAATGTTTAAATGATTCGAGCAAGGTTGAATGTAAAGAGATTCGAGCGAGGTCGAATGTAGAATGATTCGAGCGAGGTCGAATGTAGAACGATTTGAGCAAGATCGAATGTTTAAATGATTCGAGAAAGGTCGAATGTAAAGCGATTCGAGCGAGGTCAAATGTAGAATGATTCGAGCCGGTCGAATGTAGAACGATTCGAACAAGGTCGAATGTAAGACGATGGCGAGTAAGACTGTTGCTTTATTTCATTCATTGGAGAATACCTTGGTGGATAGTAAAAAATGTTTCTTTATTTCATTCATTGGAGAATATTACATATGTCTGTTTCCTACACATATTGGAGAAGTTTCTAAGTATCCAGTCCCTTCATCGTTCGGCTTGGAGAAGCAATCGGCAGGCGGGGCGATGAATTGAACTTGAACTTCGAGACATCCCCTTTGTCGCCTCATTAAAAACCTCTCCGAGAAAACCTAATTGGGATAAAACTCAGATGAGGGAGAAAGAGTACGACGCGGAGGGCGTCTGTTCTCAGAAGTTGAAGTATTTGAGATGGGCGATGTTCCAATTGTTTTGTAGTAGTTTTACCTGCATAGTTTCTAGTTGAAAAGATCATTTGCTTGTTGTTTCCGTGATCTTATACGGCCCGTTCCAATTGATTCCTAATTCGCCTTCTTTCGGATCTTTGTCGCTTGTGTTTTAGCTTTGAGTACATAGTCTCTGCTTTGAGCGGTCGTACTTTGGCTTTTTTGTTGTAGTACCGCTCTGCTTGTTGCTTTTGGGCTACCATCCTTACGTAAGCCATGTCTCTTCGCTCCTCGGCTTCGTCGAGGTCCTATTTTTTGTTTTCGTCGTTGCTCGGTCCACTTTTGTTGGAGTATCTCAGACTGGGCTCGCCGACCTCAACCGGTATCATGGCGTCAGTCCCATAGACTAGTGAGTATGGCGTTTCTCCTGTGCTTGCTTTCGGTGTGGTGCGGTACACCCATAATACCTCTGGGAGTAATTCCGACCATATTCCCTTGGCATCTTCAAGTTTTTTCTGCAAGATATTTAGTATTGTTTTGTTGGAGGATTTGGCCTGCCAGTTGCCGACGGGGTGGTATGGCGTGGAGAGTATTTGCTTGATGTGTCAGTTTTCGAAAAACTCGGCGGTCTTTTTTCGGTGAACTGAGGTCCTTTATCGCAACTGATTTCTTTGGGGATGCCGAAGCGGCATATGATGTTTCTCCGTATGAATGAGATAACTTCCTGTTCGTGTATTTGGGTGAACGCACCTGCTTCTACCCATTTGGAGAAATAGTCAGCTAAAACTAAAAGAAAACGTACATTACCTCGCCCTGTTGGGAGCGGTCCGACGATGTCCTTTCCCCCATTTGATGAATGGCCATAACGATATGACAGAATGGAGGTGCTCGCCCGCTTGGTGTATCATATGGGCATATTTCTGGCACTGTTCGCATTTCCTGACATAATTGGCGGCTTCCTTTTTTATTGTGGGCCAATAATATCCCGCTCGAATGAGGTATCTGACGAGGGCCCAATTGCCGGTATGGGCACCGCAGTGGCCTTCGTGCACTTCTTCGAGTACGCGCCTTGTTTGATTTGGCCCTAGGCATTTCGCTAAGGGGCCCCCAAACGTCTTTTTATATAACTCGTGGTTTATGAGGCTGTATCTGGCCGCCTGCATTCGAAGTTTTCTGGCTTCTTTTTTGTCCGCTAGAAGCGTTCCTTTATGAAAATATGTTATAATATGGTTGCGCCAGTCCCAAGTCAAATTTACAGAGTGTACCTCGAGTTGGTCTATTGATGAATGCATGAGGGTACCACGTTTTCCTTTGTGAGTTTCTTGGTGGACGCCGCTAATTTGGCGAGGCTGTTTGCTTCGATGTTTTGTGCTCGAGGTATCCGGTCGAGTCGGCATTCATCGAATACCGGTAGCAATTTATGAATTTCTGCCTGGTATCATTGCAGCCTCTGCTCTTTGATTAGGAAAGCCCCTGTGACTTAGTTGATGACAAGTTGTAAGTCGCATCTAAGGATGACTCGGCATGCTCCGTATTTGAGAGCTAGTTTCAATCCTGCAATTACGGCCTCATACTCGGCCTCATTGTTAGTTATATCAGGGCACCGTATGGACTGGCGAATAACTTCGCCTATTGGGACTTTGAGTACGAGTCCCAGTCCAGATCTTGACGCGTTGGATGCGCCAACGGTGTATAGGACCCATAGGTCGGGTAGGTCGGACGAGGTCTGTGAAATTTCCTTTTTGACCTCTTTTATTAATTTGGCGCTGAAATCGGTGACGAAGTCAGCGAGTACCTGCGATTTTATCGTTGTTCGTGGCTGATATGTTATATCATGCTCGCTCAATTCTATGGCCCATTTGGCCAATCTTACCAACAGTTCGGGTTTGTGCAGGATCCCTCTCAAGGGAAAGGTTGTTACCGCCGATATAGGGTGACATTGAAAATAGGGTCTGAGCTTTCGTAAAGCTACGACCAAAGCCAAGGCCAATTTCTCGAGGTGAGGGCACCTCGTTTCAGCGTCGATTGGAGTTTTACTAATGTAATAGATTGAAGATTGAGTACCTTTATCCTCACAGACCAACACTGCGCTTACCACAACTTCTAACACGGCCAAATATACAAGGAGGCGCTCACCGGGTTCCGCTTTGGCGAGTAGTGGGCGAGATAATAAGTACGCCTTTAGCTCTCGCAAGGATTCGATGCATTCTGCATTCCATTGGAGCTCGTTATCCTTTTTGAGCACGTTAATGAGTTTATGGCACCTGTCGGAAGATCGCAAGATGAACCTTGACAGGGCAGCTATGCGACCTGTCGGTTTCTGAACCTGTTTCTTGTTGGTTAACACTTCAGATATTCCCTCAATGGCTTTGATTTGGTTAGGATTGACCTCGATGCCTCTTTGTGATACCAAGAACCCAAGGAATTTTCCTGAAGTTACACCGAAGGCATATTTTTCAGGGTTCAACTTCATACCGTACTGCCTCAGTATTTCGAAGGCTTCTTTCGGGTGGTCGATATGATCTTCCTTCCTTTTTGATTTGACCAACATGTCGTCTATGTAAACCTCCATGGTTTTGACGAGTTGGTTCTTGAACATTTTGGTTACTAGTCTTTGATAAGTCGCTCCTGCATTCTTCAGGCCGAACGACATGACTCGATAGCAGTATGTTCCTTGATGGGTGATGAAAGTAGTCTTCTTCCTCCGTGAGGATTTGATCATAGCCTGAGTAGGCGTCTAGGAAACTCAACAACTCGTGCCCTGCCGTTGCGTCAATGAGCTGATCGATATGAGGCAAAGGAAATGAGTCCTTTGGGCGGGCCTTGTTTAGGTCCGTGAAATCCACGCACATTCACCATTTCTCGTTTTTCTTTTTGACCATGACTACATTGGCGACCCATTGAGGATATTTTGATTCTCGAATGGAGCCGTTAGTGAGTAGTTTATCCACTTCCTCACTGACGGCCTCATTGATTTCGGCGTTGAATTTTCTTCTTTCTTGTCGCACTAGGGGTAGAATGGATCGACGTTCATTTTGTGTGTGGCGACATCTTTCGGGATCCCTAGCATATCTGCATGGGAGAAAGCGAACAAATCGGCATTATTGGTTAAAAATTCATGAAATTTACCTGGCTCGGAGTGCTTATGGCCTATATAGGCCCTCTTGTTGCTGTTGCTACTATCCATTTGTACGGGGTTGAGATCTTCTATTGTCGATCATGCGGCCTCCACGATGTCGGGGTCCTTAATAATGTCTTTCCGATCACTGGGCTCAGACCCCGACTTCGTTAATTGCTATGCTTCTAAGCTTATTCCTTTTAGCTGCTGAGTGAATGTGCAATCTTGAGTGATGCAGTAACATTCTTGGGTTGTGCGGTATTCGCCTCGGATGCTGGATATTCCCCATGGGGTAGGGGATTTTATCACTTGGTATAGACTAGAGGGGACGGCCCTCATGGCATGTATCCATGGTCATCCGATGATCGCGTTGTAAGCTATATCTTGGTTCATGACGTGGAACATCGTTTCCAAGGTGCTACCTCTGGCTAGGACGGGCAGTGTTATTTGTCCTGATGTTCGTTCGACTGCATTGTTAAAGCCCGTTAGTGTTATGCAGCGTGGTACTATCCTGTCCTCGAGTCGTATTTGTGCGAGTACTCGAGGATGGATAATACACGCGCCGCTTCCGTCGTCTACCATTATTCTTTTAACATCAGTATCTGAAATACGTAAGGTAATGACAAGAGCATCAGAGTGAGGAAAAATCAAACCGTTGGTATCTGACTTATCGAAGATGATACTTTCTTCGAGGTTATCATACCGGTCGTGAGTGATTGACCGCTTCAGCTTGTGTGTGGTGGTGAATTTTATGTGATTGACTACTACTTCGTCACCTCCACAGATGATCATCTGAATGGTGCAGGCAGGAGAGGGCGGCTTTGGAGGCCCCTGGTGTTGTTCCCGTCTGCGGCAGAAGTTGGCTCGTCCTCGGTCGCTCATTAGCTCCTTCAGGTGTCCCTGATTTAGCATGTTAACCACTTCTTGTCGCAGGGCTATTCAGTCCTCGGTCCTGTGACCCCGCTCCTGGTGAAATTCACGAAGGACGTTTGACTTTCAGGTACTGGGGTCGGATTTCATTTTTTGCGGCCATTTCACCTTCGTGCCAAGCTTCTCTAGCGCGTACACCACTTCTGAAGGAGAAACACAAAAATTGTGAGCAGATAAGAGTAGGGGCATACCTCTTTTGTTTCGCTGAGTCCCTGTGTGCGACCCGGGCGGCCCTTCCATAAGTCGAGGTGATGGTGGAATGGTGGTTCTGACAGAGGGCTGATGCCTATCTCGGTTGAGGCGTGTTCCAGGCTGATCTCTTCGACTATCGTTACGATGGTCCTTCCTAGGCTCTATTTGGATTGATGTTAAACGTTGGGTTGTACCGCTAAGGTCGTCATCGTCTGGTCTCACCTCGGCACAGTAGGCGTTGTGAATTTCTTCCCAAGTGGTGGGAGGGTATTTCATGAGCCTACTTAACAGCTTCCTGGTTGCTCTTGACCCATTTCTATTCAACCCATTTTGGAAGGCTACTACCGCCATCCCTTCAGATACGTTTGGTAAACCCATTCTTACCCGTTAAACCGAGTAAGGAAGTCGCTGAGTCCCTCTGATCGTTTCCAACCCTATACAACTATAAAATGGCTAAGAGCGGTCGATGCAACGTTTACCCGAAAAGTCAGTATCGATATCTACAAGGAGCTAATATTGGTTGGGAATTGGGTTTCTATTCAATCTAGCTATGCGTGTTGTTCTTAATTGCACTTCTAACCATGCTTTAATTTGTTTCTATTCTACTTTTACGCTACTGAATGCTGAAAGTAATCTAAGTATAATGTTTTTGTAAGGGTTCTCTCAATTAATATAAAGCACTAGGGAAGTGACTTACACCTAGGCGATTATCTAATGGGGTCTAGAATTTAGGACAACTTGTTATATTTGGGATCATGATATAACCTTTGCACAAAATTACTCACTCTATACCTCTCCCGTAGTTCGAGTGACTTTGCCCTAATTAGCTTTCTCAAGCCCAATTTGGTGTTCAAACAATGCAGGCAAAATTGGCTCAAGTCGGGTATTATTATCTCTAGGTTTAACCCTTTAATTGGGGCTATCAATCTCTTGAATGCACCCCAATTCCTTGTTAGCCTGAATTTCCTAGACTTAGTCTCTCTTTCTCAAGAAGAGTCTAAGTCATATAGGCACGAATCATTGTTTGCAACCACCAATTCAACAATTAAAGCATAAATCAAGCTAAATATCATTAACCCATAAATAATTAAGCCATAAAATGGAAGACCCATTAAATACCCACACTAGGGTTGGGTCACAACCCTAGCTAATGGGTTTAGCTACTCATAATCAAGGTAGAAATCAAAGATGGAGATGAAATATAATCCATAAAAAGTAATTACAAGAGTAAAATCTAAGATTAATAACTAAAGATGCTCTAAAATTACTCTAAGAAGTAAAATACTGTTGTTCACGTGCTCCTCAAAAACAAAAGCTGACCTAAAAATGTGAAAGAGAACTATTTATACACAATTGAAATTTCTGGACAAAAATACCCCTACGGAGGTTCCGCTGTCAGCACAATACTGAGCGCCTCAGCGCTTGAACTTTTGTGGCCGCGCAAAAGCAAGCGCGGACCTCGTTTCTTCCATTTTGGACAGGGGTTGGGCTTGATTTCGCTGGAAGCGTAAAAGAGACCACCTCAGCGTTATCTTCAACCGCGGTCGCGGAAAATGTCCGCGAACCGCGTTCTTCCTTTGTGCTCAGATTTCCAGGTCTCTAATTATTTATTTTACCCTCAGCGGAATTTGCATCGAGGCCGCGTCAAGTATTCCGCTACCGCGCTATTTCACCGCGGTCAGCGGTATCTGTTGTACCCCAAAATGCCTCTCTGAATCTCAATTCCGCTGTTATCGTAATTGTGGTCGCCCCAGCAGTGGACCTTCCGCAACCGCTCTTTTCCTTTGTTGTCAGCGCTTTTATCTCAGCTATGAACTTGTGCAGGTTTAACTCCTTTATGAGCTAGTTATGACTTTTTTGCTTCATTTTGACCAAACTCTGCAAACAAGCACAATAAGTTAGTTTTCGGGAATACTTTTACACATTTATGATCCAAAACCTAAGCAAAAGAGAGCATAAGATAGGCTAGAATCCGTAGTTATCAAAAACCCCCCCCCCCCCCCATCCAAACTTAAGCTTTTGCTTGTCCTCAAGCAAACAAAGTAATTCCCACCTCCAAAAGGTAAAAGAAAGGAAAATTTCAGCTACCCTAAGGTGACTTCATCAAGCATCAATTGGGACTAACAATTACCCTCAACTCAAATGCATTATTAATAACACACAACCTTTTTAGTACGATAGCCCTAGTGCGACACAAAAGCATCAAGAATTGACTTAACTCATCAAGGAAACTCTTCCTACTACACAGGTCATTGTGGAACCCAAACTCTTACTCCTCGGCTGCCCATATGCAAACCTCACTTTAAATTGTAGCACTCAGAACGAGGATTGTGGAAAAGACACTCATCTCTCTCAAAGGAAGGCCACAAGTCCGGCTCTAAGTACCATAAGCTTCCCCCTCATGTAAATCACCACTAATGTAAACTCACTCAACTCGAAATCAAATAGGGCTTTTGTGGGAATGTAATGAAGGCTTTTGGTTCAAGGTAGGATATATTGGTCTATGAAGGTTTGATCTTTTCTTAAGCACTTCATTTTTTTCATTTCGGCTCACATTTTCTTGACACTTGAGTCATTTTCTTCTTCCTTAGGGGACTAGAGAGACACATTGTCACTCTTTCTTGTTCATGTCAATCCTTTTTTCTCCTTTCTAATCATTCCAAGCATTTCATCATTGCTTTTATTGAATCCCTTCGTTTTTTCTATATTATTCACTTTCTTTTTTGACTTTTTTTTTCTTTCTTTTTCTTTTTGCCTTCCATTTTCTTCATTTTGTACCTTTTATCACTTTTGCATTCCTCGTCTCTCCCCCCAAACTTATACTTTTTCCAATTGTGCTAAGGAAAGATCGGGTTCCAAGAGAGGATCATTTTAGAATAGATAAAGGCTTGTATCATGGTTATTGAAAGAACAAGGGCTATGGCTCAACGGGGTTGACTAGGGATAACATATTTGGTGGGCTATGGATGCTTTCAAGTTTCAATTTGGATCAAGGAGAGCCTATAATCATCTCTGAAGTCGAGCTACACTTAGAATTTCGCCTAGACAAACATTCAGGGCAAGTTCTAGACTTATTGGCACGGGACTTGGACTTGAAAATCAATACCTCACCTCACAAGCTTTTGAATTGCTAAAGAGACAGAGTCGAGGGCCCACAACAACCCTAGCTAAGATTGAGCAAAACAAATGGCTCCAAGAAGCCACTTGATACACAAGAGTCTAAAGGTCACAATTAGCACCATTCTTTGCAAATCAATTTGTTTCTAACCATAAGGTCAAGGGTAAATGTGATAGGCCCAAGTGAAGCCTTGCTTGAGTCACTTTTATTCATTACTACTATTTACATAAAAACAAAAAGAAAATGGACTCAAACCCTTGAGAAAGTTATCATGCCATCCATCACAGGGAAGACCCACCCGGTTCACACAAATTCTACCTTTGGAAAGAACCGTGGCATTAATAAAACCAAAGGCAAAACTTGTAAAAGTAAGACGCTACCAACTGAAAAAGAAGCTACTAAATGAAATAAGAAGTTATGCTATTAAGGAAAATTGCAAAAGAAGTTATAAAGTAAAATATGGAAAGTAAACTGAATATGTACAATAGGGGATTGAGACGAATATACATAAAAGGGGAATGAATATATACATGGAAAGGTAACTTTATATACATACCAAAAGTACGAAAATAAAGTGCGATAAGTAAAAAAAATAAAGAAAAGAAATAGTATCAAGGTTATTACAAACCAACATCCAAATCATCATCAAATCAAAGTAAGGCCACCCCCTCAAATAAAAAGTAGCATTGTCCTCAATGCTATCAGCAAAAATAGAATAGGGGAAGGGTAGAGAGTAAAGTAGAAACTCCCTATGGTGCCTCTGTCTGCATGGGATCACTGGCTGGGTCATGTGGCTGGCTTGAGTCACCTCCCTCAGGGTCTTCTAGCTCAATCTCCAGATCCTTAGTCTGGGGGATCACTCCTCTCCTCATGGGATCTCTGTCAACCTCCTGCTCTGGAGCCTGTGCTGCCTGAGCTACTGGAACTGGCTCCTCCAAGAGTAGGTCCAAAGGGATGTCTCCAGCTGATCTAAGCGTCTTAACCTCCTTCCTTAGCAGCTTTACTGACTCCTTTGAGGCCCGAGTCTTCCTCATCTTCTTTGTTTGTTTGCCCAGGTCCTTGATTGCTTGTCCTTGAGCCTCCAAAGCATCCATGATAAGCTTCTGGTTGTCCAAAAACTCCTTAAGAGATTCCTCCACTGAGGTGAGCACCTGAGGCTGAGCCGGAACTGACTGAGCTGCCACTGTGCTGGCTATGACAGACAGCTTAGATGTAGCTGCCTGCATCCAGTTGTTGATGCTGGAAAGAGTCTGGTTAACCCTCATTGCAGTTAGAGGGTATGCTGATGAAGAGGGCACTGAAGAGGGCATATAAGCCGATGGTTCGGAGGGAGGATGTGGTATGGCAGTGGAGGGCTCAGAACCAGTGGCCACCACTGCTGGCTCATCAGACAAGCCAGTGGAAGTGGTGGCTTTGCCCTTGGACTTGGGGTTGTCCGGACCCTGAAGGTTGTACCATGAAAATGACCTTTTTGGCCTCACTTTGGTGTCAAAATCCCTCCCTTCTACTTCTTGATCCTCCAGGTACATGGTGAGGAAGTTTGGGAAGGGATAAGAGCTCTCATCCTTGTTAACCACTCGTGTAATCACCCTGGCCATAATATTCCCGACGTTGATTGGGAACCCCGCCATGATAGCCCTCACAATAATAGCCTGGGAGACCGGCATATCACTGTTATGCGTAGTAGGGTCTAACCGGCTGCACACAAAAGTCTCCCACCCCTTTGCCTCTAAGCTCAAAGTTGTTCCTGTAAATCGGGACCCCAGCTGTCAACCAAGCTCGAGTAGTCCCCGGAAGAGCAATCACTGATGCAAGCCAAGGGCGGGCTAAGTCTTCCATAGCCACCTTCTCCAGATACAGGGACTCATCTTCATCATTGAACCCAGCATAGTCATTCAGAGTCTTGCCATCAAATCTAATCTTCAGGTTCCGCACCTTGGTCACATACGTGCCCTTTTGATGTGGGCTACGTTGGCATAGAGCTATTTGACTAAGTATTCATTGGCCTCCGGCAGCTTGCTTGTAAAGAATTTCCATCCTACTCTGTCATCAATTGCCTCTTCACATTGGGGTTGTGGGGTAGAAGGTCTGCTTCTATGAATTGCCTCTCGATGGTGAGAGACATTTGAGGCCACCACTCTCGAAACTTGTGGTAGGCTTTTTCACTACAAATCTATCTTGCCACACCACCAGGTTCCTTGATCTCTCTAACCCCCCCTGCCTGGGTGTCACCACCCCTTCCGTCGTCAAGGATCTCAGCATCTACATCAATAGGGTCCGTTCTAGGTGGAGAGGTTGGAGGAGAAGCTGATGCTGAAGACTCACTACTTTCTTTTGAGCCATCAGATGACTCAGAAGAAGCAGGGGTATAGGTTCATCTCTCAACTGAAATCTCTCCGAAAAGTCTGTAGGGACATGGGTTGGCACTGAGTCTCCCTCCGAAACTTCCCGGGAAGGGACATACTCACTACCCTCAGAATGGTCTATCCGTAGCTTTGATTGTTTTTTGCAACTTTCTTATCAATTTCTGGACCGCTAGTGGTAATTTTGTCCTTCCTTGTCCTCCTCTTCCCCTGCCTCGGAGGATTCAGCCCTCCCTTTTTGTGTGTCACCAGCACCTCTAGATCGGACCATTGTCTGCAGACAAAATCAGTGGAAGATCATTAGTATTGGTGTTACAAAAAACATCAAAGAAAAATAGATGAAAAGTTGACAGTGTTCCAAAAGCAGTGATTCGCTGACAGCGAAAAAAGGGGCGCGGCCGCGGACTAGCTACCACTGAGAGCAAAATTTTGAATGCGGCCGCGGAGGACTGGATTCAGGCTACCCTGCCTCTGAAGTTGAACAACCGCTGAGAGCGAATTTTTGGGCGCGGCGCGAAAGTTGAATCGCTGTCTGCAAAAAAACAAATGCAGCCGCGGACCAAGTTTGACAAGTCTCTGAACCTAGAATCCGCTGTCCGCGAAAATTGAAATGCGGCCGCGTAAAGCAGTCCGCTGTCAGCGGACTGCTGACCACGGAATTCAACCCAATTATAAGTCCACACAGCATGAACGCGGACAACGAAATTTGGACCGCTGTCCGCGAAATTCTATGATCAGACGAGCATTTTGACTTTCTTAGACCTAGGGTTTCACTTTTTTAGTTATTAAAAGGTATCATAAACACCACTAACCCCTACTAGGCATCAACTAATTAACCCTAACTAATTTAGCATCACCCAATTAACAACTAATTAACCCTAGTTAAAACTAAAACAAAAAGAGGAAGAAGTTAAAACTAGAAGAAAAGAAAAGTACAAATTGAAAAACAATGATGATTTGAGCATACCAGTAGTTGGATGTGTGTTGGAAATTAGTTTTGATTAGAGTAATGCAGATTAGGGTTCAGAGTGAAAGAGGATGAATAGTGAAAATTTTCTTTGAGAGTGCAAAGTGCGAAAAGGGTAAAAGGAGCAGGGCCCTCCTATTTATACTAAAAACCTGAGGGCCCACACCGTCTTACCTGGTGCGGTCGCGGAATTCCACCACGGTCCGCGCTTTTAGATGTTCTAAAGAGCTACATGTTTAACATTACCGCTGAGAGCGGAAAAATGGGCGCGACCACGGAAAAGGTCCGTTGACCGCGAAAAGCCACCACGGACGCGGTTCAAACTTCAGAGAGGTCACATTTTGGACTTTTCAAGTCCGCGTCCGCTACCAAATTACGCCCCCGCGAAAAAGCTTCTGCTGACCGCGGAATTTTGAGCGTGGTCAGCGGTCCAATTACAGACTTAGCCAAATTTTTACCAGTGTTAGTCTTGCACTACATTAAAAATTCCTACACACATTTCACAACCAGTTAGTCCAAAGAAAATCCTACGCTAAGAAGAAAAGGAAAAATACATGGGTTGCCTCCCAAGAAGCGCCTGATTTAACATCGCGGCACGACGCAGGTTACTGTCAATCACGTGAGATGGATAATTGCCACCACGTGGTTGTTGTCAAACTTTCCAAGATGGTGATTCACTCGATGCCTATTAACTCGGAAGATTTCACCATTTTTGTTTTTCAAATCAAGAGCACCAAAAGGAGTTACATGCACCACTTCAAAAGGGCCACTCCATTTTGACTTGAGCTTTCCCGGAAACACTCGTAACCGAGAATTGAATAGAAGAACCTAATCACCTTCCTTGAATTCCTTGCTCCGGGAATACTTGTCATGTAAGTACTTCACCTGTCCTTATACAAGGACGAGCTGGAATAGGCATGGAACCTAAACTCATCAAGTTCATTGAGTTGCTCTACCCGGAGATTTGCTGCAACATCCCACTCAAGATTTAACTTCTTCAGCGCCCACATGGCCTTATGTTTTAACTCAACCGGAAGATGTCACGCTTTCCCAAATACCAACCGGTACGGAGACATACCAATTAGAGTCTTGTAAGCAGTCCTGTAAGCCCACAAAGCATCATCCAGTTTCTTTGGCCAATCAGTCCTATTTGCATTGACAGTTTTTGACAATACCGTTCTTTGAGATCTTACGGACGAGGACAATGCCCTCCTCGACCATAAAGTGGCATTTTTCCCAGTTGAGCACTAGATTTGTCTCTTCACATTGGGCTAGCACCTTGTCAAGATTCTTCAAAAATTCATCAAATGAGTCACCCACAACACTAAAATCATCCATGAACACTTAAAGAAGACCTCTACCATGTCCGTAAAGATAGCCATCATACACCGCTGGAATGTAGCCGGTGCATTACACAAACCAAATGGCATCCCTAAAAATGCAAAGGTCCCGTACGGGCATGTGAAGGTGGTTTTCTCTTGATCCTCCGGTGCAATCAAAATCTGGTTGTAACCTGAGTACCCATCCAAAAAGCAGTAGTAGGCACGCCTGGCAATTCTATCCAACATTTGGTCCAGAAAGGACAATAGAAAAAGATCTTTGCGAGTCACTTTATTCAGCTTCCGGTAGTCCATGCATACCCTCTATCCAGTGACAGTCCTAGTGGGGATCAACTCATTTTGCTCATTGGTGACCACAGTCATACCCCCCTTTTCCGGCACACATTGTACCAGTGAAGTCCAAGAACCATCCGAGATGGGGTACACAACCCCTGCATCTAGCCACTTAATCACCTCCTTCTTGACAACCTCTTGCATATCCTCGTTCAACCTCATTTGATGTTCCACGTAAGGTTTGGCATCATCTTCAAGTATAATCTTGTGCATGCAAAAGGCGCGGCATATTCCCCGAATATCAGCTAGAGTCCATCCAATTGCCTTCTTTCTTCATTGGAGCAACTCCAGGGTGGCATCTACTTGCACGTTAGTAAGACACGAAGAAAGAATAATAGGTAAAGTTGAACTAGGGCCCAAGAATTCAAACCTGAGGTGTGAAGGCAAAGGCTTCAACTCCAATACGAGAGGTTCCTCAATTGAGGGCTTTGTTGGCGGAGTCATTCTGTTCTCAATATCCAAGGAAAGCTTACGGGGCTCATAAGAGTAAGAACTCATTCCGTGCAAAGCATTGACACACTCCACCAAACCTTCATCCTCAGTCACATCATGGTTTAACAATACAGCTTGCAAAGGATCCTCCACATTGATCATGGCACTCGTGTCATCAACTATCACCTCTTTACAAGATCCACGAAAGAGCAAACTTCAGTACTATTTGGCTGTCTCATTGATTTGCACACATGAAAGACAAATTTTTCATTACCCACCCGGAAAGTGAGCTCCCCTGCTTCCACATCAACCAATGCCTTCCCTGTTGCCAAGAAAGGCCTTCCCAATATTATAGGCACCTCATAGTCGACCTCGCGGTCGAGAATCACAAAATCTGCAGGCAAAATAAACTTGTCAACACGGAGAAGAACATCATCAATAATACCAAGCGGCCTCTTCATTGTTCTATCCGCCATTTGCAATCTCCTTGAAGTAGCACTCGGTTGACCAATACACAAAGTTTTGAATACGGAGTAAGGCATCAAATTTATACTTGCTCCAAAATCCCACAAGTCCTTTGCAAAATCCGCATCCCAATGGTACATGGAATGGTGAATGCTCCGGGATCTTCAAGCTTTGGAGCCATCGAGTGCACAATTGCACTCTCTTGATGCGTTATTTTGATGGCCTCGCAATCCATGGATCTCTTTTTAGTCACCAACTCTTTCATAAACTTGGCGTATCCCGGCATTTGCTCAAGAGCTTCCACCAAAGGAACATTGATCGACAAGCTTTTCATCATCTCAATAAACTTCTTGAATTGGTTTTAATTCTTCTGCTTTGCAAGTCTTTGAGGGTAAGGTGGAGGAGGCCTTGGCAAGGGAGCCTTAGCCTTGGGCACTACCGTTTCCGGTACGTCTATCACGTATTCCCTAGACGGGTTCACATCATTTTGAGTCTCCACCTCATTATCATGGATATCAATTCTCACTTCTCATTTTCTCATCAACTATTGGATCATCATCATTTTTCACCTCAACCTCATCACTCACAACTTCCTTTTGCTTGGAGGTATTTACTTCACCACCTCTACCGCTCCTTGTGATCACCGCCATTGCATGCCCGGTATTGTTCCCACCCTTTGGGTTTACTATCGTATCACTAGGTAGAGCCCCCTTAGAGCGAGTGTTCGAAGATTGCGAAATCTGGCCAAGTTGAACCTCTAAATTTCGGATAGAAGTATTATGGGATGCCAACTGGGCATCAGAGTCGGCGTTCTTTTTCATCATTTGCTCAAACATCATCTCGATCCTTCCCATCTCATTGTTTGACGAGCTAGGACCTTGGGACAGAAATGGAGGCGGGTTGTTTGGTTGTTGATATATCGGAAGCCTTTGAAAGCCCTGTCACACCCCTTTTTTCACTCCACCTACCATCTTTAAATTAATAAAAAAGATTTGTAAAGCTCAAAAAGGGTTTTTAATTAAAAGTGACAAAACATTTTGTTTCAAAAGTTTCTTTTTTAGAGTCACCACCTGGCATTTGATTTCGGTGTGCCAGGTCACCATTTTTTTTTAGAAATAATTTTCCTTTTAATACACTTTGGACTCCAAAACTAAGTCGGCACCAGAGATTTTTGGTAAGGGGGTTCATTTGACTCGAGGAGAAGGTGTTAGGCATTCCCCGAGTCCCGTGGAAGTCACGGTAGCGTACCCGATCAAGTTGGCTTTAAAGAGTACTCAAATTGAGGTAAAACACATAAAGAAACATAAACACACAGAAGGCTGGAGGTTGTCCCCACCTAAATAAAAGAAAAAATAAAAATAAAAGTAAGAACAAAATACTACAAGGTTCTACCCTTGGCCTCCATTTACATTCACTCCGGGGCATACCCCTGAAAAAAAATATATACAATATCTATGGGACATTCCCCTGAATATATAACTAAAGGGAACAACCTCTCACCTCGAATGAAATAAAAGACAAGACCTAAAACTTGCCTACCCAAGTGTGGTCGGCCTAGGCATGCTCCTAGCAAAAATATTAAATAAAAATACTAATTTAAACTATAACTCAATTGAATAAGGAGACATGGCAAGAACAATAATCAAAACTTAAATGGCATATTACATCTGTGTAAGACCCATAATGTCAGCTCAACATTTACCTTAATTTTCATTTTTAGTCCCAACCACGAGATAGGTTTTTTGACCCGAACCTTATTTAAAGACAACAAAATAAAAGAAGGATAGTGCGATCGAGTCCTGGTTTTGGACAGCCTACATATTCCGGGTTATAAGGGAATCAGGTCATGTGTAGTTCAAAAGTGAACAGTGATGGAGTATACCGAGGTGGAGAGTCGAGTGAAGTGCCGTCGAGGTTCCGGTCCGCGGTTCCTGCCATCACATCAAAATAAAAGGTAAAATTACAGCAAATATAAAAGAAAAATACAAGATCCTATCTACTTCTTGTCTTGAATCTTCCTTGAATCTCCACTTGATCCCTCAACATGAAATTGAAAATTCACCCCGTTCTTCAGGTGAGCATCCGACTGACTTGAATTTGAAGAAAACTGGAAGTTGACCCTGTTTTTCAGGCGAGCACCCTGCTGCTTGCACTTGAAATAAACTTGAACTTGGAGTAGACTTGAGCTTGCAAACCTTGTCTTTCGGGTGGGCTCCTGCTACTTATGATTTGAACAAAAAATTGCCCCTATTCTCCAGGCGGAATCCTGCTCCCTTTGACTTGAATCTTGAAAACTGAAAGTTGACCCTATTCTTCAGGTGGGCTCCTGATGCCTATGACTCGAACCTGAAAACTGAAAGTTGACCCTGTTCTTCAGGCGGGCTCCTGATGCCTCTTATTTTTACTTGAAAATTGAAATTTGACCCTGTTCTTTAGGTGGGCTCCTGATGCCTCTGACTTGAACTTGAAAACTGAAAGTTGACCCTGTTCTACAGGCGGGCTCCTGATGCCTCTAACTTGAACTTGAAAACTAAAAGTTGACCCTGTTCTTCAGGCGGGCTCCTGATACCTCTGACTTGAACTTGAAAACTGAAAGTTGACCCTGTTCTTCAGGCGGGCATTTTGAACTTGAAAACTGAAAGTTGACCCTGTTCTTCAGGCGGGCTCCTGATGCCTCTAACTTGAACATGAAAACTGAAAGTTGACCCTGTTCTTCAGGTGGGCTCCTGATGCCTCTGACTTGAACTTGAAAAGTGAAAGTTGACCCTGTTCTTCAGGTGGGCTCCTGATGCTTCTCTGACTTGAACTTGTAAACTGAAAGTTGACCCTGTTCTTCAGGTGGACTCCTGATGCTTCTCTAACTTGAACTAGTAAACTGAAAGTTGACCATGTTCTTCAGGTGGAACCTGATGCTTCTCTAACTTGAACTTGTAAACTAAAAGTTGACCCTGTTCTTCAGGCGGGATCCTCCTACTCGATTTTGAACAAAATTGAAAGTTGACCCCGTTCCTCTTACGGGATCCTTGTACTTCTCTGATTTGAACCTGAAACCAATTTCTGAAACATTGCCCTTCGTTCTCCAGGTGGGTGCCTGCAATCAAAACAACAAAACAAACAAAATTTTCTACCCCAGTTTGCACTAGGAAGATTTGCGAGTTGTTAGAAAAACTTTAAATCACCTATGCTATTGATGCAATGATGAGAGTAAAACTAAAGACTCGACTAGGATGTGCGTCTCCTAGGGATAAACTCAAATAATTCAAACTTGGAAGTGGATATCCTAGGGATGAAACTTGAATGAACCAAACTAGGAAGTGCGTCTCCTAGGAGTAAAACTTGAATGACTCAAACTAGGAAGTGCCTCCTAAGGGTGAAACTTGAATGAATCAAAACTAGGAAGTGCGTCTCCTAAACAGTATAACATGAAAGACACAGACTAGGAAGTGAGTCTCCTAGGGGTAAAACTTCAATGACTCAATCTAGGAAGTGTGTCTCCTAGGAATGAACTTAAATGACCCAAAACTAGGAAGTGCGTCTCCTAGGGGTAAAATCTCAATTTAGGAAGTGCGTCTCCTAAAACAAAAATATAACCTGAAAGACCTAGACTAGGAAGTGTGTCTCCTAGGGGCAAAACTTCAATGACTGACTCAAACTAGGAAGTGCATCTCCTAGGGATGAACTTAAATGACTCAAACTAGGAAGTGCATCTTCTAAAACAAAATATAACCTGAAATACCCAGACTAGGAAGTGCGTCTCCTAGGGGTGAAACTTCAATGACTCAAACTAGGAAGTGCATCTCCTAGGGATGATTTTAAATGACTCAAACTAGGAAGTGCATCTCCTAGGAATGAACTTAAATGACCCAAAATAGGAAGTGCGTCTCCTAGGGGTAAAATATCAATTTAGGAAGTGCGTCTCCTAAAACAAAAATATAACCTGAAAGACCCAGACTAGGAAGTGTGTCTCCTAGGGTCGAAACTTCAATGACTGACTCAAACTAGGAAGTGCGTCTCCTAGGGATGATTTTAAATGACTCAAACTAGGAAGTGCGTCTCCTAGGAATGAACTTAAATGACCCAAAACTAGGAAGTGCGTCTCCTAGGGGTAAAATATCAATTTAGGAAGTGCATCTCCTATAACAAAAATATAACCTGAAAAACCCAGACTAGGAAGTGCGTCTCCTAGGGGTGATGTGTGATCTTCTCAATAGCCTTTGCGTAAGCAGAATTGGGGCATTAAACCTAAAAAATTTAAGCTTTGATATGAACATAGCCTTCATCCCTGTTTCAGACAAAGAAAACTTATGAGTTTAAAACATGATGGTTAGTTTGTGCCCTTGATTACGAGGTTGATTTCTCTTGCACTTTTCATGATCAACTTGGACTTCAACTTGGGAGACAATGCTTATTATCGGCCAACCATTTTTCCGGACAACCCTTATCACAAGAAATATTCTTGATTCGTTCATGTCTAATAACTTATACCCGATGCATTGCACTCATATTCTAACATTCACCAAATCTTTGCATCTTACAGCAATCCCAAATAACATCTATTATCACCAACTCAGCGTACACACAATTCTCCCACATCTTATGTCGTTTTGACGTGCTTGCCAGACTCTGCTTTGTGATTAAAAAGCTGGTAGAATATTTTGAAGTCATTTCTCACTTTTTTCGACACAAATAGACTCAAAAGGGACTCCAACAAAACAAGAGAAACAAAGTACGGAGAAAAACGAGAGGAGATGGTATCTAACAAGAAAAAATTTTACCCAGCAAAAAAACAAAGTGGAAACTAATCCGACTTCAAGGCCAGCTCCACTGATCATGACATGCATTTTGGATTAAGTGGTCTGATCTGTCAAGCAAATCTAATCTTCAACTCTTGTTATGCCTCTAAGCTGTGAAACTGGGCTTCAACGCTCCAATTGTCCTATCTGATCCACAATCCTCAGTTGATTTGTAGTGCCCCGAAGGTTTTTCACCATCAAGCCTCTCTCATTTCGCTCTTTTTCTCAACTGACTATCGCCTTATGGTGCCCATGAGGGTTTTCACCAATAAGACTCTCTCATTTTATCATTTCTCTCTTTGTGTTGAGAACAAAGTATTACCCATAATGCAGGAAGATCATACTTTCATCACACACTTGATTTGGCATCCTCAAAGATTGGTCGGAAGGTCTTTCTTTGGACCGTAATGTAGGCTTTTGGACAGGGTTGGAAAGAAAGGGTGGCATAAGGCTCAAAATAATTTAAGATGAAAGGGTTCAAAATTACAACTTTTGGATTAAGATCTTTTGGCAAAATTAAAACTTTACCTCAATTTTTTGAAGTCTAGGGAATTTTTTTTTTTTGGATTTTTGCTTTGATGGGACCGAACCTCAAAGTAAGGCTGCCTACGTATCCTTAAAAGGAATCAGGTCGAACGTAGTTCCAACACAAAGTTGGATTATTTTGTTGTTTTTCTTTTCCTTTTCTTTCTTTTCCTTTTTTTTCTTTTCTTTTTTTCCTTTTTCTTTTTTTTTCCTTTTTTTTCTTTTTTTTCTTTTCTATTTCTTTCCTTTTTTTTTCTTTTCTATTTTTTAACTCTACTTCTGATTCCAAAAAGGGGTATGAAAGAAAGTAAATAAGGCTCAAAAGGGGTAACAAAGGATGAAAGTGTTTGGGTAGCAGAATTAAATGCCTTCGTCATACCAAAATTTAAAAATGCCAAGTACAAACATGCAATTGAAGATAAAGCAAAGAAATCATACATAGTATCTATTGATGGCATCAACACAAACAAAAGTGCCAATGGGCAATACCTTTGTCCCAATGAATGATCCTTGCCAGTCCGGAGCAGACTTGACTCAACCTTATCTTGATGTGAAAGGATGTATTTCAACACTGATTGATCTACCTCAAGCTACTTGAGAGACATTTCCTTGTTGTATGATCTTATCAACCTCTTGATTTCCCAGACTAACTACCTCAGTATCACTCAATTCAAGCTTCATGTTATCTCAGAATGCGTGAATCTTTACTTTATTTCTCAAATGCATCCTTTTATCATATTTAAAACTGTGTCATTGCTTCATGATTAAACTAACTTTCAAGACCAGGCTGAGAACTATGCGTGCATGTCATGTCACTAGAGTCAGCATGAAAAGAACTATAAAAGGAAATGCGACCTAAACAAAAACTGACTAGAACTAACAGAAAATAGGAGATTGCATTAGACAGATGGTGAAAAGGGTTTGAACAAAACAACCAAAATAGACATGGGTTACAACCGTGGAACAATCCTAGATAACACTACACGAATTACTACAACTAATCAAACTAGACAAAATAAGAAGAAGAAGGGTTTGAACCACAAGGCAATATCCGGATTACAACCTTGAAATAACCCGGACAACAGAAATGAGAACAAAATAAACCACCGAAACTCCTCCCTGGCTATCCAAGAAAGGAGTGTCTTTCCAATTACCAAGCTCGACATCTTAGCCACTAAGTTCCACATCAATATTACCAGTACCTCCACAAGTCTCCATCACGTTGACCTTAGCAAATAGCTTTTTGGTCCCTTTTGCCAACTCTTTCTTAAGATCAACCTCTAGAACCGAGACTGATAGCGCTGAAAACTTTGCGGTAAGTGGCCCTCCAAGGGATTCAGAAGAGTTCTCATATTCCTTTTTGACACAAATCATGCCCACCATATGCGTCTCATTATGAACAGGCAATAGACTTTGGCTAGTATCTGCTACATTTGGATTTTGTCACGGTAATGTCACCTGCGTCAATAAGCTTCTGGACTGCTCTTTTCAGATGCCAACACTTTTCTATGTTGTGCCCCGGGGCATTAGAGCAATATGCGCACCTTTGAGAAAAATCAAAATTCTTTGGAAGGGGTTCGACATTTTTATCTGAATCAGCTTCAACATGTCCAATTGCCTCAGCCTTTGGAACAGACTGGCATATGATTCTCCAATAGGAGTGAAAGACTTTTCTCTTTGCTATTTCCTTCTCATTTTGTACTCCAGCCTTGGTTGGAACCTCTTTCGGGTAGGTGGTTGATATGCTTGTAGAGGTAGGTAAGACATTTGTGGAGGCTTTGCAAGTCGTTGCGGATTTTGTGGGTGTGGAGCATATGGTGGTGCATTATGGATAGAGTACTGGGAAGGTGAGGTATGACTTTGGGGATTTTGTGGAGGGAAGTAGCATTGGTGAGGATTATCTAGAGTACGATGATATTCATGGGGTCAGTATTGAGGGTGAAAGCGCTTAGCAGGAATGCCCACTGCATCATGTCATTGGCGGGGCTCAGCATCATCTTATTTATCGATCGGAAAACTGACCCAAGCAAGTTGTCCATTCCATCTGAGCCAAAACTCCCTAAAACTTCCCTCGGGTTTCTTTTCCATCTGAGATAGGGAGGAGCGGTCTAGGATAATGTCTATATTGTACTGATAGTGCCGAACAAAATCTTGAGCCATGTCACCCCATGCATGCCACTTACTGACATCTTGACGAGTATACCACTTAAACTCTCACTGAAATATGCCATCAACAATTCATCTTTCCCACAAACACTTCTCATTTCACTACAATAACCCCTCAGATGGGCTAATGGATCTCCACGCCCATCATATAAGTTAATCTTTGGCATTTTAAACCCCGAAGGCAGACGAATATCCGGAAACATACACAAGTCGTTGTAAGACATGTTATTTCACATCCCTTGCATGTTCTTTAAGGAATGTTCTATACCTTTCAGCTTTCTGTATATCTCATCTTGCTCCACTGTCTTAGCAAGCTTTTTAGTTTCACCGAGAGGCTCAAAATGAGGAGCGTAATAGTATGGATCCGATACCTTGAAAGTTGGAACTGGAGCATAGTGTTGGACATCGGGGACACTGGACACGGTCTCGCTAGAGGACCGAGGAAGAATAGGTGGTGGAGGAGCTACAAAAACATGAGTGGTCAGAGGAGCGGGATATGAGGTGCTTTTAGAGGGTGGAGTGTGAAAAGGTTGTGGGTAGATATTAGCAGCAGTGGGAATCTGGATTTGTGACAGCGGCGGAATGATGACGAGGCTTTCAGTGTAGTTAGTGGGAAACAATTATGGAGGACGCCCACAAATCCAGGCTTGGTACATTTCGGCCATCTGTCCTTTCAACCTTAGGACCTCTTCTTTCAACTCAGATTCTGATTCAACAATCTCCTTAGGGGGATCAACAACACCTGTATCCAAGTCTTTGCTAGCCATGGCTACCTTGCTCTTTGACCTTGTGTTGAACGGATGACTCGCCAGAAAACCACAAACTAACCACCTTCTTTTATGATAACAAAGAAAGTACCAAAGAGGAGCAAAACAAAGCCAACATGTTAGCGTTAGGGCATTTATCATATAGAAATATCACATTGCGTGCAATGCACCTAGCAATAATTAACGGTTCTAGAGTGACTTTGAGGGTCAGAAGGTCATTTGCATCATCCTAGTTTTGTTTCAACCTTCTCTTTTCTTTCTTTTCTAGAACTTCTTAGCTTGCTAATTTTCCTTCCTCTCTTTTCTTTCTAATTATCACTATTTTCTTTCTCTCACCCCTCACGTCCCACAACTTCATTCTCTGTTTTCCTCTTTTTTACCCTTTTGTTTAATAATGATTCGATCGAACCCTATGTAGGTTACCTACGTATCATGTTCCACATGAATCAGACCAAGCGTAGTTCTGGAAAAGTAATGGACAAAATAAACTAAAACAAAAATCTTTTTGGGTTTTTCGTTTATACCTTTTTTTTTCAAATACAAAATGGGAAGTACGATGACAAAAGATTTAACAGACTCAGCCAGACTGTGACAAACTCTGACACCGCCTAAAAGACTCAATACTACCGGACAAGACTAGAAAGTAAAAGAAAACATGAAAACAGACTCAAAAATATAGAAAAGTCTCCTCAAGTAGCTCCTGAATGCAGTGGTCCTGACTGGATGGTCCCGGGGCGTCTGTCACGCTCAAGCTCTGGCAAATGGAGCCATACCATGAATGAGAAAAATAAGACCAAATAGATTTAGTGACTTGAGACACTATGTGAGACCATATTCCTATTGAGTCATGCAAGGCACGAGTGAGGCTATCTTTGCAAAATGACTTACGCGGCCTAAATGTGGCTAGAAGTGCAAACTCAACAAGGGTGACCACTAAGAAATGGAGAAATATCTCAAAAAGGCCCACATGACCCCCAAACTCTCGGGAATCACGGTCCCTAAGAATACTTTGCACAAATGACCCTACTTTGCAGAAATGGCCTATGTATCAAAAATGTCTAAACGTGCAGATTTAACAAGAATGGACTCTAAACAGAGAGGATACCTTATTGTGGACTTAGGACTCTAAGACATGGGCCACTGAACCACTTTTGCAAATATGACCTCATTTTGCAAGAACAACCGATGTGGCCAAAAGTGGCTAAACATGTAAATTCAACAAGGACGGGCCTTGAAGTAAGGAGACAGCTAATTGTGGATTCTAGACTCTCCAAACACGGTTCAACAAGCCACTTCACAAAATAGCCCTATTTTGCAACAAGGCCGATGTGGCCAAAAGTGGCTAGACATGCAAGATTTGGCTAAGACCCCGCGAAGCCAAGAACCTAAGACTTACTAGGAAGACCGGACCCTATGTGGGCTGCCTACGTATCCCGCCCCGAAAGACGAGAATCAGGTATGCGTAGTTCGGGAAGATTGGACACGGGAGAGAAATTTAAAAAAAAACAATTATTTGAAGAAAACATATTTTTTGTCTTTTTTTGAAAAATGGTGAAACATGTAAAATCTTTTTGGATTTTCTTTTTTGATTTTTTTTTTTGGAAAATGACGGGGAAGTGCAAATTCTTTTTGGATTTTTCATTTTATTTTTTTTTTTGGTCTTTTCTTGAAAAAGTTGTGAAAGAAAAATATAACTGGGCCCTACTTGCTTCATCTTTATACTTCACCCTCTTTTCTTTCTCATTTACCCTCAACCATCACTGGTCCGCCAAATGACCCCTTTACCCGTAAAAAATGTAGCATGTAGCACATAAGGATGATTAAATGTCTTTTTGGGCCATGGGCTCATTTTGACATAATTTGGATAGGCCTCCTATAAAGGGACACGGTGCCTGGGACCGTGCCCTGCTAAGTGTAAATGACATGATGCAATTAAGCATGACCTAAAGACTGACCTAAGTTTGGGGTTCACTAGACAAGGCGATTCGGGGCGGCATGTGGTCGATGGCGGCTGCTCTAGCTGTCCGCCCACTCCACGCTCCCATGCCACCCCCCGAAAGACACGGGTGACTCACGAAAAGGCCGTGCACGCTCAAACATACTCCGAAAGACTTGTTGCAGAAAGAAGACCCATGGTTATGCAAATGATGACAGTTTATAAATCAGTAAACACATAAGGAAAAGCGATAAACAAATAACCAACAAAACAGAAAATAAGACAAACAAACCAAATAAACAAAGCAAATAAAGAAAACAAACACCTCAATTGAATATCCTAAAAAGCCAACAAGATCAAGTACCAGCTCGAACCTGCAACTCCTCAGTAGAGTCGCCAGAGCTGTCACACCCCTTTTTTCACTCTACTAACCAACTTTAAATTAATAAAAAAGATTTCTAAACCTCAAAAAAGGTTTTTAATTCAAAGTGACAAAACATTGTGTTTCAAAAGATTTTTTTTAGAGTCGCCACTTGGCATTTGATTTCGGTGTGCCAGGTCACCGTTTTTTTATAGAAATAATTTTCCTTTTAAAACACTTTGGACTCCAAAACTAAGTCGGCACCAGAGATTTTAGATAAGGGGGTTCATTTGACTTGGGGAGAAGGTGTTAGGCATTCCCTAAGTCTCGTGAAAGTCACGGTTGCGTACCCGATCAAGTTGGCTTTAAAGAGTACTCAAATTGAGGTAAAACACACAAAGAAACATAAACACACAAAAGGATCGAGGTTGTCCCCACTTAAATAAAAGAAAAAATAAAAATAAAAGTAAGAATAAAATACTACAAGGTTCTACCCTTGGCCTCTATTTACATTCACTCAGGGGCATACCCCTGAAATAAAATATATACAGAATCTACGGGGCATTCCCTTGAATATAACTAAAGGGAACAACCTCTCACCTCGAATGAAATAAAAGACGAGACCTAAAACTTGCCTACTCAAGTGTGGTTGGCCTAGGCATGCTCCAAGAGAAAATATCAAATAAAAATACTAATTTAAACTATAACTCAATTGAATAAGGAGACATGGAAAGAACAGTAATCAAAACGTAAACGGCAGATTACATCCGTGTAAGACCCATAATGTCAGCTCAACATTTACCTTAATTTTCATTTTTAGTCTCAACCACTATTTTTTTGCCTTGGTCAAATTTCCAAATCGCTCGTGAGCCACAAATTCAATTTAGGCAGCTTATATCCCAATCCAAAATTCACCATTGTTATGTACTAATTTCAAATGATAAAAGTACGAAGACAAACGTGGAAAATTAATCCAAAGAAATGAAAAATTCATGAAGAATCAGATTCATTCAAACCAAAAGCATTGTAGAACACCAATACTTGCATTAATTAAAGAAAGAGATAAGAAATGGACCTCAAGGTGTGATACTCTTTTAGTTACAGCAACAGTGATACAAACAAGAGCTAGAACCGGAAAAACTCGAGCACCAGAACGACCTCGATCAGACTCCGTCGGATTCCATGGTTTCGAAATCGAAAATCGGAAGAAGCTAAACTCTGAAATGAAAATCAACAGGATTTGAATTCGAAATCAAACTTTGAATTTCTTCTAGGTTTTTTCTGTGCTCGTCTCCTTCGTTCGTTCCTCTTAACTCTATTTTTTTTCTTTTTTTTTGAGAAGAACGGGTGTCAGGTGCGGTTCTCCTTCACCTATGCGTGTGTGCGTGTTTTCCGGTGTCAGGGAGATGGGTGAGGGTGGTGTGTCCTCTGTGGGTTAGAGAAGGGGGAGTTCTCTCCAATGGAGGTCGTTGGGCGGCATATCTCCTAAGAGATTAGGTTGGATCGGCGTCTAGGTTACTAAGGGATGGTGAAGGGTGGTCGATTTCCGACGGGCTTGAAAGTGAGAAGAAGAAGTGGCGATGGGGAGTTGTGGGGTGGGCGGCTATGGCCTTGTGTGTGTTCTTGGAATGGAGGAGTTGACGCTGGAGTTTTGGGGTCTCTTCAGGTTGGTGTTTAGGGTGGCGGCGGCGTCTTGTTTAGGGTTTTTGGGTGGCGGCCGTTTTTGTAGGTGGAAGGGTGTTAGGTAGCTAATGGCTCTAGGGTTTTTAGGGTGTCTCAAGGGTGAAGAAGAAGAAGAGGGTTGTTGGGCTAGGTCTTAAAGATTAGGGTGAGTAATGGGCTAAGAAGATTGGGCTTGGTGAATTTGGTTATAAATTTGGCTTTTAATTCTTGAAATTTGGCTAAAAATATTAGTTTCTCTTCTAAAAAAACATCATAAAAATGTAAATTAATCATAATTAATTAAAACAACTATATTATGAGTGTATGACATGAAACTATTTTTTTGGTATTTTTAAGGATTATACTAAAAATGAAAATGTGTTAAAAATAATATTTTTCTAAAATACCTAATACCTTAATTAAATAGAGAAAAATGAAACTATTTTCTGTGTTTTTTCCAATTTTTGTGCTTTAAAAGTATAATTAAAGTTAATAATAAAGTGAAATACTATAGAAATAAACTCAAATAAATATTCTAAAATACTAGGACTATTAAAGGATAATTCTAATGTGCAGGTCAAAAATTACATGTCTACAAGCCCGGCCCCCGGTTCCCTTGATTACCATTATTCCAACCCCCTTGGTTGTTGTTTCCTCCCCAATTGCTATTGTTGCCACCCCAGTTGCCCTGGTTGTTCTGGTTGCCCCAATTTTGATTGTTGTTCCCCCAGTTGCTATTTCCTTGTTGGTTTTGATTCCCCCAATTTCCTTGGGATCTCCACTATTGTTGTTGATTCGGAGCATTGCCCCATTGTCCTTGGTAGTTGTTCACATACTGAACTTCTTCACTTTGTTCATCATACCCATCTTCTTGGTTGAAACCACTACTACCCTGCTCATATTGATCCAGATTTCCTTGACTTTGTTGATCTCTTTGTCGCCTCTTTTTTACCAACATGTTTACCCCTTCCATGGCATTCACTTGTCTTGGCGCTTGAACTTGCTACAGTTGAGCTTTTGCCAACTGGTTCATTATTGTAGTCAACTCTGCTATTGCTTGGCCGTCGTCATGGAGCTCTTTGTGCAGGTGAATAACAGTGGGATCACCTTGTGGCACATTAGCTCAGCTTTGCCACGCCGAGGAAGTATCTGCCATCTCATCCTCTCACACGCCTCAGCATAAGGTGTGTTCATAAAGTTTCCCCCTGCTAGCTGGTTCACTACACACTGATTGGTCGTGTTGATGCCACGGTAGAATGTTTGCTGGATCATTGCTTCGGTCATGTCATTGTTCGGACATTCTTTCACCATCGTCCGATACCTTTCCCAGATTTCATGAAGTGGTTCATTAGGTTCCTGTTTGAAGGCCAGGATCTCATCTCTCAATGTCTCCATATGCCCCGGCGAGAAAAACATGGCTATAAACTTGTTGGCCAACTCATCCCACGTAGTGATGGAATGGTTGGGAAGCCTTTCGAGCCAGTCCAAAGCTTTCCCTCTAAGTGAAAAAGGGAACAATCTCAATCTCAATGCATCCTCCGACACATTTGTCTGTTTGCTTCCCCAGCAGGTATCCACAAAGCCTTTTAGATGTTTATATGCATTCTGATGGGGAGCGCCTGTGAAGTACCCTCGTTGCTCCAATAAAGTCAATATCACATTTGTAATCTGGAAATTGCCTGCCCGGATCCGGGGTGGGACAATTGCACTTGCATAGCCTTCATTTGGAAGCACCCGAGGAGCAACTCGTGGAGGAGCTGGGGGAGTGTTTGGAATATTGTCATTGGCCAGGCGGCCTCTTCTTTGAGCTTGAGGTACTAGAGGCACCTCATCTTCACCATTATCGTATACCTCCTCCCCCGGGATAACATTTCCAACAAGATCATTATTTACCATGTTGTACCTGAATTGATTAACTCACACAAGTTAGTAAAACAGAAGGAAAGAAAAACAAGACAAAACTAGTCAGATAGATAGCCAAAACCGTTTAGCTCCCCGGCAACGGCGCTAAAAAGTGATCGTTTCCAACCCTATACCACTATAAAATGGCTAAGAGCGGTCGATGCAGATTTTACCCGAAAGGTCGGGATCGATATCCACTAGGAGCTAATATTGGTTGGGAATTGGGTTTCTATCCAATCTAGCTATGCGTGTTGTTCTTAATTGCACTTCTAACCATGCTTTGTTTTGTTTCTATTCTACCTTTATGCTACTGAATGCTAAAAGTAATCTAAGTATAATGTTTTTGTAAGGGTTTTCTCAATTAATAAAAAGCATTAGGGAAGTGACTTACACCTAGGCGAGTATCTAATGGGGTCTAGAATTTAGGACAACTTGTTATATTTGGGATCATGATATAACCTTTGCACAAAAGTACTCACTCTATACCTCTCGGTAGTTCGAGTGACTTTGCCCTAATTGGCTTTCTCAAGCCCAATTGGGTGTTCGAACAATGCAGGCAAAATTGGCTCAAGTCTGGTATTATTATCTCTAGGTTTAACCCTTTAATTGGGGCTATCAATCTCTTGAATGCACCCCAATTCCTTGTTAGCATGAATTTCCTAGTCTTAGTCTCTCTTTCTCAAGAAGAGTCTAAGTCATATAGGCACGAATCAGTGTTTGCAACCACCAATTCAATAATTAAAGCATAAATCAAGCTAAATATCATTAACTCATAATAATTAAGCCCTAAAATGGAAGACCCATTAAATAGCCACACTAGGGTTGGCTCACAACCCTAGCTAATGGGTTTACCTACTCATAATCAAGGTAAAAATCAAAGATGGAGATGAAATATAATCCAATAAAAGTAATTACAAGAGTAAAATCTAAGATTAATAGCTAAAGATGCTGTAAAATTACTCTAAGAAGTAAAATACTATTATTCACGTGCTCCTCAAAAACAAAAGCTGACCAAAAAATGTGAAAGAGAACTATTTATACACAGCTAAAATTTCTGGACAAAAATACCCCTACGGAGGTTCCGCTGTCAGCACAATACTGAGCACCTCAGCGCTTGAACTTTCGTGGCTGCGCAAAAGCAAGCGCGGACCGCATTTATCCTATTTTGGACAGGGGCTGGGCTTGATTTCGTTGGAAGTGTAAAAGAGACCGCCTCAGCGTAATCTTCAACCGCGGCCGTGGAAAATGTTCGCGGACCGAGTTCTTCCTTTGAGCTCAGATTTCCAAGTCTGTGATTCTTTATTTCGCCCTCAGCGGAATTTGCACCGCGGCCGCATCAACCATTCCGCTGCCGCGCTATTTCAACGCGGTTAGCGGTATCTGTTATACCCCAAAATGCCTCTCTGAATCTCAATTCCGCTGTCAGCGTAATTGTGGCCTCCCTAGCGGTGGACCTTCCGCGGTCGCTCTTTTCCTTCGCTGTTAGCGCTTTTATCTCAGCTTTGAACTTGTGTAGGTTTAACTCCTTTATGATCTGGTTATGACTTTCTTGCTTCATTTTGACCAAACTCTGCAAACAAGCACAATAAGTTAATTTTCGGGAATACATTTACACATTTATGATCCAAAACCTAAGCAAAAGAGAGCACAAGATAGGCTAGAATCCGTAGTTATCACCCTCGCCTGGCGATTGCCTAACAGCAAATATGTCGTTCACTCTGGCCTCCGCTTTCATAGCTCTGGCGTGGGCGGTGACGAACTTATCAGCCATTTCTTCAAACGTTGTTATGGACCGTGGTGGTAATTGTGAGTATCAGGTTAAGGCTCCTCCAGTAAGGGTTTCGCCGAACTTTTTTAGTAGTACAGACTGTACTTGCTCCTTTGATAGATCGTTTCCCTTTACTGTCGTGACATAGCGAATGATGTGGTCTTCTGGGTCTATAGTACCATCGTATATTTTTAAATACTACGGCATTTTGAAGGTCTTGGGTATGGCATGCGGGGCTTGATAACTAGGGATTCTAGTCTATTTTATGCTCCTTTTTGCTTGAGTTTTGGATTAAAAATGTATACAAGTAATCCCGAAAGCTTACATGTTGTGCTTGTTTGCAGTGTTTGGTCAAAAAGTGACAAGCAAGTCAAAACCAGCTCAAAAAAGAGTGAAACATGCACAAGTGCAAAGCCAAGTCAAGGCACCGCTACAGCGGAAAATCCACCGCGGACGCAGAAGACCCACCGCGAAAGCAGTCCTTTTATCGCGGTCCGCGGTGGCATGATTTAGAAAGCTTGATTTTGGGGTTACCAATCACCGCTGACCGTGGTGCTTTTATGCAGCAGCGGTGCCCTTACCGCGGTCCTTTTACCGCGGTCCGCGGTGTCATGATTCAGAGAGGTGGAGTTTCCTGGGATTTCAAGTTATCGCAGTCCGCAGTTGATTTTACACGGCCGCAGTGGCCTCACCGCTGCAACGATGCATTTTCCGCGATCCGCAGTACCTCCGTCAGGGGAATTTTTGTCCGGAAAATTTAGCCTTGTATAAATACTTCTTTTTCAGATTTTTAGGTCATCTGTTGTTTAGCTGAGCACGTGAACTGCCTTTTTTTTTTTTACATTTTTGAGTAACTTCATAGCTAGTTTAGCAATTAATCTCAGTACTTTATCTTGAAATTATATTTTGTGGATCAATATTCATCTAAATCTTTGATTTCTTCTATTATTATGAGTAGCTAGACCCATTAGGTAGGGTTGTGGCTCAACCCTAGTGTGGGTTTGATGGGTCTCTTATTTTAGGGCTTAGTTGTTTATGGGTGGTTGGTATTTGGCCTGATTTGTGTTTTCCATGTTGAATTAGTGGTTTGCAAACACTAATTTGTGTCTTTTTCACTTAGGCTCTTCTTGAGAAAGAGAGCTTGAGCCTAGGAAAATCAGGCCAACAAGGAATTGGGGCGTATTCAAGAGATTGATAGTCCCAATTAAAGGGTTAAACCTAGAGATAGTAATACCCGACTTGAGCCTACATTGTTTGCACAATTTTGACACCCAATTGGTCTTGAAAAAGTCAATTAGGGCAAAGTCACTCAAACTACCGAGAGGTATAGAGTGAGTAGTTTCGCGCATTGGCTATATCACGAACCCAAACATAACAATTTTGCATTAGGTATTAGAACCCATTAAATATTCACCTCGGGGAAAGTCGCTTCCCTAGTGCCTTTCCATCAATTAAGAAAACCTTACAAAAAGATATCATACTTAGTCTAATTTCCTGCATCATTATAGAATAGTGAACTATCAAAGCATGTTTAGAAGTGTAAACAATTACTTTTCACATTGCTAGTGTAGATAGGAACCCAATTCCAAACTTATTCTAGCTCCCTGTGGATTCGATCCTGACCTTCTTGGGTAAAAGCTGCATCGACCGCTCATGCCACTCTATAGTGGTGTAGGGTTGGACCCGATCACTTTTTGGCGCTGTTGCCGGGGAGCTAAACGGTTTTGGCTATCTATCTATCTAGTTTTGTGTTTTGTTTTTATTTCCTTCTAGTCTACTGACTTGGGTGAATTATCAATACAGGTACAAAAATGGCAAACAATGGTCCTCTTGGAGATATTCCTCCGGGGGAGGAGGTTGATGATAATGGAGGGGAGGAGGTACCTCTAGTACCTCAAGGACAAAGGAGAGGCCGTCAAGCCAATGACAATATTCCAGACCCTCCCCCGCCTCCTCCAAGAGCCGTACCTCGGGTGCTTCCAAACCAGGGCTACGCCAGTGCAATTGTCCCACCCCGGATCCGGGCGGGCAATTTTCAAATTGCCAATGTGATGTTGACTTTGTTGGAGCAGCGAGGGTATTTCACGGGTGCTCCCCATCAGAACACGTACAAGCACCTTAAAGGCTTCGTTGATACCTGTTGGGGGAGAAAGCAAACGAATGTGTCAGAGGATGCCTTGTGGTTGAGATTCTCACTTAGAGGGAAAGCATTGGATTGGCTGCAGAGACTTCCCAACCACACCATCCATACATGGGATGAGTTGGCGAATAAATTCATAGCAAAGTTTTTCTTGCCGGGCCACATGGCGACTTTTTAGGGATGAGATCTTGGCGTTCAAACAAGAGCCCAACGAACCACTTCAGGAGATATGGAAGAGATACCGGACTATGGTAAAGGAATGTCCAAACGATGATATGACCGAGGCAATGATACAACAGACATTCTACCGTGGCATTAACACAACAAATCAGTGCATAGTGAACCAACTCGCCGGGGGCAATTTCATGAACACACCGTATGATTAGGCTTGTGAGATATTGGATGACATGGCGTACACTTCCTCAGCTTGGCAAAGTCGAGCCAATGTGCCATAGGGTGATCCCACTGTCATTCACTTGCATAAAGAGCTCCACGACCATGGTCAAGTAATAGCGGAGCTAACAACAACAATGAACCAGTTAGCAAAGGCACAACTACAGCAGGTTCAAGCACCACGTCAAGTAAATGCTATGGAGGGTGTCAACATGTTGGTCAACAAAAGGAGACAAAGAGGTCAACAAAGCCAAGGGAGTCCGGATCAAAATGACTAAGATAGTGGTGGGTTCAACCAAGATGATGGGTATGATGAGCAGAATGAATAAGTGCAGTACGTGAACAATTATCAAGGCCAAAGGGGCAATACTTCTAACCAACAACAATGGAGATCCCAAGGCAATTGGGGGAATCAACAACAAGGGAATAGCAACCGGGGGAACAACAACCAAATCAAAATTGGGGCAATCAGAACAACCAGGGCAACTGGAGTGGCAACTACAACAATTGGGGCGAAAACAACAATCAGGGTGGTTGGAACAATGGCAATCAAGGAAATCGGGGGCAAGGTCTTCAAAGGCCCCCGATGTATCAACAACCAAATAACCCACCCCCATTTCCATCACAAGGCCCTAGCTCATCAAACAATGAAATGGGGAGGATCGAAATGATGTTTGAACAGATGATGAAAAAGAACGCCGACTCTGATGCTCAATTGGCATCCCACAATACTTCAATCAGAAACTTGGAGGTTCAACTAGGCCAAATCTCACAATCCTTGAATACTCGCCCTAAGGGGGCTCTACCTAGTGATACTGTAATTAACCCAAAGGGTCGGAACAATACCGGGCATGCAATGGCGGTAACTACAAGAAGCGGTCGAGGTGGTGATGTGAATGCCTCCAAACAAAAGGAAATTTTGAGTGATGAAGTTGAGTTGCAAGAGGATGATATCCCTTTGGTTGTTGAGAATGTGAATGATGAGAACTTGAATGAGGAAGTGAGGATTGATATCCAAGATAACGAGGTGGAGACTCAGAATGACGTGAACCCGTCTAGGGAACACGTAATAGACATGCCGGAAGCGGTTATGCCTAAAGCCAAGGCTCCTTTGCCAAGGCCTCCTCCACCTTACCCCCAAAGGCTCGCGAAGCAGAAAAATGAGAACCAGTTTAAGAAATTTATTGACATGATGAAGAGCTTATCAATTAATGTGCCTTTGGTGGAGGCTCTCGAACAAATGCCGGGTTACGCCAAGTTCATGAAAGACTTGGTGATAAAGAAAAGATCCATGGATTGTGAGACCATCAAGATGACCCACCAAGTTAGTGCAATCGTGCACTCGATGGCTCCAAAGCTAGAAGATCCCGACACTTTCACCATTCCATGCACCATTGGGAGTGCAAACTTTGCAAAGGCTCTATGTGATTTGGGAGCAAGTATCAATTTGATACCTTACTCCATGTTCAAGACTTTGGGTATTGGTCAACCGAGCCCGACTTCCATGAGATTACAAATGGCGGATAGAACGATGAAGAGGCCGCTTGGTATTATTGACGATGTTCTTGTCCGGGTGGACAAATTTATCTTGCTTGCTGATTTTGTGATTCTTGACTGCGAGGTCGATTAAGAGGTGACCATAATTTTGGGAAGACCTTTCCTTGCAACTGGGAAGGCATTGGTCGATGTGGAAGCAGGGGAACTCACCTTCCGGGTGGTTGATGAAAAAGTGGTCTTTCATGTGTGCAAATCAATGAAGCAGCCAAATATCAAGGAAGTGTGCTCTTTCGTGGATCTTGTCACGGAGGTGATCGTTGATGATACTAGTGCCATGATCAATGTGGAGGATCCTCTAGAAGCGGTGTTGTTGAACCTTGATGCCAATGAGGATGAAGGAAGGGTGGAGTGTGTCAATGCTCTACACGGTATGGGGTCTTACTCGTATGAGCCCCGTAAGCTCTCTCTGGATCTTGAGAACAGAAAAACTCCCCCAACAAAGCCCTCAATCGAGGAACATCCCGTGTTGGAGTTGAAGCCTTTGCCTCCACACCTCAAGTATGAATTCTTAGGCCCTAGTTCAACTATGCCAGTTATTCTTTCCTCTTGTCTTACTAACATGCAGGTAGATGCCACATTGGCGGTGCTCCAAAAATGGAAGAAGGCAATTGGATGGACTCTAGCTAATATTCGGGGAATAAGCCCCGCCTTTTGTATGCACAAGATTATACTTGAAGATGATTCCAAGCCCTCCGTAGAACATCAAAGGAGGTTGAACGAGGCTATGCAAGAGGTTGTCAAAAAGGAGGTGATCAAGTGGCTTGATGCATGGGTTGTGTACCCCATCTCGGATAGTTCTTGGACTTCTCCGATGCAATGTGTGTTGAAGAAGGGTGGTATGACCATGGTTACCAATGAGCAAAATGAGTTGATTCCAACCAAGACTGTCACCGGATGGAGGGTGTGCATGGACTACCGCAAGCTGAATAAAGTGACCCAAAAAGATCATTTTCCATTGCCCTTTCTTGACCAAATGCTAGATAGACTTGCTAGGCGTGTCTTCTACTGTTTTCTGGATGGGTACTCAGGTTAAAACCAGATATTGATTGCTCCGGAAGATCAGGAGAAAACCACATTCACATGCCCATACGGGACCTTTGCATTTTCCAGGATGCCTTTCGGTTTGTGTAATGCACCGGCCACTTTCAAGCGCTGCATGATGGCTATATTTACCGACATAGTAGAGGATTTCTTGGAAGTGTTCATGGATGATTTCAGTGTTGTGGGTGACTCTTTTGATGAGTGTTCGAAGAATCTTGACAAAGTGTTGGCTCGGTGTGAAGAGACAAATCTTGTGCTCAGCTGGAGAAAATGTCACTTCATGGTCGAGGAGGTCATTGTCCTCGGCCATAAGATCTCAAAAAAAGGAATAGAGGTGGACAAGGCTAAGATCGAAGTGATTTCAAGGCTTCCTCCTCCTACTTCAGTCAAGGGGGTTAGGAGTTTTCTTGGGCATGCGGGTTTCTACCGAAGATTCATCAAAGACTTTTCTAAGGTAGTGAATCCTTTGTGCAAACTATTGCAAAAGGTTGCAAAGTTCGCGTTCAATGAGGAATGCATGAAATCCTTTGAACTTCTCAAGTACAAATTGACAACTACTCCTATCATAACCGCACCCAATTAGAGCTTACCTTTTGAGCTTATGTGTGACGCAAGTGATGTTGCGGTGGGAGCGGTCTTAGGTCAAAGGATAAACAAGATGTTTCACCCGGTGTATTATGCAAGCAAAACAATGACTGATGCTCAAGTGAATTACACGGTGACGGAAAAAGAGTTGTTAGCAATTATGTTTGCAATGGAGAAATTTAGGCCATATCTCATGGGGGCCAAGGTGATAGTTCATACAGACCATGTAGCACTCCGCTACTTGATGACAAAGAAGGATTCCAAAGCAAAGTTGATGAGATGGGTTTTATTGCTTCAAGAGTTTGACCTTGAGATTGTGGATCGAAAAGGGTGTGAAAACCAAGTGGTGGACCACTTGTCCCACTTGGAGGAAGAAGGGAGGCCCCTTGACGGCCTAGAAATTAATGATTCTTTCCCTGATGAGCAACTCCTCTCGGTATCTATGAATGGCATGCCTTGGTTTGCAGATGTTGCCAACTTTCTTGTGACAGGTATTGTCCCGTGTGAGCTCTCTTCTAACCAAAGGAAGAAGATTAAACAAGATGGTTTGGACTACTATTGGGATGAGCCTTACTTGTTCAAAATCCGTAATGATGGGGTGATCCGGAGATGTGTTCCGGAAGAGGAGCAAATGAGTATTCTGGAGGTGTGTCATTCCTCTCCCTACATTGGTCATCATGGTGGGGCGAGGACAGCTTCAAAGGTGCTTAGTTGTGGTTTTTATTGGCCTACTCTGTACAAGGATACGGGTGAGCTGGTGAAGAGATGTGATGAGTGTCAGAGAGCAGGTGGAATTTCAAACAAGGATGAGATGCCTCTCAACACTATTCTTGAGGTTGACATATTTGATGTTTGGGGAAATGATTTCATGGGACCCTTTGTGAGTTCTTGTGGCAACACATACATTCTGGTGGCCGTTGATTATGTTTCAAAGTGGGTTGAGACCGTGGCTTTACCCAACAACGAGGCCCGGAGTGTGGTGGCTTTTCTCAAGAAGAGTATCTTTACTCGGTTTGGCACTCCTAGAGCTACCATCAGTGATGGGGGTTCTCATTTTTGCAATAAGGCATTTGACACTTTGCTTGCAAAGTATGGTGTCAATCACAAGGTTTCTACCCCTTACCATCCTCAAGCTAGTGGGCAAGTTGAAGTCTCCAACAGGGAGATCAAAAGCATATTGTCAAAGACGGTGAATGCAAATAGGACCGACTGGTCAAAGAAACTGGATGATGCGTTGTGGGCTTATAAGACTGCTTACAAGACTCCAAGTGGTATGTCTCTGTAACGATTGGTATTTGGGAAAGCTTGCCATCTACCGGTTGAGTTGGAACACAAGGCCATGTGGGCTTTGAGGAAGCTAAATCTTGAATGGGATGTGGCAGCAAATCCTAGGGTGGAGCAGCTTAATGAACTTGATGAGTTCCGGTTTCATGCCTACTCCAGTGCGTCCTTGTATAAGGACAAAATTAAGTACCTTCATGACAAGTATGCTCGTGGCAAGGAGTTCAAAGTGGGTGATTTGGTTCTTTTGTTCAACTCCCGGTTACGACTGTTTCTGGGAAAGCTTAAGTCGAAATGGAGTGGACCTTTTGAGGTGGTGCTTGTGACTCTGTTTGGTGCTCTTGATTTGCAAAACAAAAATGGTGAGATCTTCAGAGTTAATGGGCACAAAGTCAAGCACTATCTTGGAAATTTTGATGACAGCCACGTGGTGGCAATGATCCATCTAAAGTGATTTGATGGTAACCTGTATCGTGTCGCGATGTTAAATCAGGCGCTTCTTGGGATGCAACCCATGTGTTTTACTTCTTTCTTTTTGATTTTCTTCTTAGTGTAGTATTTTTTTTGGACTAACTGGTTGTGGATGTGTGTAGGGATGTTTTGATGCAGTGCAGGACTAAGTTGGAAGAATTTAGCACTCTCTGAAGTTTGGACCGCTACCGCGGTGCATTTTTCGCGGTCGCGATGGGCTTACTACGGAGGTAGAAATTGACCGCAGTCAGCGGTACTAAAACGTCCAAAATGGAGGTTCTCTGAAGTTTCAATCGCGGCCTCGGTGCAATTTTCGAGGTCAGCGGTGGCTTACCGCTGCCGCGGTGCATTTTTCGCGGTCCGTGGTGGTCTCCAAACAATAGCCCTTCTGAGCTTCACAACCGCAGTCCACAGTTGATTTTCCGCGGCCGCGGTAGGTAAGTTGTGTGGGTCCCAGGTTTTTTCTATAAATAGACCCTCAGACCCCCTTTTACACTTTTCGCTCCTTGCACTCTCAAATACTATAGAGCACTGTTCACCACGCCCTAATTTGCACAAACACAAAAACTGATCTTCACTTGTCTCTTACTTCACATCTGGTAATTCCAATAAATCCTCAGTCTTTAATCATTCTTATTTTGTTTTAAATTGTTAGTTTTACCTTCTTTTTCTTCCTTTTTCTTTTTATTTAGACTTAGAAATCTGTATTGTTAATTACATTAGGTTTAAATTAGTTAGAAATGGTAATTGACTACCTAGGGGGATTGATAATTTTGATGTGAATGCTAAAATGCATGAAAACTAGAAACCCTAGGTCGGCTGTGCTTTAATTTGACTACCTCGGTCCGCGGTGCCTCTCCGTGGCCACAATGGATTTTCCGTGGTCCGCGACGATGAACTTCAGAGAGGTCATTTTGAGTGTCCGTAGCCGCGGTTGATTTTTTATGGTCCGCGGTGACTTACCGCAGCCGCACTCCTTTTTTCGCGGTCCGCGGTGCTACTGAATCAGAGAAGTGGGTAGTCTGAATCCCACACCACCGCGGCCACGGTGCATTTTTTGCAGTCCGCGGTGCAGTCTTCGCGGCCACGATGCATTTTCCACAGTCCGCAGTCAGCTGTTTCAAATGATTTTCTACACTGATTCTTCTGGTATTGATACTAACAATGTTCAACTGATGTTACTTGCAGATAATGGTTAAATCCAAAGGAGGTGGTGACAAACAAAAAGGAAGTGGGGAGTCCTCCCGGAGTAGGGGACGAGGACAGATCAAACTGACTCCAGCAGTTCGGAAGTCCATTGGGGAACTGAGGAAGAATATCAAAGCTGCAGATAGAGCTGCTTCCCAATCCACGGGAAGTGAGTATGTGCCCTCCCAGGAGGCACCGGAGTCTGATTCCGTGCCTACTCATGTTGCTGACTTCCCGGGAAGATTCCGCTTGAGAGATGAACCTACACCTCCAGACTCTCCTACTGCTCGTGCTTCAGTTCATGTGTCTTTTGAGTCGTCTGAGGGCTCAGCAGAGAGCAGTGATAGTGCAGCCTCTACCTCACCTACAGCTTCCTCACCTGGAGAGGATCCCCGCGATGATGAGGTACCGGATGAAGAGGGAGGGGGTGTGCCTCAAACTGGAGGTGTGGAAAGAAATAGAAACCCTGAAGTGTGGCGAAGGAGGTTTGTCAGTGAGCTAGTATACCACGTTCCAGGAGTGGTGGCCTCTAAGGTCACTTATTCTTGAGCGCCAATTCATAGAGAGGGATCTTCTGCCTCACAACCCCAACGTGAAGAGGCAATTCAGGGAGCGATTGGGATGGGACTATTTCACCAGCCAGGTGGTGGATGCAAATGAGCACTTAGTCAAGGAGTCCTACACCAATGTCTCCCACATTAAGAAGGATGCAAAAGTGACTAAGGTGCGGAACCTGAAAGTGAAGTTTGATGGGAAAACAATCAATGACTACATGGGCTTTAATGATGAAGATGAGACATTGTACTTGGAGAAGGTGGCTATAGATGAGGCATCCCGCCCGTGTTTAGCATCCTACTTGGCTATCTCGGGCACCACCCTAGCAAGGTTGACTGCAGGGGTTCCTATCTTGAGGAAAACCCTTAACTTTGAGGCAAAGGGGTGGGAGACTTTTGTATGCAGCAAGCTGGACCCCACTATCCATGAAAACACCATGCCGGTTTCCGGGGCGATATTAGTGGCGGCTATTGTGGCGGGGTTCCCGATCAATGTCGGGAATGTTATGTCTAGGGTGATCACCAGGGTAGTAAATGAGGGTGATAGATCATATCCCTTTCCGAACTTTCTTACAATATATTTGGAGGATCAGGAGGTGGAGAAAAGAAAATTTGACGTGAAGGTGAAACCCAAGATGCCCTTTTCATGGTACAGCCTCAAGGCTGAAGACAACTCCAAAGCCAAAGAATCCAAGGGCAAAGACACTACATCTACTGGCCAGTCTGAAGAGCCAGTAGTAGTAGTCACTGCTTCCCAGCCTTCCCCTACCATACCAGTTCCCACACCCGGACCATCTACTTCCACTCCTCCAGATACTCCATCCTCTTCAGCCTACCCATTGACTGCCCACAGATTGAGCCAAACACTATCCAGTATCAACAACTGGATGCAGGCAGCAACTTCTAAGCTGTCTGTGCTATCTAGTTCAGTGGCAGCCTAGTCAGTGCCCCCACAGCCACAGGTGCCAGCTTTGGTAGAGGAGTCTCTTAAGGAGCTTATGGAAAACCAGAAGAAGCTCCTGTACATCCAGAAGATTATAATGGAGGCTCTAGCAATTCAAGGAAAATCACTTCAGAAGATGAGTGAACAGACAAAGAAGCTGAGAAAGACTCGGGCCTCGAAGGAGTCGGAGAAGCAGTTGAGAGGAGAGGTAGAGAAGATGAAGTCAGGTGGAGACCTTCCTTTAGAGTTACTATTACAGAGACCAGCTCCCAACAGCTCATACTGAGCGGGTTTAGGGGCAGGAGACTTAGAGGGAGCCCAAGAGGAGGAGAGTGATGCCCCGGGTAGATGATGCAGAGATTTAGGTGGAGGACCCACAGGATACAGGTGCTTCTAGCCAGCCACAGGTCCCAGAGCAGTCACAGGATACAGGGATGCAATCACAGGTCCCCGAGCAGTCACATGACCCAGGGACCCAGGCACATGACCCCATGCAGACGGAGGACCCATAGGGAGTTTTCTTTACTCTCTATCCTTCTTTTTGAGCTTATTTTTGGTTAGTTAGCATTGAGGACAATTCTAGCTTTCATTTGAGGGGGTAGCCCTACTTTGATGACATTGGTAGTTGGAATGTAATTATGATACTATTTTCCTTTTTTATGCTTTATTTCTCACTTTTGGTATGTATATAATTTTACCAGTTATTTCACTTTTCATATTTTACAATCTTGGTTTGTATATAAAGTTACTCTCTCTTGTATATATTCATTCCCTCTCTTGTATAATCGTCTAAACCCCCAATTGTACATGTTTAGTTTACTTTACGTATTTTCTTTCATAACTTCTTTCGCAATTTTCCTTAATAGCATAGCTTCTTATTTCATTTTAGTAGCTTCTTTTTATGTTCATAGCTTCTTATTTTATGAGTTTTTGTTTAATAAGCCTTTGGTTTTCTTAATGCCACGGTTCTTTCCAAAGGTGGAGTTTGTGTGAACCGGGTGGCTCTTCCCGATGATGGATGGCATGACAACCTTCTTAAGGGTTTGAGTCTTTTTTTTCGTTTTTGTTTAAATAGTAGCTAGTGAGTAATAGTGCCTCAAGCAAAGCTTCACTTAAGCCTAACACATTTGCCTTTGACCTTATGGTTAGAACAAATTGGTGAGTAGGATGGTGATAGCTGTGACCTTAAGACTCTTGTGTTGACTAAACAATCATCAAGTGGTTTTTCGGAACCATTTGCGTTGCTCAAGTCTTAGCTAAGGTTGTTGTGGGCCCCTGACTCTAATCTTTAGCAATCTTATAGCTTGTGTGGTGAGTTATTTTATTTTCAAGTCCAAGCCCCATGCCAATAAGTCTAAACTTGCCCTGAATGTTTGTTGAAGCGAAATCCTAAGTGAAGCTCGACTTGAGAAGTGATTATAGGCTCTCCTTGATCCTTATTGAGACTTGAAGACATCCATAGCCTACCAATGATAATATCCCTAGTCAACCCAGTTGAGCTATAGCCCCTATTCTTTCAATAACCATGATAAAAGCCTTTATCCATTCTGAAATGACCCTCTCTTGGCACCCTATCTTTCCTTAGCACAAGGCAAAAGCATAAGTTTGGGGGGAGACGAGGAATGCAAAAGTGATAAAAAGGTACAAAATGAAGAAAAGGAAAAGCAAAAAGAGAAAAAGAAAGAAAAGACATAAAGAAGGTGAACAAGGTAGATGAAATGAAGGGATTCAATAAAAACAAAAGGATGAAAGGCATGGAAAGGTTGAAAAGGAGAAAAAGAATTGAAATGATCAAGAAAGAGTGACAGTGTGTCTCTCTAACCCCTAAAGATGTAAATGACTCAAGAGTCAAGAAAATGTGTGCCAAAATGAAGCAAATGAAGTGCTTAAGGGAAGATGAAACCTTCTTAGACCAATCTATCCTACCCTGAACCAAAAGCCTTCATTACATTACCACAAATGCCCTATATGATCTTGAGTTGGGTGAGCTTACATAAGTGGTGACTCACATAAGGGGCAAGCTTATGGTACTTAAAGCCGGACTTGAGATCTTCTTTGAGAGAGATGAGTGTGTTCTCCACAATCCTCGTTCTGAGTGTTACAATCTAAAAGTGAGGTTTGCTTGTGGAGAGTTGAGGAGTATGAGTTTGGGTTCCACAATGACCAAAGTAGTAGAAAGAGTTTCCTTGATGAGTTGAGTCAACTCTTGATGCTTTTGTGTCGCACTAAAACCATGGTGTTTAAAAAGGTTGAATGTTGTTAATGACTCATTTGAGTTGAGGGCAATTGTTAGTCCTAATTGATGCTAGATGAGGTCACTTTAGGACAGCTAAATTTTCTTTTCTTTTATCTTAAGGAGGTGGGACTTACATCGTTTGCTTGAGGACAAGCAAAAGCTTAAGTTTGGGGGAGTTGATAACTAGGGATTCTAGTCTATTTTATGCTCATTTTTTCTTGAGTTTTGGATTAAAAATGTATACAAGTAATCCCGAAAGCTTACATGTTGTGCTTGTTTGCAGTGTTTGGTCAAAAAGTGACAAGGAAGTCAAAACCAGCTCAAAAAGGAGTGAAACCTGCACAAGTGCAAAGCCAAGTCAAGGCACCGCTACAGCGGAAAATCCACTACGGACGCAGAAGACCCACCACGACCGCAGTCCTTTTATTGCGGTTCGCGGTGGCATGATTCAGAAAGCTTGATTTTGGGGTTACCAATCACCGTTGACCGCGGTGCCCTTACCGCGGCCGCGGTGCTTTTACCGCGGTCCGCGATAGCATGATTCAGAGAGGTGGAGTTTCTTGGGATTTCAAGTTATCGCGGTTCGCGGTTGATTTTACGCGGCCATGGTGGCCTCACCGCTACAGCGGTCCATTTTTTGCGATCCGCAGTACCTCCGTCAGGGGCATTTTTTTCCGAAAAATTTAGCCTTGTATAAATACTTCTATTTTAGATTTTAGGTCATCTATTGTTTAGCTGAGCACGTGAACTGCCTTTTTTTACCTTTTTGAGTAATTTCATAGCTAGTTCAGCAATTAATCTCAGTACTTTATCTTGTAATTAAATTTTATGGATCAATATTCATCTAAATATTTGATTTCTTCTATTATTATGAGTAGCTACACCCATTAGCTAGGGTTGTGGCTCAACCCTAGTGTGGGTATTTGATGGGTCTCTTATTTTAGGATTTAGTTGTTTATAGGTGGTTGGTATTTGGCTTGATTTGTATTTTCCATGTTGAATTAGTGGTTGCAAACACTAATTTGTACCTTTTTTACTTAGGCTCTTCTTGAGAAAGAGAGCTTGAGCCTAGGAAAATCAGGCCAACAAGGAATTGGGGTGTATTCAAGAGATTAATAGCCCCAATTAAAGGGTTAAACCTAGAGATAGTAATACCCAACTTGAGCCTACATTGCTTGCACAATTTTGACACCCAATTGGTCTTGAAAAAGTCAGTTAGGGCAAAGTCACTCAAACTACCGAGAGGTATAGAGTGAGTAGTTTCGTGCATTGGCTATATCACGAACCCAAACATAACAATTTTGCCTTAGGTGTTAGAACCCATTAAATATTCACCTAGGGGATAGTCGCTTCCCTAGTGCCTCTCCATCAATTAAGAAAACCTTACAAAAAAATATCATACTTAGTCTAATTTCCTGCATCATTAGTGTTAATCTAGAATAGTGAACTATCAAAGCATGTTTAAAAGTGTAAACAATTACTTTGCACATTGCTAGTGTAGATAGGAACCCAATTCCAAACTTATTCTAGCTTCCTGTGGATTCGATCCCGACCTTCTCGGGTAAAAGCTGCATCGACCGCTCTTGCCACTCAATAGTGGTGTAGGGTTGGACCCGATCAGGGCTGCCTCCTCGCTATACGGTTGTTCAACGAATCGGACGATGTCTTGTTTTGGTAGCAGTTTCGGAGCCCCCGGTATCTTATTGACCCTTTCTTGATGTTCCCTCATCTGGTCGCGGAGTGTCTTGTTTTTGTTTTCCATTTCTTCCATTTTCCTTAAAATGGCTGCCAATGCGTTAGTGTTACCTGTTGAGGGAGCTGGTTGCTCATCGCTGATCGTTATGACATCTGCCGGTGTGACATTCCGGTTCGCTTTTTAAACGGGCTTGTCAAGTATGTCACTAAGGGTGCTTGTCAACCACTCTTCTAATAGTTTCTTCACTGCCGGTGGTACTTCCTCAGCTGTGGATATGGAAGCTCCTCTTTCGCGTGAAGCGGTTACATTTTCATGAGGAGGAGGTGAATCACTCCGCCTGGGCGTAACGCTTGGCGTCACATTCTCATTGTCTTCTCTACCATCCTCGTTGATGGTGTTCAGAATGTTTGTAGTGACGCCTGCTATTGCTTATGTCGTGTATCACCTTTTCCTGCCATTGTTTGTTTATGCAAAGCGAGGAAAAGATGGCTATCCTTTTTTATGATCTAGAAGAAACTAAAATTTCAACTAAAAAGTCCCACAGACGGCGCCAAATTGTTTGACCAAAAAGTGTTAAACTCTTTACATGAAGTATCTTTTTGGCAGTCCCCCTTTTTTTGTTCTCTATCTCTTCCTATTTATAAGAGACATTTCCCAAAAACCTTATAAAGCACAAAGCAAGGAATATCCTAAGGAATATTCCTTGTGTCTAAATTTGAACTTAGGCTACCGTTGCCTCCGTATCGCAGCTGCCCGTCTTTGGCACAAAACATTTCAAAAGCAAACCTCAGTCGTCATACCATGGTCGGCCCCGTCCTTTATCTTAAATATACTTTGTTATCGATACGCCAAATTTTGACCTATACAATTTTAAGTAAACAATATGACTATGTTTTACTTCAATGTCGAAAAGTTATGGTAGAATGCTGGAAATGTGACCCAATTAAATTTTGTTGAAGATGAAGAAGGTGTTTTTCTCTTTTCTTGAGGATGGCAGAATAATGTCTGCTTCTTCCTCGTTTTGGTATGCGAATAGTTAGGGCAATAATGTCGGGCGGGTCATGGGTAATGAGTCAGGTTGGATTTTTTTAAATGTTTAGTTAGTTCAGACTCTCAAAAGATGCCATGTGTCTTGGCCGTTAAAATAGGGGTGAATATAAAACTTTGATGGAAGGTAAGGATATATCTGAACGGAAAGTATAACGGAGGATAGAATTGAAAATGATATATTTGGCCCTTTTATGTATTTAGTCATATACTTCGTGGACCGAATGTTAGTGTCTAATATTTGGAACAGAAGCTGTTCGACAAAATGCCGGAATGGAACAGCAAATAGCCATCAATGGCGATGCTATCAACTATTACAAGACGCACTATTTTCTCAACCCCATTAACCGAACACTTATCTTCCTCTTCCTTCTCTTCTTCTACCTCACCGCAACCATCTTCAAACGAAGACGAAACTCTAGTCTCAACAGCCATAAAAATCCTCAAACACCATCGCTCAAAATCAAGATGGTCCGAAATTCTCTCTCTATCCCCACCCCCTTCCGGCTTCACTCCCACCCAAGTCTCTCAAATCATTCTTCAACTCCGCAACACACCTCATCTCGCTCTCCGTTTCTTCCACTTCACAATCACTCGCTCCATTTGCTCTCACTCTCTTTATTCCTACGCCACTATCATTCACATCCTCTCCCGTTCCCGCCTTAAATCCCAAGCTTTAGAGCTACTAAAATCCGCCATTCGAAAATTCCCCGACACCCATCAACCTGATTTAACAAACCCACCTCGGATTTTCCAAATCTTGGTTAAAACTTACAGGACTTGTGATTCAGCTCCTTTTGTGTTTGATTTGTTGATTAAAGCTTATTTGGATTCTAAAAAAATTGATCTTTCTGTTAAACTTGTGAGGATTTTAGCTAAAAAGAATATCTTTCCACATGTTGTTATATGCAATTCTTTGATTGAGTTGATTGCGAAAAGTCGAGGCCCTTTTGCTGCTTATGATATGTATAGGGAAATCTTTAAAGGTAGAGAGGTAAAGGGTGTGATCGTCAATGCTTATACTTTTAACATTCTTATGGTAGCTTTTCATAGAGATGGAGTAGTTGAGAAGGTTGAGGAGGTTTGGAAGGAAATGATGGAAAAAAATTGTGCCTCGAATACATATAGTTATAGCGTTTTAATGGCCGCGTATTGTGAGGATGGACTGATGGAGAATGCCATGAATGTTTGGGAGGAGATGGGTGATAAGGGCGTGAAACATGATATTGTAGCTTATAATACCATAATTGGGGGATTTTGTAAAGTTGGAGAGGTTGATAGAGCTGAGGATTTTTTCCGGGAAATGGTTTTCGCTGGGGTGGAGTGTACTTATGTTACTCTTGAGCATCTCATAAATGGACATTGTATGAGTGGGAATGTTGATGCAGCTTTAGTCTTGTATAAGGATATGTGTCGAAAGGGATTCAAACCAGAGAGTTCAATGATAGATGCTGTCGCTCGGATGCTATGCGACAAAAATGGAGTTTTTGAGGGCTTGGAATTTGTGAGAGCTGTAATAAAGAAACATGATACCGTACCAAGGAAGAGTACATACGAACTTCTGATACGGAGCTTGTGTGAGGAGGGTTTGATGGAAGATGCGCAAAAACTTCAGGTAGAGATGGTGGGGAAAGGATTTGCCCCAAATGTGGACGTATATAGTGCTTTCATTGATGGGTACATCAAGCAAGGGAATGACAAAATGGCTGAAACTTTGAGGAACGAAATGCTTACGAATAAGATCCCTTGTAAAGATAGCTAGAAGTTCGTATAGCATCCAAACTTTTAATCAAATCTAAGTTGTGACTTCGGGCTATGAGGTTAACAAGGTGACTTTGCCGAGGTGCAAGTCTATCAGTACATCAAAGCACGGTGCTCTCTGAAGGGCATCTTCATGATTTTTCGAATATGAGCAGTGCCTTCTTGCTGAAGAATATGAACAGTGCCTAACTGCTTGAAGAGTCTATCGGAAACAGCCTCTCTACCTTATAAAGGTAGGGGTAAGGTCTGCGTGCCGTACACACTACCCTCCCCAGACCATACTTATGGGATTACATTGGGTTTGTTATTGTTGTTGTTGTTCTAACTGCTTGAAGAGTTCTCGCTACAGGTCAGGATCTTAAGACGATTCATCCTAGACTCTTTCCTGCAGTGTACCAGCATAAATGTTCTTTTATCGCTTTCCTAGTCTTAGAGATAAAAAGTTACATCCCACAATGTGCTTTATGTTTCACCACTGCAATTACATCGAGGCTTTATTACCTATTGTCCTCTTCCTATTTGTGGAATGCTTAAAACATAGCCTGCTTTTCTCACAGAACTGGATGACCTGCTTAGATACTTTAATACCATCATCATAGTTAAATAGCTGAATATGTTTGCCGAAGCATGAGTCTCTGATGTTTGAGTTTAAGAACGGAGGGCTGCAAAAGTAAGTGTTCCTACATTTTAAGATTGGGAACAATGGACAGGTGGGGCAGGTCATGTTTTCATGGGCTAATTTTGCCACCCAAAAGGGCATGTCAAGACATGTAACAAATTCGCTTGGTACACAAGTCAATGTTCTTGCATTTATCTAATGCTTTCATGTTTTTTTAGGATGATTTTCACTTTTGAAATGTCAAATTCTGCTATATCCGAGTAACAAGTGATATTACTATTACTGCTCCATACAATAAATGAATGCTCCTCCAATATTTTTTATGCTAATCCTTTACAAACTGCCAACACCATAAAGATGACTTTTCGGAAAATTTACAGTTGTTTCCTGAAGCTATGCTGTGAAAGTTGGAGAAGACTTCCAGCTGCTTGACAGAAAAGTAACCAAAGATTAGAAATGGAGATTCCATGATAAGAAGGCCAATCCAGCATATATCTGTTATCTGCTGCAAAACTTTGAAGGACATAGTGTTCTGTTGGCTCTGAGCCAGATGAATTGGTTCATTGTCTACTGCTTGTACTGGTTGATGATTCTTGTATAGTCTTCCCAATTATTCAAAAATGACTTGATGTGTATCCTCGGCATATCCAATCGTCTAAAAGATTGGAGTGCTGAATCCTGACAGTATTTGTCAACCAATGTGAAAGTCATTCTACAGGATCAAGGAGCTGCCCGGCAGCTGAGATTTGTGTAAAATGCAGTACACATCACTCAAACAGTATGGAACTCTAATTAATTCAGACATTATATGATCTTTCTATATTATCACTCTCAATCTACTCATGAACATTGTCTCTATATAAATAAATTTCACATCAGTTGATGCTTTCTTTGATATATGTTACCTCTGCTGTTGCTAAATGTAATTAGTGAAGGGGGCATGCTTCAGAATTAAACTGAGAGATTAACTTTTTGATGCAACATTTCTATAACTGAGTTTAAAATGCTGATTGTTTGATAATGAATACTTGTTATTCTGCTTCATTCTTTCTTTTCTATTAGGTGATTTTGACAAATCAAAAGACCATTCAATACCCAAGTTTCACATTTATTAGATAAGGTTTATTTTTAAACATTTATCAGAGAAGTTGAGGCGGGGAATTCGTCGTGATGCTTGAAAATGCTTTTTCAACGTAGAATGTCATGAACTGCAGAAGAAACTTGATAGCTGCACTTGCATATTACACTCTTTCAACATCCAAGACTTGACCCCTTGCAATTGTTAAATCCTATTGATTTAGTTCTACATGCTACCATGTGCCAATGAGTAGTTTTTCATATTGGACAAAACTTATTTACACCCACTATTAGTACCAATTCAACGAATGTATGACAAGTATCCATAGTTTGACAAGCAACATTATGCTAAGTCCTGATAAGTTTCTTTCCTGTCAAAAAAAAAAAGTATTACTTGGTGACAAGACAAGTGAATCCACAGAGATTCAATAGGAATACAACAGTTATGGATAGCTGAATTTAGGCCTTAGTTAATCAATTATTAGAAGATGATTAGAACTGCATTGAGTTCAGAAATCGTTGGAAAAAAAAGTTTCAGATGAAAAAACATAACAAGAGGCGATTTGGTGGCCATATTGCATTGGTAACATTACAGATAGAACCACGCTAAATCTCACTTATGGGATCATTTATGCATTCAGTAACATAGTGCAAGGATTGCTGGGAATGGGTATCTAATCTAGGTGGAAAAGCCATCAAATTCACACATGACTCTGGTGTCGATAAACCAAAAGAGAGTTTCCGCAGCATAATTTATCTCAAATAACTAGGGTACAACCATACAATTCCCAATTATATGCCAACCTGACAAATTTCAGAATCATATCGTCAAATGAAAATGAAATGTAGAGACAGAAATGACTAAGAAGAGGGTCAACAGATGTGTAGAGAAAACTAGCTCCTTTTCTTCCAAACATTCCTTCCTCTAGAGAAACTGCAAAAGGCAAAGACAAGAAGATAAGGACATTATCAGAGACGTGTATATAAAGAAAGACAGACCTTAAGTTGTATTTAAATCGGGCAATTAACTCAAGAATGGTACAGCTTTGAAAGGGCCTAAAATGGAATTGCATCAGAAATTGTACTCGAGCAACAACACAGCAATCCCAATCCGTAATTACCTATGTGAGCACATGCATGAATTCTAGTCCAAACTGAAATTATAAGCAACTGATATACTAGGAGTAAGCAACTTAAACATATCAAGATTAAGGAACTGCACGAAAGCCATACTAAATTTTTTTAACAACCGAGAAATACCCAAGGGCCATTGGTGCCACGGTTCGACACTCGGTAGATAATGGGGCTAGGCCCCTCTACTCTTCTCCATTTAGATACCAGACTTGGTTCACCACCCAAGATTCGAACTCACGATGTGCGCCTGCCACACATCCTTTGCCGTTGAACAAAGTCCTGGAACAACAGTAATATTCACAAGATTCAAGAAAAGATGATGAAACATGTTACTTCATCAACTTTAGCGTACTCACACACATATAAGTCATTCAATTCCTAGTACTTCACTTTGCATCTACAAAATCAACTCGATCCACTTGCATTGTAAAATTCATATTTTCAAACTTCTAATCACCTACCAAATAGAACCATGAAATCCAAACTCATGCACAGGCAATAGGGACCATCACCATACAAGCTTCTTTTTGCATTTATTAGTAAAGAGCTTTAGATTACTTTCATATTCTAGTAGATATAAAGCTCATAAAAAATAAATACATAGGAATTTACGGTAGAAGTTTATTCCTTAACCCTCAACCAGAGTACTCCAAATCATAGATCATTTCATAATTGGTGCTCGGCAACTTACACAACTCAATCCAACTACTTTATGCACCAGAACCTAAGTTGCATACAACACCAAAAACACAAGAAACCCCACGACCTTGGTTCAGTCATGTGTTTCTTAATTTCAAATTCTGATATATGAATAACATTAGAGGCAAGATTGTCAACCCACAAAAGATTTACTAGGATGAAAAAGCAACTCTATCCCATTATTGCTCAATCACATTAACAATATAACTAAACACAACATCGAACGAGCCTCCAAGTAATCTTTCAATGAAAACTATATCATTCTTCATATTGATTCAGCAAGCTCATGAAACTAGATTTTGCACTTATGAGTTACCTTAGTGGCTTAGATTTTAATATCACATTAGGAGGTTCTTGAAATTTGAAACGAGCATAAATGTCCATCCATCCATGAACCAACTCATTGTTGCTAAAGCTCAAGCACTCTTACCTACCAACTACCTCTTATTCAGCTGAAATTCACAATCTTGGAACACTCTAGTGCAGAAGATAATTCAAACGGCCTTACAGCCCCCAAAAGATATGCCGCACATGGTGACATTAAGAGAAAAACCCCAGGATAAGCCATTCTTATTGAGACACAATAAATACAGTATGGAAAATGAAAAGAATGAAGGACAACGATAACACTAGCAAAAGATGCTAATCTAGGAAGCGTCCCAGGCCTTTGGTTCAACGGGCAAAGTTAATACACCGGTGGATGTGTTGGAGGCGCATTTCACAAGTTCCCGAACTAAGTCTGGTATTTAAGTGGAAAAGGTAGATGCGCCCTAATCCACTTGAGTTTTATACATGAACATAAGCAATTAACCAGATTATCAAGTTGACCCAACAAAAAAATCACAAGTCTCCATAGAACTACAGATAGTGAACTGAATAACCGGGACTAAGTCTATAATCCTTCTAATCCAAAGTCAAGGCAGAGTATCTGAGTGAATGTATCTAATCTTCCAATTCGGACATGATCACTAAATAATATTGAGCCTAATTGAGTATATAATTTCGATTAGAAGAGAAATTTTTACCTGAGTAGAAAGAAGTACAAAAAATGATAGGGGTTTAGAGCTCGAGGAGGAGTTCTTCTTTCTGATCGGAAAAATAGTGGAGGATATATGGGGTGACCCGAATTACGGCGACCCAAGCTCCGAAAAGGGCGACGTGAGTCTTCAGCTGCTTGAGAGCAGCTGCTTTGTCAGGTTTACGCATGAACAATCCTGGAAACATGGTTTCGTCGTTTGCAAGATTTCTCTTCCAAGGGGAGATGAAACGAGCTTAAACCCTAGCTTTGATGAGTTCGTGATTAATTATTTGTTTAACTTTAACCCCAGTGTGGCTGAGCTGCTCACATATTTGGACTGGGCCTTCTTAAGCCCGGCCCGTTCACGGTTTTTTTTTTTCCTAATGAAAGGAATACTTTATATTAAAACATAATAAGTTTAGTTATTACATAACATAGGGTAGATCGCATAGCGATTTTCCTCTATTTGTTTTTATTAAAAGCATGTAAAACAAAGTCCGAAGGGGTTTTCTAGAATATTGTGTTGTCTCCCTCCGTTATTGGTGGTTGCTTGGAACGTTCATACTTTGCTAAAGCGTCAGCCACAGAGTTGCATTCCCGATATATATGAGTTATTTCTTCCAATCCAACAACATCAAGAAGAAAACTGCAATCGTTAAGAAGATGTGAGTAGCGATATTATTCATCCTTCAATAAGTTACATAATACTTATGAATCTGTTTCCACTAAAATGGGAAAGAGATTTTTTTGTGAAGTAGAGTTCCAGTCCTACTAGTAGTGCAAGAAGTTCAGCATGAAGAGCGGATGTTGCAGTCATCTTCTACGCAAAACCTACAACCCATATGCCATTGTGGTCTCTGATAAGTTCTCCAGTGCCACTGGTTTCGTTATTTGGATTATAAGCCCCATCAATGTTTAGCTTGTAATGGCTCGTGGGTGGTAGCCATCTTATAGTTAATTGAAGCCCTGGGTTTGATGTCGTAGTAGTCGGGGTTATGAATTCTGCAACTTGTATCATGATTTTTTGTGGCATGTTATGATTGAAGTATGGTTGAAGAGATTTGAGTTCCTATTATTCCATATATTCCAGAGGATGAAAGGTAGAAGGGTGGAGTTTGGAGTTTTAAAGGAAGCATTTGTTGTGTGGATGGTAGTGTCTTTGTTACACGTATCCTTCATCCAATTGGCAAGATTGTGTGCTTGAGGTCTTCGTAGATTGAAAAAAAACCATAAATGGTGGTAGTGTTTGCATGCAAAGAATATGTGATTTATGTCCTCCATTATAGTTGGACAGAATTGGCACAAATTTGATTGAAGTATATTTTTCTTGTATAGAAAGTCTTTAGTAGGTAATTTGTGGTGTACAAGTAGCCAGAAGAAAAACTTCAGTTTATTCAAACACTTGAACTACCAAAGCCAAGAGTTATTTGCAGCGGTGGGTTGTGGTATTTGGTTGTTGATCTGGAGTTGGAGCAGATAGGCTGACTTTGTGGTAAAGTTGCCAAGAGATGTTTGGTTCCAGAAAGATTGGTCAGGTTTGTTGGTTGAGAAAGGAATGTAAATGTTGTTGATTTGATCTAGTGTATAAGGATGTAAGGGTAAGAATAATCTATCCAGAAACACGAATGGTTTGTACGAATTGATGAAACTGTTAACTGTTCCTCCATATGGTGTAGGGGCCCTGGATATTTTTGCACAAACAGTTATTATTTGGAAGCCAATTGTCATTCCAGAGATTGATTTTTTTCCATCCCCTATGTTTCAGGAGAGCCCTGTGTGGAATAGGCCATTGGCTTTAGCCATGCTTTTCCATATGTATGAATCAGATGGCTTAGCATCGTATATTCTTTCTCGTCTATGCTGAACATATTTTGCTTGAAGAATTTTTATCCACAAGGATTTGGTCACTTCTATAGAATCGCCATAGTAACCCTGCTAGCATTGCATAATTCTTCTCACCAGTTTTATAAAGACCCAGCCCTCCAAGCGATTTTGGTGTGGTTACAGTCTCCCAGTTAGCAAGGTGTACTTTTTTTTCTGAGTTGATCCCCATAGAAAATTTCATTGGATACGGCCTATGTGATTCCTAGTGGAGGTTGGTAGTAGATTATTTTGCATAGAATAATTTGGTATGATGGCTAATAGTGGGTGTATGAGGGTGGTTCTTCTTGCCATATTGAGAGATTTTGCTTTCCAACCTGAAAGATTGTTGTTCATTTTGTCGATTATGAATTGATAGTCATTGCCTTTAGGGGAGTGGTTTGTTAGGTGGAAACCAAGGTATTTACCAAAGTTAGTGGACTTGCAGATGTTTAGGGCACTAGTTAGATAATCTTGTGTGGTGATAGAAACATTGTTGAAAAAGAAACTTTAGATTTTGAGAAGTTGTTTTTTGCCCTGGTGGTGTAGTGAATTAAAAATATTTATAATAGTGTCAGTGTTATTGTCACGACCCAAAAATCCCTCCGAAGGAGTCGTGATGGCACCTAGTTTCTAAACTAGGTAAGCCTAACATAAACTGAAATAACATTGATGCTTTCTAACTTTTAATTTACCAACTCTGGATAACTCAAAATTTCCCAAAACCGGTGGTACAAGTCACAAGCCCATCTAAGAGTAATTACACAAAATAATACATCTCTGCCCCGAAACGAAAGAGCAAATGAAAATAATTACAAATGAAGGTGACTCCGAGACCTGCGAACGCAGCAGCAGGTTACCGTGAGTCTCCACTGCAACGACCCCCACAGCTACTATAGATCAATACCTGGATCTGTACACAAAAAAATGTACTGAAGTGTAATATGAGCACACCACGGCGGTGCCCAGTAAGTATCGAGACTAACCTCGGTGGGGTAGTGACGAGGAACAGTCAGGACACCTACTGGTCAATTACAATTAACAGGATATGGAAATAAACATCAAGATAAAGATAACGAAGTAACATCAACTGCGGAGAGAAAAATCCAAGTGCAAACAGTACAAACAATAAAGGGAGAACACTGATAGTAACGAACGTAAATCACGTAAATCAGACAACCCAAATAATTCAACACTGATATAGCAGAGACAGAGACAAGTAAGAATGTATCCAATTAAAGAAAACAATGTCAACTCAATCAATCCCATCAAGTTTAATACACCATCCCGGCCATTTCAATCCTCGATTTCTCGTATCATAATCTTAACTTTTGAACTTTCAGCACATATGGCACCTCGTGCCCACATATTTTCCATCTCACTCTTAACAACAAAATCCACATGATATACAATACCAAATATCCTTGCAAATGCACTTAAGATGTTCAAGATGTCCTATTTGCATAATATAAATTAAATTTGAATTTCTAAATAAGTTTGGAAAAAATCGGCGAGAAAAGATGAAGTTATTTTTAGAAATCATTCGAGTAAGAAAAATACCCCTTTATATTTAAAATACAACATAGGAAGAATTATTACCTTTAACAGGGGAGTTGATAACTTAAAACTTAGTAGAAATTTCTTTTTAAGTAAAATACAACCTCAGACGGTTTAAGGGGATATAATTGAGAAACTAATTGAATTAAGGACGTAACAACTCTTGAAGTTTGAAGTATTGGAACGTATAAATACGGTGAGGTATTGAAAATATTGTGGGTTCTAACACAAAGGGTCACAGCAATAAGGGAATTTAACAGTTTAACATTTGAATTGATAACAACTAAACATAGCAAACCGAAAGTGCACGGCACCAAAATCCAATCACTAACAAGGATAAGAAAACCAAACATAGAATTTCACTTTCATTTTATTTATCTCGTGGCAAACGTGCCACCCGCTCCCATTTCACTTATCTTGTGGTAGGCGTACCACCCGCTCCCATTTCATAATATCTTGTGGAAGGCGTACCACCCGCTCCCATTTCATTATATCTTGTGGTAGGCGTACCACCCGCTCCCATTTTAATTTCTCATCATCAATTATAAAAGAATACCGGCAAGGAAATAATAAGGAAACCACAATATCTCGGCAAGGGAATAATAAGGAAACAACAATATCCCGGCAAGGGAATAATAAGGAAACGACAATATCCCGGCAAGGGAATAATAAGGAAACGACAATATTCCGGCAAGGGAGTCAACAATAAGAATAAACACGTCACGGCAATGGAACCAACAGTAAGAATTTAATGTGTCCCGGCAAGGGAATCAACTATAACCAAACTTGTACCAACAATTAACCTCACAATGAAACCTCCACTACAACAAGATGTAATAAGCACGTGATAACTACACCGGCAACCACAGCAATTGGACATGTAACCTATTTGCACGAAGTCATAGAGCAACTCACAACCAAGAAGTACCAAAATAATAAGGAAGACAATCACTTCATTTAAGGCAATTTAGGGTCAATGTAACACGTAACAATTAGAGGAAAGCTAGCAACGTCATATGGAGCATATAGGGGCAATTCAAGAAACTAGGAAACCCAATCATAACAGGATACTTTCCACATAAGGACCTAAGAACCCTATAGGAAAATTTTCCACAAATAAGTCCGAGCACACACTCGTCACCTCACATGCATGGACTACAATTAGCATAGAAGACTCAATTCCTAAGGGGAAGTCCCCCACACAAGGTTAGGCAAGATACTTACCTCAAAGGCGACAAACCGATACTCTAAAATGCACTTCTCGGGTGAAAAGACCTTCGGACGGCTCAAATCTAACCAAATTAACTTCAAAGCACAAATACAACACATAAGAAACTATTCTGGATCATAAAGTTTCAATCTTTACAAAAATATAAAAATCGACCCAAAAAGTCGACTCCCGGGACCGCACCTTGAAACCCGTCAAATTTTACAAAATTCGATCACCCATTCCAAAATGAGTTCAACCATACAAATTTTATCAAATTCCGATACCATTTGGTCCCTCAAATCACGGTTTTTTCATTTTAGAACTTTTCTTCAAAAACCAACTCATTCCCCAACCCCAAACACAATTTAAATGATAAAAATAAAGACAAATTCATGGAATATATTTAATTATAGTTGAAGAACACTTACCCAATTGAATTTCGTGAAAAACCCAACAAATTTCGCCAAGAACCGAGCTCTAGAAGTCAAGATGTGATGAAAATGGTGAAACCCTCGAGTTAGGGATATATTCTGTCTGCCCAGGCTTTTATGCATCGCAAACGCGAAGAGAGGATCGCGTTCGCGAAGCGGAAAAATTTAGGCTGCCCAGGTTGCTCATCGCGAACGCGATGATGAGCTTGTGAATGCGGAGAAGAAAAATGCAAGGCTTCGCGAACGCGAAGGGAGAGACGCGAACACGAAGAAGGAGAATGCAGGGCTTCGCGAACGCGAAGAGAAGGATGTGAATGCGAAGAAGGATTTCGAGGTGGTCAGCAACAATGCATCGCGATCGCGAGAGGCTGTTCGCGATCGCGTAGAAGGATATCAGAAGCAGCAAAACAGCAGTTCAAAATAGGAGAAAAATGATTTATAGCCCATTCGAAACACACCCGAGGCTCCCGGGACCCCGTCTAATCACACAAACAAGTCCCATGACCTAACACGGACTCGCTCGAGGTTTCAAATCACATAAAACAACACCGGAAAAACGAATCAAACCATAAATCGAACTTATGAACTTTCAAATCTTCAAATTTCTAAACTCGTGCCAAAACCTATCAATTCAACTCGGAATAACGTCAAATTTTGCAGACAAGTCCAAAATGACATGTCGGAGCTGTTCCAACTCAAGGAATCACATTCTGACCCCGATATCACAAAAGTCAACTATGGGTCAAACTTCTCCATTTTCCAAACTTCAACTTTTCCAACTTTCGCTGAAACGCCTCAATTTACCCTACGGACCTCCAAATCTGACTCCGGACGCGCGCCCAAGTCCAAAATCACGAAGCTGTTGGGATCACCCATGACCCATTCCGGGGCTGTTTACTCAAAAGTCCAATTCCTTCAAATTTTCACTGTCTAAACTTCTAAAACTAGGTTCCTTCTTCCAGTTCAACTCTGATTCATCCGGAAACCGAATCCAACCATGCACACAAGTCAATGTACCTAATGTGAAGCTGCTCGAGATCTCAAACTATCGAATCGGGCGTAGTTGCTCGAAACGACCAGTCGGGTCATTACATCCTCCTCCACCTAAACATACGTTCGTCCTCGAACGTGCCCGGAGTCGCTCCGATGCCATCGAACCACTGCATGAGCTCACCATACATACACCCAAACAACCTGAATTGAGCCAAAAATTCCAATCCCGAATACAATCACGTGCTGCTCCACACAACTCAATGCCCGAAGCAATAGCCTCTGACCACCATAACTGTTCAAATGACACCCTGGATGCCGGCAACACACCTCACATTGAATATAACCTTATTCTGGACCTCCACATCACTATCCATGATAGAGAAACATGCGGAAACTCATAGCCTCCCATGAGGACAACAGGCCAAGAAACCCTCTCGCCCGCCATGGCCATTATCCAAATCTTAGCAGAAATACCCACATACTTCCAAACATTCCTCACCCCCAATGCTATAGTACCACTCTCAGGTCTAAGAACCACATCTCGACCAATACAAGCAGCTCAACTAATGATTCATCACAGAAACACACAAATCCTCACACTACACGGCTCGTACAATGAACCAGCAATAACTCAATTACGCAACACAAGGAAAAGCAAAGTATAAGAATTTTCTAACAAGTGTAACATGTGCAACAACGAAAATATAGTTTTCATCAAATTGTTCCACAGAGGAAAAACAAAACCCCAAATAAACACAAGGAAAGGGTATCTCATATACATCCGCTGCAGCGTGCAGCCCGATCCCAAATACTCATCGAGCCAGTATACCACATAATATCTGCTGCGGCATGCAGCCCGCTCCCAAATACTCATCAAACCAAAATGCTCAGCTCACTGATCACATGAATATTGAAATCAAGTACAACAGAGTGAACAAATAAAACTGTGGGAAAATAAGTGAAAGCGCTAAAACATGAAAGACGCAAGCACGACTAAGGTGCAATAAGCAAATCAACATTACGAGGGCTATCTTGCCCGCATCGCCATAAGGCCTGAACGGAATCACTACCTGCGTGGAAAATAATCATACCGCCTCACAACCCATCACAACATAAGAGAGCAGCACATAACATAGGTCAGAGGCACAAATAATATCTATTCTGCCGGATAACATAACCAAAATGGCAACCTCACAGGAGCACACAAACTTAACCTGATACAAGATACATATTCTCATTGAGCTTTCACATTGCCTCAACCAAATCTTGACCCTTCCCAATTAGATAAATATGCTTCAAAAGGATCTACAACAACTCGTCAATAAAACATGCTATTAATTACCCCATTCTCAACATTTCTTCACAATCCACTAACAAGAAATAGTCCACATACGGGGACACCTAGTCCCAAAACCTCAGGAATACTAAAAGTTCCATACCCGGACTCAACTATGCAGATCAAATGGCTGATACATCACTCACCTTCCATCGTTCTGTCTAAGCACCCATATAAGATTTCGGCCGCGCAACAAAACATGAATCTTGAAAGTCTCAGAACCCAGTAATCACCACGCTACTAGCCACGCACCCGCAAACCAAAACTCAAGGTCCTTTCCAAAATACACACCCTTCACATATGATAGCCAGTAATGCCAACTCTCTATTAATTTCAGATACTGATTCAGGAGAAAACTGCAACGAACCCCATATTCCTCATGCCCATAGAAGACACCCAACTCAAGCTGCAGTCAAACCATCGAGAACCCTCCGAGAGCCGACCGCTCGCAACTAAGGTGTCGGGACTGCACCTCCCCAACTCGACCGAGTCACACAAACCGTCCAATACAAGAGTGCTGCCACAAATGCCAGTAAAGAATTCCCATTCAAAAGGACCATTTGCTCCCATTGCTATGCTGACCCAACACTACTGAACTGACTCATTTCTTCGGTTAGTCGATATGCAATAACCCCAATCAAAGCCCCAAATACAGATAATCCCAACACGAACCACGTAGCCAGAAGCTCATAAACCACTGCATTTCCTCTGAAGCACCCCGTCCTGCCGCAACCACGGCACCTACGTTGAATAGACCTTCTATGAATCTGAAGTAGTTCCTCCGACTCCCCTTGATGCTATCCATTATTAACGTGGAAATATTGCAAGCCCCAATATCATCTCATGCAAAAATATCGATCCTTGGTCGAATATAAAATTCAGGAATCCAACAATATCACATAAATACATGCCTCCAGCCCAAACTGATATAAGTCTGACTCTGCAACCTGAATGCCGCTATTCGACTCCTCCACTTGGCACAAAGCCATGGGAAACAACGTCTGACAATCCACAAAACTACTCTCCACAGCTTTCACAACACAAATCACAAGGTACTCCAGTACCACTAACTACTCCCATTCAACACCCACCTCGTGACCTTGCCAAAATTGCGACGACTAGTCAACCAATTGAACCTTCCCAGCTCGCACCCACCAACCAGATGTTGGAAATCGCTGCGCCCCCATACGATCAAGTGAATAGTCTCTCAATACCTCTGGGTATTTAGTCTAAACAACGTATTGAGACAATGCCTGAGCATCCCTGACCCCTTCGTAGCCTGTCTGTAGCATCGCGAACCACTGGCGCATGCCGAACGCTGAGGGCGTAATATTATAGACGAGTGGATGTAAAGGAACATAAGTTATATACTTCGAGCAAAATCAATATCGCACGATAAGGAATGAAAGAAGGGGAATTTCCTAACAGTCCTGTAGCCTCTCGAAGATAAGTAGAGACGTCTCCGTGCCGATCCGCAAGACTCTACTAAACCTGCTTGTGACTCGTAGCACCCATTAACCTAGAGCTCTGATACCAACTTTTCACGGCCCAAAAATCCCTCCGAAGGAGTCGTGATGGCACGTAGTTTCTAAACTAGGTAAGCCTAACATAAACTGAAATAACATTGATGCTTTCTAACTTTTAATTTACCAACTCTAGATAACTCAAAATTTCCCAAAACCGGTGGTACAAGTAACAAGCCCATCAAAGAGTAAGTACACAAAACAATACATCTCTGCCGCGAAACGAAAGTGCAAATGAAAATAATTACAAATGAAGGTGACTCCGAGACCTGCGAACGCAGCAGCAGGTTACCGTGAGTCTCTACTGCAATGACCCGCACAGCTACTATAGATCAATACCTGGATCTGTACACAAAAAAATGTACAGAAGTGTAGTATGAGCACACCACGGCGGTGCCCAGTAAGTATAGTGACTAACCTCGGTGGGGTAGTGACGAGGAACAGTCAGGACACCTACTGGTCAATTACAATTAACAGGATATGGAAATAAACATCAAGATAAATATAACGAAGTAACATCAACTGCGGAGAGAAAAATCCAAGTACAAACAGTACAAACAATAAAGGGAGAACACGGATAGTAACGAACGGAAATCACGTAAATCAGACAACCCAAATAATTCAGCACTGATATAGCAGAGACAGAGACAAGTAAGAATGTATCCAGTTAAAGAAAATAATGCCAACTCAATCAATCCCATCAAGTTTAATACACCATCCCGGCCATTTCAATCCTCGATTTCTCATATCATAATCTCAACTTTTGAACTTTCAGCACATATGGCACCTCGTGCCCACATATTTTCCATCTCACTCTTAACAACAAAATCCTCATGATATACAATACCAAATATCCTTGAAAATGCACTTAAGATGTTCAAGATGTCCTATTTGCATAATATAAATTAAATTTGAATTTCTAAATAAGTTTGGAAAAAATCGGCGAGAAAAGATGAAATTATTTTTAGAAATCATTCGAGTAAGAAAAATACCCCTTTAAATTTAAAATACAACATCGGAAGAATTATTACATTTAACAGGGGAGTTGATAACTTAAAACTTAGTAGAAATTTCTTTTTAAGTAAAATACAACTTCAGACGGTTTAAGGGGATATAATTGAGAAACTAATTGAATTAAGTACGTAACAACTATTGAAGTTTGAAGTATTGGAACGTATAAATAAATATATATATAAATACGGTGAGATATTAAAAATATTGTGGGTTCTAACACAAAGGGTCACAGCAATAAGGGAATTTGACAGTTTAACATTTGAATTGATAACAACTAAACATAGCAAACCGAAAGTGCACGGCACCAAAATCCAATCACTAACAAGGGTAAGAGAACCAAATGCAGAATTTCACTTTCATTTTATTTATCTTGTGGCAGGCGTGCCACCCGCTCCCATTTCACTTATCTTGTGGTAGGCGTACCACCCGCTCCCATTTCATATATCTTGTGGTAGGCGTACCACCCGCTCCCATTTCAT